>NW_025728281.1:1458374-2058374 GCF_021461385.2 Schistocerca piceifrons
TCCGATCCACTAATCGTTCATTACTGCATCCCTCACTCCCAAACATTGACGAATTCACACGGAAATAGCGTCGCTATGAAAAACGAGTACTATGTGCTCTAAGACATTTCCTTCTAAATCGAGTAACGTTTCTATAGAAACGACAGGATTTTCTTTTGGGATACGACAATCACATTTCCGAGCCACTAATCGTTCTTTACTGCATCCCTCACTCCCAAACATTGACGAATTCACACAGAAATAGCGTCGCTATGAAATGCGAGTACTATGTGTTCTAAGACATTTCCTTCTAAATCGAGTAACGTTGCTATGGAAACGACAGGATTTTCTTTTGGGATACGACAATCACATTTCCGATCCACCAATCGTTCTTTACTGCATCCCTCACTCCCAAACATTGACGAATTCACACGGAAGTTGCGTCGCTATGAAATGCGAGAACTATGTGTTCTAAGACATTTCCTTCTAAATAGAGTAACGTTTCTATGGAAACGACAGGACTTTCTTTTGGGATACGACAATCACATTTCCGATCCACTAATCGTTCTTTACTGCATCCCTCACTCCCAAACATTGACGAATTCACACGGAAGTTGCGTCGCTATGCAATACGAGTACTATGTGTTCTAAGACATTTCCTTCTAAATCGAGTAACGTTTCCATGGAAACGACAGGATTTTCTTTTGGGATACGACAATCACATTTCCGATCCACTAATCGTTCTCTACTGCATCCCTCACTCCCAAACATTGACGAATTCACACGGAAGTTGCGTCGCTATGAAATGCGAGTACTATGTGTTCTAAGACATTTTATTCTAAATCGAGTAACGTTTCTATGGAAACGACAGGATTTTCTTTTGGGATACGACAATCACATTTCTGATCCACTAATCGTTCTTTACTGCATCCCTCACTCCCAAACATTGACGAATTCACACGGAAGTTGCGTCGTTATGAAATGCGAGTACTATGTGTTCTAAGACATTTCTTTCTAAATCGAGTATCGTTTCTATGGAAACGACAGGATTTTCTTTTGGGATACGACAATCACATTTCCGATCCACTAATCGCTCTTTACTGCATCCCTCGGTCCCAAACATTGACGAATTCACACGGAAGTTGCGTCGGTATGAAATGCGAGTACTATGTGTTCTAAGACATTTCCTTCTAAATCGAGTAACGTTTCTATGGAAACGACAGGATTTTCTTTTGGGATACGACAATCACATTTCCGATTCACTAATCGTTCTTTACTGCATCCCTCACTCCCAAACATTGACGAATTCACACAGAAGTTGCGTCGCTATGAAATGCGAGTACTATGTGTTCTAAGACATTTCCTTCTAAATCGAGTAACGTTTCTATGGAAACGACAGGATTTTCTTTTGGGATACGACAATCACATTTCCGATCCACTAATCGTTCTTTACTGCATCCCTCACTCCCAAACATTGACGAATTCACACGGAAGTTGCTTCGCTATGAAATAGGAGTACTATGTGTTCTAAGACATTTCCTTCTAAATCGAGTAACGTTTCTATAGAAACGACAGGATTTTCTTTTGGGATACGACAATCACATTTCCGAGCCACTAATCGTTCTTTACTGCATCCCTCACTCCCAAACATTGACGAATTCACACAGAAATAGCGTCGCTATGAAATGCGAGTACTATGTGTTGTAAGACATTTCCTTCTAAATCGAGTAACGTTGCTATGGAAACGACAGGATTTTCTTTTGGGATACGACAATCACATTTCCGATCCACCAATCGTTCTTTACTGCATCCCTCACTCCCAAACATTGACGAATTCACACGGAAGTTGCGTCGCTATGAAATGCGAGAACTATGTGTTCTAAGACATTTCCTTCTAAATAGAGTAACGTTTCTATGGAAACGACAGGACTTTCTTTTGGGATACGACAATCACATTTCCGATCCACTAATCGTTCTTTACTGCATCCCTCACTCCCAAACATTGACGAATTCACACGGAAGTTGCGTCGCTATGCAATACGAGTACTATGTGTTCTAAGACATTTCCTTCTAAATCGAGTAACGTTTCCATGGAAACGACAGGATTTTCTTTTGGGATACGACAATCACATTTCCGATCCACTAATCGTTCTCTACTGCATCCCTCACTCCCAAACATTGACGAATTCACACGGAAGTTGCGTCGCTATGAAATGCGAGTACTATGTGTTCTTAGACATTTTATTCTAAATCGAGTAACGTTTCTATGGAAACGACAGGATTTTCTTTTGGGATACGACAATCACATTTCTGATCCACTAATCGTTCTTTACTGCATCCCTCACTCCCAAACATTGACGAATTCACACGGAAGTTGCGTCGTTATGAAATGCGAGTACTATGTGTTCTAAGACATTTCCTTCTAAATCGAGTATCGTTTCTATGGAAACGACAGGATTTTCTTTTGGTATACGACAATCACATTTCCGATCCACTAATCGTTCTTTACTGCATCCCTCGGTCCCAAACATTGACGAATTCACACGGAAGTTGCGTCGGTATGAAATGCGAGTACTATGTGTTCTAAGACATTTCCTTCTAAATCGAGTAACGTTTCTATGGAAACGACAGGATTTTCTTTTGGGATACGACAATCACATTTCCGATTCACTAATCGTTCTTTACTGCATCCCTCACTCCCAAACATTGACGAATTCACACAGAAGTTGCGTCGCTATGAAATGCGAGTACTATGTGTTCTAAGACATTTCCTTCTAAATCGAGTAACGTTTCTATGGAAACGACAGGATTTTCTTTTGGGATACGACAATCACATTTCCGATCCACTAATCGTTCTTTACTGCATCCCTCACTCCCAAACATTGACGAATTCACACGGAAGTTGCTTCGCTATGAAATAGGAGTACTATGTGTTCTAAGACATTTCCTTCTAAATCGAGTAACGTTTCTATCGAAACGACAGGATTTTCTTTTGGGATACGACAATCACATTTCCGATCCACTAATCGTTCTTTACTGCATCCCTCACTACCAAACATTGACGAATTCACACGGAAATTGCGTCGCTATGATATACGAGTACTATGTGTTCTAAGACATTTCCTTCTAAATCGAGTAACGTTTCTATGGAAACGACAGGATTTTCTTTTGGGATACGACAATCACATTTCCGATCCACTAATCGTTCTTTACTGCATCCCTCACTCCCAAACATTGACGAATTCACACGGAAATTGCGTCGCTATGAAATGCGAGTACTATGTGTTCTAAGACATTTCCTTCTAAATCGAGTAACGTTGCTATGGATACGACAGGATTTTCCTTTGGGATACGACAATCACATTTCCGATCCACTAATCGTTCTTTACTGCATCCCTCACTACCAAACATTGACGAATTCACACGGAAATTGCGTCGCTATGATATACGAGTACTATGTGTTCTAAGACATTTCCTTCTAAATCGAGTAACGTTTCTATGGAAACGACAGGATTTTCTTTTGGGATACGACAATCACATTTCCGATCCACTAATCGTTCTTTACTGCATCCCTCACTCCCAAACATTGACGAATTCACACGGAAATTGCGTCGCTATAAAATGCGAGTACTATGTGTTCTAAGATTTCCTTCTAAATCGAGTAACGTTTCTATGGAAACGACAGGATTTTCTTTTGGGATACGACAATCACATTTCCGATCCACTAATCGTTCTTTACTGCATCCCTCACTCCCAAACATTGACGAATTCACACGGAAATTGCGTCGCTATGAAATGCGAGTACTATGTGTTCTAAGACATTTCCTTCTAAATCGAGTAACGTTGCTATGGAAACGACAGGAATTTCTTTTGGTATACGACAATCACATTTCCGATCCACTAATCGTTCTTTACTGCATCCCTCACTCCCAAACATTGACGAATTCACACGGAAATTGCGTCGCTATGAAATGCGAGTACTATGTGTTCTAAGACATTTCCTTCTAAATCGAGTAACGTTTCTATGGAAAAGACAGGATTTTCTTTTGGGATACGACAATCACATTTCCGATCCACTAATCGTTCTTTACTGCATCCCTCACTCCCAAACATTGACGAATTCACACGGAAATTGCGTCGCTATGAAATGCGAGTACTATGTGTTCTAAGACATTTCCTTCTAAATCGAGTAACGTTTCTATGGAAACGACAGGATTTTCTTTTGGGATACGACAATCACATTTCCGATCCACTAATCGTTCTTTACTGCATCCCTCACTCCCAAACATTGACGAATTCACACGGAAATTGCGTCGCTATGAAATACGAGTACTATGTGTTCTAAGACATTTCCTTCTAAATCGAGTAACGTTTCTATGGAAACGACAGGATTTTCTTTTGGGATACGACAATCACATTTCCGATCCACTAATCGTTCTTTACTGCATCCCTCACTCCCAAACATTGACGAATTCACACAGAAGTTGCGTCGCTATGAAATGCGAGTACTATGTGTTCTAAGACATTTCCTTCTAAATCGAGTTACGTTTCTATGGAAACGACAGGATTTTCTTTTGGGATACGACAATCACATTTCCGATCCACTAATCGTTCGTTACTGCATCCCTCACTCCCAAACATTGACGAATTCACACGGAAATTGCGTCGCTATGAAATGCGAGTACTATGTGTTCTAAGACATTTCCTTCTAAATCGAGTAACGTTTTCTATGGAAACGACAGGATTTTCTTTTGGGATACGACAATCACATTTCCGATCCACTAATCGTTCTTTACTGCATCCCTCACTCCCAAACATTGACGAATTCACACGGAAGTTGCGTCGCTATGAAATGCGAGTACTATGTGTTCTAAGACATGTCCTTCTAAATAGAGTAACGTTTCTATGGAAACGACAGGATTTTCTTTTGGGATACGACAATCACATTTCCGATCCACTAATCGTTCTTTACTGCATCCCTCACTCCCAAACATTGACGAATTCACACGGAAGTTGCGTCGCTATGCAATACGAGTACTATGTGTTCTAAGACATTTCCTTCTAAATCGAGTAACGTTTCTATGGAAACGACAGGATTTTCTTTTGGGATACGACAATCACATTTCCGATCCACTAATCGTTTTTTACTACATCCCTCACTCCCAAACATTGACGAATTCACACGGAAGTTGCGTCGCTATGAAATGCGAGTACTATGTGTTCTAAGACATTTCCTTCTAAATCGAGTAACGTTTCTATGGAAACGACAGGATTTTCTTTTGGGATACGACAATCACATTTCCGATCCACTAATCGTTCTTTACTGCATCCCTTACTCCCAAACATTGACGAATTCACATGGAAATTGCGTCGCTATGAAATGCGAGTACTATGTGTTCTAAGACATTTCCTTCTAAATCGAGTAACGTTTCTATGGAAACGACAGGATTTTCTTTTGGGATACGACAATCACATTTCCGATCCACTAATCCTTCTTTACTGCATCCCTCACTCCCAAACATTGACGAATTCACACGGAAGTTGCGTCGCTATGAAATGCGAGTACTATGTGTTCTAAGACATTTCCTTCTAAATCGAGTAACGTTTCTATGGAAACGACAGGAATTTCTTTTGGGATACGACAATCACATTTCCGATCCACTAATCGTTCTTTACTGCATCCCTCACTCCCAAACATTGACGAATTCACACAGAAGTTGCGTCGCTATGAAATGCGAGTACTATGTCTTCTAAGACATTTCCTTCTAAATCGAGTAACGTTTCTATGGAAACGACAGGATTTCCTTTTGGGATTCGACAATCTCATTTCCGATCCACTAATCGTTCTTTACTGCATCCCTCACTCCCAAACATTGACGAATTCACACGGAAGTTGCGTCGCTATGAAATACGAGTACTATGTGTTCTAAGACATTTCCTTCTAAATCGGGTAACGTTTCTATGGAAACGACAGGATTTCCTTTTGGGATACGACAATCACATTTCCGATCCACTAATCGTTCTTTACTGCATCCCTCACTCCCAAACATTGACGAATTCACACGGAAGTTGCGTCGCTATGAAATGCGAGTACTATGTGTTCTAAGACATTTCCTTCTAAATCGAGTATCGTTTCTATGGAAACGACAGGATTTTCTTTTGGGATACGACAATCACATTTCTGATCCACTAATCGTTCTTTACTGCATCCCTCACTCCCAAACATTGACGAATTCACACGGAAGTTGCGCGCTATGAAATGCGAGTACTATGTGTTCTAAGACATTTCCTTCTAAATCGAGTAACGTCTCTATGGAAACGACAGGATTTTCTTTTGGGATGCGACAATCACATTTCCGATCCACTAATCGTTCTTTACTGCATCCCTCACTCCCAAACATTGACGAATTCACACGGAAGTTGCGTCGCTATGATATGCGAATACTATGTGTTCTAAGACATTTCCTTCTAAATCGAGTAACGTTTCTATGGAAGCGACAGGATTTTCTTTTGGGATACGACAATCACATTTCCGATCCACTAATCGTTCTTTACTGCATCCCTCACTCCCAAACATTGACGAATTCACACGGAAGTTGCGTCGCTATGAAATACGAGTACTATGTGTTCTAAGACATTTCCTTCTAAATCGAGTAACGTTTCTATGGAAACGACAGGATTTTCTTTTGGGATACGACAATCACATTTCCGATCCACTAATCGTTCTTTACTGCATCCCTCACACCCAAACATTGACGAATTCACACGGAAGTTGCGTCGCTATGAAATGCGAGTACTATGTGTTCTAAGACATTTCCTTCTAAATCGAGTAACGTTTCTATGGAAACGACAGGATTTTCTTTTGGGATACGACAATCACATTTCCGATCCACTAATCGTTCTTTACTGCATCCCTCACTCCCAAACATTGACAAATTCACACAGAAGTTGCGTCGCTATGAAATGCGAGTACTATGTGTTCTAAGACATTTCCTTCTAAATCGAGTAACGTTTCTATGGAAACGACAGGATTTTCTTTTGGGATACGACAATCACATTTCCGATCCACTAATCGTTCTTTACTGCATCCCTCACTCCCAAACATTGACGAATTCACACGGAAATTGCGTCGCCATGAAATGCGAGTACAATGTGTTCTAAGACATTTCCTTCTAAATCGAGTAACGTTTCTATGGAAACGACAGGATTTTCTTTTGGGATACGACAATCACATTTCCGATCCACTAATCGTTCTTTACTGCATCCCTCACTCCCAAACATTGACGAATTCACACGGAAGTTGCGTCGCTATGAAATGCGAGTACTTTGTGTTCTAAGACATTTCCTTCTAAATCGAGTCACGTTTCTATGGAAACGACAGGATTTTCTTTTGGGATACGACAATCACATTTCCGATCCACTAATCGTTCTTCACTGCATCCCTCACTGCCAAACATTGACGAATTCACACGGAAGTTGCGTCGCTATGAAATGCGAGTACTATGTGTTCTAAGACATTTCCTTCTAAATCGAGTAACGTTTCTATGGAAACGACAGGATTTTCTTTTGGGATACGACAATCACATTTCCGATCCACTAATCGTTCTTTACTGCATCCCTCACTCCCAAACATTGACGAATTCACACGGAAGTTGCGTCGCTATGAAATGCGAGTACTATGTGTTCTAAGACATTTCCTTCTAAATCGAGTAACGTTTCTATGGAAACGACAGGATTTTCTTTTGGGATACGACAATCACATTTCCGATCCACTAATCGTTCTTTACTGCATCCCTCACTCCCAAACATTGACGAATTCACACGGAAGTTGCGTCGCTATGAAATGCGAGTACTATGTGTTCTAAGAGATTTCCTTCTAAATCGAGTAACGTTTCTACGGAAACGACAGGATTTTCTTTTGGGATATGACAATCACATTTCCGATCCACTAATCGTTCTTTACTGCATCCCTCACTCCCAAACATTGACGAATTCACACAGAAGTTGCGTCGCTAAGAAATGCGAGTACTATGTGTTCTAAGACATTTCCTTCTAAATCGAGTAACGTTTCTATGGAAACGACAGGATTTTCTTTTGGGATACGACAATCACATTTCCGATCCACTAATCGTTCTTTACTGCATCCCTCACTCCCAAACATTGACGAATTCACACGGAAGTTGCTTCGCTATGAAATACGAGTACTATGTGTTCTAAGACATTTCCTTCTAAATCGAGTAACGTTTCTATGGAAACGACAGGATTTTCTTTTGGGATACGACAATCACATTTCCGATCCACTAATCGTTCTTTACTGCATCCCTCACACCCAAACATTGACGAATTCACACGGAAGTTGCGTCGCTATGAAATGCGAGTACTATGTGTTCTAAGACATTTCCTTCTAAATCGAGTAACGTTTCTATGGAAACGACAGGATTTTCTTTTGGGATACGACAATCACATTTCCGATCCACTAATCGTTCTTTACTGCATCCCTCACTCCCAAACATTGACAAATTCACACAGAAGTTGCGTCGCTATGAAATGCGAGTACTATGTGTTCTAAGACATTTCCTTCTAAATCGAGTAACGTTTCTATGGAAACGACAGGATTTTCTTTTGGGATACGACAATCACATTTCCGATCCACTAATCGTTCTTTACTGCATCCCTCACTCCCAAACATTGACGAATTCACACTGAAATTGCGTCGCCATGAAATGCGAGTACAATGTGTTCTAAGACATTTCCTTCTAAATCGAGTAACGTTTCTATGGAAACGACAGGATTTTCTTTTGGGATACGACAATCACATTTCCGATCCACTAATCGTTCTTTACTGCATCCCTCACTCCCAAACATTGACGAATTCACACGGAAGTTGCGTCGCTATGAAATGCGAGTACTTTGTGTTCTAAGACATTTCCTTCTAAATCGAGTAACGTTTCTATGGAAACGACAGGATTTTCTTTTGGGATACGACAATCACATTTCCGATCCACTAATCGTTCTTTACTGCATCCCTCACTGCCAAACATTGACGAATTCACACGGAAGTTGCGTCGCTATGAAATGCGAGTACTATGTGTTCTAAGACATTTCCTTCTAAATCGAGTAACGTTTCTATGGAAACGACAGGATTTTCTTTTGGGATACGACAATCACATTTCCGATCCACTAATCGTTCTTTACTGCATCCCTCACTCCCAAACATTGACGAATTCACACGGAAGTTGCGTCGCTATGAAATGCGAGTACTATGTGTTCTAAGACATTTCCTTCTAAATCGAGTAACGTTTCTATGGAAACGACAGGATTTTCTTTTGGGATACGACAATCACATTTCCGATCCACTAATCGTTCTTTACTGCATCCCTCACTCCCAAACATTGACGAATTCACACGGAAGTTGCGTCGCTATGAAATGCGAGTACTATGTGTTCTAAGAGATTTCCTTCTAAATCGAGTAACGTTTCTACGGAAACGACAGGATTTTCTTTTGGGATATGACAATCACATTTCCGATCCACTAATCGTTCTTTACTGCATCCCTCACTCCCAAACATTGACGAATTCACACAGAAGTTGCGTCGCTAAGAAATGCGAGTACTATGTGTTCTAAGACATTTCCTTCTAAATCGAGTAACGTTTCTATGGAAACGACAGGATTTTCTTTTGGGATACGACAATCACATTTCCGATCCACTAATCGTTCTTTACTGCATCCCTCACTCCCAAACATTGACGAATTCACACGGAAGTTGCTTCGCTATGAAATACGAGTACTATGTGTTCTAAGACATTTCCTTCTAAATCGAGTAACGTTTCTATGGAAACGACAGGATTTTCTTTTGGGATACGACAATCACATTTCCGATCCACTAAATCGTTCTTTACTGCATCCCTCACTCCCAAACATTGACGAATTCACACGGAAGTAGCGTCGCTATGATATGCGAGTACTATGTGTTCTAAGACATTTCCTTCTAAATCGAGTAACGTTTCTATGGAAACGACAGTATTTTCTTTTGGGATACGACAATCACATTTCCGAACCACTAATCGTTCTTTACTGCATCCCTCACACCCAAACATTGACGAATTCACACGGAAGTTGCGTCGCTATGAAATGCGAGTACTATGTGTTCTAAGACATTTCCTTCTAAATCGAGTAACGTTTCTATGGAAACGACAGGATTTTCTTTTGGGATACGACAATCACATTTCCGATCCACTAATCGTTCTTTACTGCATCCCTCACTCCCAAACATTGACGAATTCACACAGAAGTTGCGTCGCTATGAAATGCGAGTACTATGTGTTCTAAGACATTTCCTTCTAAATCGAGTAACGTTTCTATGGAAACGACAGGATTTTCTTTTGGGATACGACAATCACATTTCCGATCCACTAATCGTTCTTTACTGCATCCCTCACTCCCAAACATTGACGAATTCACACGGAAATTGCGTCGCTATGAAATGCGAGTACTATGTGTTCTAAGACATTTCCTTCTAAATCGAGTAACGTTTCTATGGAAACGACAGGATTTTCTTTTGGGATACGACAATCACATTTCCGACCCACTAATCGTTCTTTACTGCATCCCTCACTCCCAAACATTGACGAATTCACACGGAAGTTGCGTCGCTATGAAATGCGAGTACTATGTGTTCTAAGACATTTCCTTCTAAATCGAGTAACGTTTCTATGGAAACGACAGGATTTTCTTTTGGGATACGACAATCACATTTCCGATCCACTAATCGTTCTTTACTGCATCCCTCACTCCCAAACATTGACGAATTCACACGGAAATTGCGTCGCTATGGAATACGAGTACTATGTGTTCTAAGACATTACCTTCTAAATCGAGTAACGTTTCTATGGAAACGACAGGATTTTCTTTTGGGATACGACAATCACATTTCCGATCCACTAATCGTTCTTTACTGCATCCCTCACTCCCAAACATTGACGAATTCACACGGAAATTGCGTCGCTATGAAATGCGAGTACTATGTGTTCTAAGACATCTCCTTCTAAATCGAGTAACGTTTCTATGGAAACGACAGGATTTTCTTTTGGGATACGACAATCACATTTTCGATCCACTAATCGTTCTTTACTGCATCCCTCACTCCCAAACATTGACAAATTCACACGGAAATTGCGTCGCTATGAAATACGAGTACTATGTGTTCTAAGACATTTCCTTCTAAATCGAGTAACGTTTCTATGGAAACGACAGGATTTTCTTTTGGGATACGACAATCACATTTCCGATCCACTAATCGTTCTTTACTGCATCCCTCACTCCCAAACATTGACGAATTCACACGGAAGTTGCGTCGCTATGAAATGCGAGTACTATGTGTTCTAAGACATTTCCTTCTAAATCGAGTAACGTTTCTATGGAAGCGACAGGAATTTCTTTTGGGATACGACAATCACATTTCCGATCCACTAATCGTTCATTACTGCATCCCTCACTCCCAAACATTGACGAAGTCACACAGAAGTTGCGTCGCTATGAAATGCGAGTACTATGTGTTCTAAGACATTTCCTTCTAAATCGAGTAACGTTTCTATGGAAACGACAGGATTTTCTTTTGGGATACGACAATCACATTTCCGATCCACTAATCGTTCTTTACTGCATCCCTCACTCCCAAACATTGACGAATTCACACGGAAGTTGCGTCGCTATGAAATACGAGTACTATGTGTTCTAAGACATTTCCTTCTAAATCAGGTAACGTTTCTATGGAAACGACAGGATTTCCTTTTGGGATACGACAATCACATTTCCGATCCACTAATCGTTCTTTACTGCATCCCTCACTCCCAAACATTGACGAATTCACACGGAAGTTGCGTCGCTATGAAATACGAGTACTATGTGTTCTAAGACATTTCCTTCTAAATCGAGTAACGTTTCTATGGAAACGTCAGGATTTTCTTTTGGGATACGACAATCACATTTCCGATCCACTAATCGTTCTTTACTGCATCCCTCACACCCAAACATTGACGAATTCACACGGAAGTTGCGTCGCTATGAAATGCGAGTACTATGTGTTCTAAGACATTTCCTTCTAAATCGAGTAACGTTTCTATGGAAACGACAGGATTTTCTTTTGGGATACGACAATCACATTTCCGATCCTCTAATCGTTCTTTACTGCATCCCTCACTCCCAAACATTGACGAATTCACACAGAAGTTGCGTCGCTATGAAATGCGAGTACTATGTGTTCTAAGACATTTCCTTCTAAATCGAGTTACGTTTCTATGGAAACGACAGGATTTTCTTTTGGGATACGACAATCACATTTCCGATCCACTAATCGTTCTTTACTGCATCCCTCACTCCCAAACATTGACGAATTCACACGGAAATTGCGTCGCTATGAAATGCGAGTACTATGTGTTCTAAGACATTTCCTTCTAAATCGAGTAACGTTTCTATGGAAACAACAGGATTTTCTTTTGGGATACGACAATCACATTTCCGATCCACTAATCGTTCTTTACTGCATCCCTCACTCCCAAACATTGACGAATTCACACGGAAGTTGCGTCGCTATGAAATGCGAGTACTATGTGTTCTAAGACATTTCCTTCCAAATCGAGTAACGTTTCTATGGAAACGACAGGATTTTCTTTTGGGATACGACAATCACATTTCCGATCCACTAATCGTTCTTTACTGCATCCCTCACTTCCAAACATTGACGAATTCACACGGAAATTGCGTCGCTATGAAATGCGAGTACTTTGTGTTCTAAGACATTTCCTTCTAAATCGAGTAACGTTTCTATGGAAACGACAGGATTTTCTTTTGGGATTACGACAATCACATTTCCGATCCACTAATCGTTCTTTACTGCATCCCTCACTCCCAAACATTGACGAATTCACACGGAAGTTGCGTCGCTATGAAATGCGAGTACTATGTGTTATAAGACATTTCCTTCTAAATCGAGTAACGTTTCTATGGAAACGACAGGATTTTCTTTTGGGATACGACAATCACATTTCCGATCCACTAATCGTTCTTTACTGCATCCCTCACTCCCAAACATTGACGAATTCACACGGAAGTTGCTTCGCTATGAAATACGAGTACTATGTGTTCTAAGACATTTACTTCTAAATCGAGTAACATTTCTATGGAAACGACAGGATTTTCTTTTGGGATACGACAATCACATTTCCGATCCACTAAATCGTTCTTTACTGCATCCCTCACTCCCAAACATTGACGAATTCACACGGAAGTAGCGTCGCTATGAAATGCGAGTACTATGTGTTCTAAGACATTTCCTTCTAAATCGAGTAACGTTTCTATGGAAACGACAGTATTTTCTTTTGGGATACGACAATCACATTTCCGATCCACTAATCGTTCTTTACTGCATCCCTCACTCCCAAACATTGACGAATTCACACAGAAGTTGCGTCGCTATGAAATGCGAGTACTATGTGTTCTAAGACATTTCCTTCTAAATCGAGTAACGTTTCTATGGAAACGACAGGATTTTCTTTTGGGATACGACAATCACATTTCCGATCCACTAATCGTTCTTTACTGCATCCCTCACTCCCAAACATGGACGAATTCACACGGAAATTGCGTCGCTATGAAATGCGAGTACTTTGTGTTCTAAGACATTTCCTTCTAAATCGAGTAACGTTTCTATGGAAACGACAGGATTTTCTTTTGGGATTACGACAATCACATTTCCGATCCACTAATCGTTATATATTGCATCCCTCACTCCCAAACATTGACGATTTCACACGGAAGTTGCGTCGCTATGAAATGCGAGTACTATGTGTTCTAAGACATTTCCTTCTAAATCGAGTAACGTTTCTATGGAAACGACAGGATTTTCTTTTGGGATACGACAATCACATTTCCGATCCACTAATCGTTCTTTACTGCATCCCTCACTCCCAAACATTGACGAATTCACACGGAAATTGCGTCGCTATGAAATACGAGTACTATGTGTTGTAAGACATTTCCTTCTAAATCGAGTAACGTTTCTATGGAAACGACAGGATTTTCTTTTGGGATACGACAATCACATTTCCGATCCACTAATCGTTCTTTACTGCATCCCTCACTCCCAAACATTGACGAATTCACACGGAAATTGCGTCGCTATGAAATGCGAGTACTATGTGTTCTAAGGCATCACCTTCTAAATCGAGTAACGTTTCTATGGAAACGACAGGATTTTCTTTTGGGATACGACAATCACATTTCCGATCCACTAATCGTTCTTTACTGCATCCCTCACTCCCAAACATTGATGAATTCACACGAAAATTGCGTCGCTATGAAATACGAGTACTATGTGTTCTAAGACATTTCCTTCTAAATCGAGTAACGTTTCTATGGAAACGACAGGATTTTCTTTTGGGTTACGACAATCACATTTCCGATCCACTAATCGTTCTTTACTGCATCCCTCACTCCCAAACATTGACGAATTCACACGGAAGTTGCGTCGCTATGAAATGCGAGTACTATGTGTTCTAAGACATTTCCTTCTAAATCGAGTAATGTTTCTATGGAAACGACAGGAATTTCTTTTGGGATACGACAATCACATTTCCGATCCACTAATCGTTCTTTACTGCATCCCTCACTCCCAAACATTGACGAATTCACACAGAAGTTGCGTCGCTATGAAATGCGAGTACTATGTGTTCTAAGACATTTCCTTCTAAATCGAGTAACGTTTCTATGGAAACGACAGGATTTTCTTTTGGGATACGACAATCACATTTCCGATCCACTAATCGTTCTTTACTGCATCCCTCACTCCCAACCATTGACGAATTCACAAGGAAGTTGCGTCGCTATGAAATACGAGTACTATGTGTTCTAAGACATTTCCTTCTAAATCGGGTAACGTTTCTATGGAAACGACAGGATTTCCTTTTGGGATACGACAATCACATTTCCGATCCACTAATCGTTCTTTACTGCATCCCTCACTCCCAAACATTGACGAATTCACTCGGAAGTTGCGTCGCTATGAAATACGAGTACTATGTGTTCTAAGACATTTCCTTCTAAATCGAGTAACGTTTCTATGGAAACGACAGGATTTTCTTTTGGGATACGACAATCACATTTCCGATCCACTAATCGTTCTTTACTGCATCCCTCACACCCAAACATTGACGAATTCACACGGAAGTTGCGTCGCTATGAAATGCGAGTAATATGTGTTCTAAGACATTTCCTTCTAAATCGAGTAACGTTTCTATGGAAACGACAGGATTTTCTTTTGGGATACGACAATCACATTTCCGATCCACTAATCGTTCTTTACTGCATCCCTCACTCCCAAACATTGACGAATTCACACAGAAGTTGCGTCGCTATGAAATGCGAGTACTATGTGTTCTAAGAGATTTCCTTCTAAATCGAGTAACGTTTCTATGGAAACGACAGGATTTTCTTTTGGGATACGACAATCACATTTCCGATCCACTAATCGTTCTTTACTGCATCCCTCACTCCCAAACATTGACGAATTCACACGGAAATTGCGTCGCTATGAAATGCGAGTACTATGTGTTCTAAGACATTTCCTTCTAAATCGAGTAACGTTTCTATGGAAACGACAGGATTTTCTTTTGGGATACGACAATCACATTTCCGATCCACTAATCGTTCTTTACTGCATCCCTCACTCCCAAACATTGACGAATTCACACGGAAGTTGCGTCGCTATGAAATGCGAGTACTATGTGTTCTAAGACATTTCCTTCTAAATCGAGTAACGTTTCTATGGAAACGACAGGATTTTCTTTTGGGATACGACAATCACATTTCCGATCCACTAATCGTTCTTTACTGCATCCATCACTCCCAAACATTGACGAATTCACACGGAAATTGCGTCGCTATGAAATACGAGTACTATGTGTTCTAAGACATTTCCTTCTAAATCGAGTAACGTTTCTATGGAAACGACAGGATTTTCTTTTGGGATACGACAATCACATTTCCGATCCACTAATCGTTCTTTACTGCATCCCTCACTCCCAAACATTGACGAATTCACATGGAAATTGCGTCGCTATGAAATGCGAGTACTATGTGTTCTAAGACATTTCCTTCTAAATCGAGTAACGTTTCTATGGAAACGACAGGATTTTCTTTTGGGATACGACAATCACATTTCCCATCCACTAATCGTTCTTTACTGCATCCCTCACTCCCAAACATTGACGAATTCACACGGAAATTGCGTCGCTATGAAATACGAGTACTATGTGTTCTAAGACATTTCCTTCTAAATCGAGTAACGTTTCTATGGAAACGACAGGATTTTCTTTTGGGATACGACAATCACATTTCCGATCCACTAATCGTTCATTACTGCATCCCTCACTCCCAAACATTGACGAATTCACACGGAAGTTGCGTCGCTATGAAATGCGAGTACTATGTGTTCTAAGACATTTCCTTCTAAATCGAGTAACGTTTCTATGGAAACGACAGGAATTTCTTTTGGGATACGACAATCACATTTCCGATCCACTAATCATTCTTTACTGCATCCCTCACTCCCAAACATTGACGAATTCACACAGAAGTTGCGTCGCTATGAAATGCGAGTACTATGTGTTCTAAGACATTTCCTTCTAAATCGAGTAACGTTTCTATGGAAACGACAGGATTTTCTTTTGGGATACGACAATCACATTTCCGATCCACTAATCGTTCTTTACTGCATCCCTCACTCCCAAACATTGACGAATTCACACGGAAGTTGCGTCGCTATGAAATACGAGTACTATGTGTTCTAAGACATTTCCTTCTAAATCGGGTAACGTTTCTATGGAAACGACAGGATTTCCTTTTGGGATACGACAATCACATTTCCGATCCACTAATCGTTCTTTACTGCATCCCTCACTCCCAAACATTGACGAATTCACACGGAAGTTGCGTCGCTATGAAATACGAGTACTATGTGTTCTAAGACATTTCCTTCTAAATCGAGTAACGTTTCTATGGAAACGACAGGATTTTCTTTTGGGATACGACAATCACATTTCCGATCCACTAATCGTTCTTTACTGCATCCCTCACACCCAAACATTGACGAATTCACACGGAAGTTGCGTCGCTATGAAATGCGAGTACTATGTGTTCTAAGACATTTCCTTCTAAATCGAGTAACGTTTCTATGGAAGCGA
Organism: Schistocerca piceifrons; assembly: GCF_021461385.2. Taxonomy (NCBI): domain Eukaryota; kingdom Metazoa; phylum Arthropoda; class Insecta; order Orthoptera; family Acrididae; genus Schistocerca; species Schistocerca piceifrons. The sequence goes on from NW_025728281.1 coordinate 1,475,592, forward strand.
CAGGATTTTCTTTTGGGATACGACAATCACATTTCCGATCCACTAATCGTTCTTTACTGCATCCCTCACTCCCAAACATTGACGAATTCACACAGAAGTTGCGTCGCTATGAAAACGAGTACTATGTGTTCTAAGACATTTCCTTCTAAATCGAGTTACGTTTCTATGGAAACGACAGGATTTTCTTTTGGGATACGACAGTCACATTTCCGATCCACTAATCGTTCTTTACTGCATCCCTCACTCCCAAACATTGACGAATTCACACGGAAATTGCGTCGCTATGAAATGCGAGTACTATGTGTTCTAAGACATTTCCTTCTAAATCGAGTAACGTTTCTATGGAAACGACAGGATTTTCTTTTGAGATACGACAATCACATTTCCGATCCACTAATCGTTCTTTACTGCATCCCTCACTCCCAAACATTGACGAATTCACACGGAAGTTGCGTCGCTATGAAATGCGAGTACTATGTGTTCTAAGACATTTCCTTCTAAATCGAGTAACGTTTCTATGGAAACGACAAATTTTTCTTTTGGGATACGACAATCACATTTCCGATCCACTAATCGTTCTTTACTGCATCCCTCACTCCCAAACATTGACGAATTCACACGGAAGTTGCGTCGCTATGAAATGCGAGTACTATGTGTTCTAAGACATTTCCTTCTAAATCGAGTAACGTTTCTATGGAAACGACAGGATTTTCTTTTGGGATACGACAATCACATTTCCGATCCACTAATCGTTCTTTACTGCATCCCTCACTCCCAAACATTGACGAATTCACACGGAAGTTGCGTCGCTATGAAATGCGAGTACTATGTGTTCTAAGACATCTCCTTCTAAATCGAGTAACGTTTCTATGGAAACGACAGGATTTTCTTTTGGGATACGACAATCACATTTCCGATCCACTAATCCTTCTTTACTGCATCCCTCACTCCCAAACATTGACGAATTCACACGGAAATTGCGTCGCTATGAAATACGAGTACTATGTGTTCTAAGACATTTCCTTCTAAATCGAGTAACGTTTCTATGGAAACGACAGGATTTTCTTTTGGGATACGACAATCACATTTCCGATCCACTAATCGTTCTTTACTGCATCCCTCACTCCCAAACATTGACGAATTCACACGGAAGTTGCGTCGCTATGAAATGCGAGTACTATGTGTTCTAAGACATTTCCTTCTAAATCGAGTAACGTTTCTATGGAAACGACAGGAATTTCTTTTGGGATACGACAATCACATTTCCGATCCACTAATCATTCTTTAGTGCATCCCTCACTCCCAAACATTGACGAATTCACACAGAAGTTGCGTCGCTATGAAATGCGAGTACTATGTGTTCTAAGACATTTCCTTCTAAATCGAGTAACGTTTCTATGGAAACGACAGGATTTTCTTTTGGGATACGACAATCACATTTCCGATCCACTATTAGTTCTTTACTGCATCCCTCACTCCCAAACATTGACGAATTCACACGGAAGTTGCGTCGCTATGAAATACGAGTACTATGTGTTCTAAGACATTTCCTTCTAAATCGGGTAACGTTTCTATGGAAACGACAGGATTTCCTTTTGGGATACGACAATCACATTTCCGATCCACTAATCGTTCTTTACTGCATCCCTCACTCCCAAACATTGACGAATTCACACGGAAGTTGCGTCGCTATGAAATACGAGTACTATGTGTTCTAAGACATTTCCTTCTAAATCGAGTAACGTTTCTATGGAAACGACAGGATTTTCTTTTGGGATACGACAATCACATTTCCGATCCACTAATCGTTCTTTACTGCATCCCTCACACCCAAACATTGACGAATTCACACGGAAGTTGCGTCGCTATGAAATGCGAGTACTATGTGTTCTAAGACATTTCCTTCTAAATCGAGTAACGTTTCTATGGAAACGACAGGATTTTCTTTTGGGATACGACAATCACATTTCCGATCCACTAATCGTTCTTTACTGCATCCCTCACTCCCAAACATTGACGAATTCACACAGAAGTTGCGTCGCTATGAAAACGAGTACTATGTGTTCTAAGACATTTCCTTCTAAATCGAGTAACGTTTCTATGGAAACGACAGGATTTTCTTTTGGGATACGACAATCACATTTCCGATCCACTAATCGTTCTTTACTGCATCCCTCACTCCCAAACATTGACGAATTCACACGGAAATTGCGTCGCTATGAAATGCGAGTACTATGTGTTCTAAGACATTTCCTTCTAAATCGAGTAACGTTTCTATGGAAACGACAGGATTTTCTTTTGGGATACGACAATCACATTTCCGATCCACTAATCGTTCATTACTGCATCCCTCACTCCCAAACATTGACGAATTCACACGGAAGTTGCGTCGCTATGAAATGCGAGTACTATGTGTTCTAAGACATTTCCTTCTAAATCGAGTAACGTTTCTATGGAAACGACAGGAATTTCTTTTGGGATACGACAATCACATTTCCGATCCACTAATCATTCTTTACTGCATCCCTCACTCCCAAACATTGACGAATTCACACAGAAGTTGCGTCGCTATGAAATGCGAGTACTATGTGTTCTAAGACATTTCCTTCTAAATCGAGTAACGTTTCTATGGAAACGACAGGATTTTCTTTTGGGATACGACAATCACATTTCCGATCCACTAATCGTTCTTTACTGCATCCCTCACTCCCAAACATTGACGAATTCACACGGAAGTTGCGTCGCTATGAAATACGAGTACTATGTGTTCTAAGACATTTCCTTCTAAATCGGGTAACGTTTCTATGGAAACGACAGGATTTCCTTTTGGGATACGACAATCACATTTCCGATCCACTAATCGTTCTTTACTGCATCCCTCACTCCCAAACATTGACGAATTCACACGGAAGTTGCGTCGCTATGAAATACGAGTACTATGTGTTCTAAGACATTTCCTTCTAAATCGAGTAACGTTTCTATGGAAACGACAGGATTTTCTTTTGGGATACGACAATCACATTTCCGATCCACTAATCGTTCTTTACTGCATCCCTCACACCCAAACATTGACGAATTCACACGGAAGTTGCGTCGCTATGAAATGCGAGTACTATGTGTTCTAAGACATTTCCTTCTAAATCGAGTAACGTTTCTATGGAAGCGACAGGATTTTCTTTTGGGATACGACAATCACATTTCCGATCCACTAATCGTTCTTTACTGCATCCCTCACTCCCAAACATTGACGAATTCACACAGAAGTTGCGTCGCTATGAAAACGAGTACTATGTGTTCTAAGACATTTCCTTCTAAATCGAGTTACGTTTCTATGGAAACGACAGGATTTTCTTTTGGGATACGACAGTCACATTTCCGATCCACTAATCGTTCTTTACTGCATCCCTCACTCCCAAACATTGACGAATTCACACGGAAATTGCGTCGCTATGAAATGCGAGTACTATGTGTTCTAAGACATTTCCTTCTAAATCGAGTAACGTTTCTATGGAAACGACAGGATTTTCTTTTGAGATACGACAATCACATTTCCGATCCACTAATCGTTCTTTACTGCATCCCTCACTCCCAAACATTGACGAATTCACACGGAAGTTGCGTCGCTATGAAATGCGAGTACTATGTGTTCTAAGACATTTCCTTCTAAATCGAGTAACGTTTCTATGGAAACGACAAATTTTTCTTTTGGGATACGACAATCACATTTCCGATCCACTAATCGTTCTTTACTGCATCCCTCACTCCCAAACATTGACGAATTCACACGGAAGTTGCGTCGCTATGAAATGCGAGTACTATGTGTTCTAAGACATTTCCTTCTAAATCGAGTAACGTTTCTATGGAAACGACAGGATTTTCTTTTGGGATACGACAATCACATTTCCGATCCACTAATCGTTCTTTACTGCATCCCTCACTCCCAAACATTGACGAATTCACACGGAAGTTGCGTCGCTATGAAATGCGAGTACTATGTGTTCTAAGACATCTCCTTCTAAATCGAGTAACGTTTCTATGGAAACGACAGGATTTTCTTTTGGGATACGACAATCACATTTCCGATCCACTAATCCTTCTTTACTGCATCCCTCACTCCCAAACATTGACGAATTCACACGGAAATTGCGTCGCTATGAAATACGAGTACTATGTGTTCTAAGACATTTCCTTCTAAATCGAGTAACGTTTCTATGGAAACGACAGGATTTTCTTTTGGGATACGACAATCACATTTCCGATCCACTAATCGTTCTTTACTGCATCCCTCACTCCCAAACATTGACGAATTCACACGGAAGTTGCGTCGCTATGAAATGCGAGTACTATGTGTTCTAAGACATTTCCTTCTAAATCGAGTAACGTTTCTATGGAAACGACAGGAATTTCTTTTGGGATACGACAATCACATTTCCGATCCACTAATCATTCTTTAGTGCATCCCTCACTCCCAAACATTGACGAATTCACACAGAAGTTGCGTCGCTATGAAATGCGAGTACTATGTGTTCTAAGACATTTCCTTCTAAATCGAGTAACGTTTCTATGGAAACGACAGGATTTTCTTTTGGGATACGACAATCACATTTCCGATCCACTATTAGTTCTTTACTGCATCCCTCACTCCCAAACATTGACGAATTCACACGGAAGTTGCGTCGCTATGAAATACGAGTACTATGTGTTCTAAGACATTTCCTTCTAAATCGGGTAACGTTTCTATGGAAACGACAGGATTTCCTTTTGGGATACGACAATCACATTTCCGATCCACTAATCGTTCTTTACTGCATCCCTCACTCCCAAACATTGACGAATTCACACGGAAGTTGCGTCGCTATGAAATACGAGTACTATGTGTTCTAAGACATTTCCTTCTAAATCGAGTAACGTTTCTATGGAAACGACAGGATTTTCTTTTGGGATACGACAATCACATTTCCGATCCACTAATCGTTCTTTACTGCATCCCTCACACCCAAACATTGACGAATTCACACGGAAGTTGCGTCGCTATGAAATGCGAGTACTATGTGTTCTAAGACATTTCCTTCTAAATCGAGTAACGTTTCTATGGAAACGACAGGATTTTCTTTTGGGATACGACAATCACATTTCCGATCCACTAATCGTTCTTTACTGCATCCCTCACTCCCAAACATTGACGAATTCACACAGAAGTTGCGTCGCTATGAAAACGAGTACTATGTGTTCTAAGACATTTCCTTCTAAATCGAGTAACGTTTCTATGGAAACGACAGGATTTTCTTTTGGGATACGACAATCACATTTCCGATCCACTAATCGTTCTTTACTGCATCCCTCACTCCCAAACATTGACGAATTCACACGGAAATTGCGTCGCTATGAAATGCGAGTACTATGTGTTCTAAGACATTTCCTTCTAAATCGAGTAACGTTTCTATGGAAACGACAGGATTTTCTTTTGAGATACGACAATCACATTTCCGATCCACTAATCGTTCTTTACTGCATCCCTCACTCCCAAACATTGACGAATTCACACGGAAGTTGCGTCGCTATGAAATGCGAGTACTATGTGGTCTAAGACATTTCCTTCTAAATCGAGTAACGTTTCTATGGAACGACAAATTTTTATTTTGGGATACGACAATCACATTTCCGATCCACTAATCGTTCTTTACTGCATCCCTCACTCCCAAACATTGACGAATTCACACGGAAGTTGCGTCGCTATGAAATGCGAGTACTATGTGTTCTAAGACATTTCCTTCTAAATCGAGTAACGTTTCTATGGAAACGACAGGATTTTCTTTTGGGATACGACAATCACATTTCCGATCCACTAATCGTTCTTTACTGCATCCCTCACTCCCAAACATTGACGAATTCACACGGAAGTTGCGTCGCTATGAAATGCGAGTACTATGTGTTCTAAGAGATTTCCTTCTAAATCGAGTAACGTTTCTATGGAAACGACAGGATTTTCTTTTGGGATACGACAATCACATTTCCGATCCACTAATCGTTCTTTACTGCATCCCTCACTCCCAAACATTGACGAATTCACACGGAAGTTGCGTCGCTATGAAATGCGAGTACTATGTGTTCTAAGACATTTCCTTCTAAATCGAGTAACGTTTCTATGGAAACGACAGGATTTTCTTTTGGGATACGACAATCACATTTCCGATCCACTAATCGTTCTTTACTGCATCCCTCACTCCCAAACATTGACGAATTCACACAGAAGTTGCGTCGCTATGAAATGCGAGTACTATGTGTTCTAAGAGATTTCCTTCTAAATCGAGTAACGTTTCTATGGAAACGACAGGATTTTCTTTTGGGATACGACAATCACATTTCCGATCCACTAATCGTTCTTTACTGCATCCCTCACTCCCAAACATTGACGAATTCACACAGAAGTTGCGTCGCTATGAAAACGAGTACTATGTGTTCTAAGACATTTCCTTCTAAATCGAGTAACGTTTCTATGGAAACGACAGGATTTTCTTTTGGGATACGACAATCACATTTCCGATCCACTAATCGTTCTTTACTGCATCCCTCACTCCCAAACATTGACGAATTCACACGGAAATTGCGTCGCTATGAAATGCGAGTACTATGTGTTCTAAGACATTTCCTTCTAAATCGAGTAACGTTTCTATGGAAACGACAGGATTTTCTTTTGAGATACGACAATCACATTTCCGATCCACTAATCGTTCTTTACTGCATCCCTCACTCCCAAACATTGACGAATTCACACGGAAGTTGCGTCGCTATGAAATGCGAGTACTATGTGTTCTAAGACATTTCCTTCTAAATCGAGTAACGTTTCTATGGAACGACAAATTTTTATTTTGGGATACGACAATCACATTTCCGATCCACTAATCGTTCTTTACTGCATCCCTCACTCCCAAACATTGACGAATTCACACGGAAGTTGCGTCGCTATGAAATGCGAGTACTATGTGTTCTAAGACATCTCCTTCTAAATCGAGTAACGTTTCTATGGAAACGACAGGATTTTCTTTTGGGATACGACAATCACATTTCCGATCCACTAATCCTTCTTTACTGCATCCCTCACTCCCAAACATTGACGAATTCACACGGAAATTGCGTCGCTATGAAATACGAGTACTATGTGTTCTAAGACATTTCCTTCTAAATCGAGTAACGTTTCTATGGAAACGACAGGATTTTCTTTTGGGATACGACAATCACATTTCCGATCCACTAATCGTTCTTTACTGCATCCCTCACTCCCAAACATTGACGAATTCACACGGAAGTTGCGTCGCTATGAAATGCGAGTACTATGTGTTCTAAGACATTTCCTTCTAAATCGAGTAACGTTTCTATGGAAACGACAGGAATTTCTTTTGGGATACGACAATCACATTTCCGATCCACTAATCATTCTTTAGTGCATCCCTCACTCCCAAACATTGACGAATTCACACAGAAGTTGCGTCGCTATGAAATGCGAGTACTATGTGTTCTAAGACATTTCCTTCTAAATCGAGTAACGTTTCTATGGAAACGACAGGATTTTCTTTTGGGATACGACAATCACATTTCCGATCCACTATTAGTTCTTTACTGCATCCCTCACTCCCAAACATTGACGAATTCACACGGAAGTTGCGTCGCTATGAAATACGAGTACTATGTGTTCTAAGACATTTCCTTCTAAATCGGGTAACGTTTCTATGGAAACGACAGGATTTCCTTTTGGGATACGACAATCACATTTCCGATCCACTAATCGTTCTTTACTGCATCCCTCACTCCCAAACATTGACGAATTCACACGGAAGTTGCGTCGCTATGAAATACGAGTACTATGTGTTCTAAGACATTTCCTTCTAAATCGAGTAACGTTTCTATGGAAACGACAGGATTTTCTTTTGGGATACGACAATCACATTTCCGATCCACTAATCGTTCTTTACTGCATCCCTCACACCCAAACATTGACGAATTCACACGGAAGTTGCGTCGCTATGAAATGCGAGTACTATGTGTTCTAAGACATTTCCTTCTAAATCGAGTAACGTTTCTATGGAAACGACAGGATTTTCTTTTGGGATACGACAATCACATTTCCGATCCACTAATCGTTCTTTACTGCATCCCTCACTCCCAAACATTGACGAATTCACACAGAAGTTGCGTCGCTATGAAAACGAGTACTATGTGTTCTAAGACATTTCCTTCTAAATCGAGTAACGTTTCTATGGAAACGACAGGATTTTCTTTTGGGATACGACAATCACATTTCCGATCCACTAATCGTTCTTTACTGCATCCCTCACTCCCAAACATTGACGAATTCACACGGAAATTGCGTCGCTATGAAATGCGAGTACTATGTGTTCTAAGACATTTCCTTCTAAATCGAGTAACGTTTCTATGGAAACGACAGGATTTTCTTTTGAGATACGACAATCACATTTCCGATCCACTAATCGTTCTTTACTGCATCCCTCACTCCCAAACATTGACGAATTCACACGGAAGTTGCGTCGCTATGAAATGCGAGTACTATGTGGTCTAAGACATTTCCTTCTAAATCGAGTAACGTTTCTATGGAACGACAAATTTTTATTTTGGGATACGACAATCACATTTCCGATCCACTAATCGTTCTTTACTGCATCCCTCACTCCCAAACATTGACGAATTCACACGGAAGTTGCGTCGCTATGAAATGCGAGTACTATGTGTTCTAAGACATTTCCTTCTAAATCGAGTAACGTTTCTATGGAAACGACAGGATTTTCTTTTGGGATACGACAATCACATTTCCGATCCACTAATCGTTCTTTACTGCATCCCTCACTCCCAAACATTGACGAATTCACACGGAAGTTGCGTCGCTATGAAATGCGAGTACTATGTGTTCTAAGAGATTTCCTTCTAAATCGAGTAACGTTTCTATGGAAACGACAGGATTTTCTTTTGGGATACGACAATCACATTTCCGATCCACTAATCGTTCTTTACTGCATCCCTCACTCCCAAACATTGACGAATTCACACGGAAGTTGCGTCGCTATGAAATGCGAGTACTATGTGTTCTAAGACATTTCCTTCTAAATCGAGTAACGTTTCTATGGAAACGACAGGATTTTCTTTTGGGATACGACAATCACATTTCCGATCCACTAATCGTTCTTTACTGCATCCCTCACTCCCAAACATTGACGAATTCACACAGAAGTTGCGTCGCTATGAAATGCGAGTACTATGTGTTCTAAGAGATTTCCTTCTAAATCGAGTAACGTTTCTATGGAAACGACAGGATTTTCTTTTGGGATACGACAATCACATTTCCGATCCACTAATCGTTCTTTACTGCATCCCTCACTCCCAAACATTGACGAATTCACACAGAAGTTGCGTCGCTATGAAAACGAGTACTATGTGTTCTAAGACATTTCCTTCTAAATCGAGTAACGTTTCTATGGAAACGACAGGATTTTCTTTTGGGATACGACAATCACATTTCCGATCCACTAATCGTTCTTTACTGCATCCCTCACTCCCAAACATTGACGAATTCACACGGAAATTGCGTCGCTATGAAATGCGAGTACTATGTGTTCTAAGACATTTCCTTCTAAATCGAGTAACGTTTCTATGGAAACGACAGGATTTTCTTTTGAGATACGACAATCACATTTCCGATCCACTAATCGTTCTTTACTGCATCCCTCACTCCCAAACATTGACGAATTCACACGGAAGTTGCGTCGCTATGAAATGCGAGTACTATGTGTTCTAAGACATTTCCTTCTAAATCGAGTAACGTTTCTATGGAACGACAAATTTTTATTTTGGGATACGACAATCACATTTCCGATCCACTAATCGTTCTTTACTGCATCCCTCACTCCCAAACATTGACGAATTCACACGGAAGTTGCGTCGCTATGAAATGCGAGTACTATGTGTTCTAAGACATTTCCTTCTAAATCGAGTAACGTTTCTATGGAAACGACAGGATTTTCTTTTGGGATACGACAATCACATTTCCGATCCACTAATCGTTCTTTACTGCATCCCTCACTCCCAAACATTGACGAATTCACACGGAAGTTGCGTCGCTATGAAATGCGAGTACTATGTGTTCTAAGAGATTTCCTTCTAAATCGAGTAACGTTTCTATGGAAACGACAGGATTTTCTTTTGGGATACGACAATCACATTTCCGATCCACTAATCGTTCTTTACTGCATCCCTCACTCCCAAACATTGACGAATTCACACGGAAGTTGCGTCGCTATGAAATGCGAGTACTATGTGTTCTAAGACATTTCCTTCTAAATCGAGTAACGTTTCTATGGAAACGACAGGATTTTCTTTTGGGATACGACATTCACATTTCCGATCCACTAATCGTTCTTTACTGCATCCCTCACTCCCAAACATTGACGAATTCACACAGAAGTTGCGTCGCTATGAAATGCGAGTACTATGTGTTCTAAGAGATTTCCTTCTAAATCGAGTAACGTTTCTATGGAAACGACAGGATTTTCTTTTGGGATACGACAATCACATTTCCGATCCACTAATCGTTCTTTACTGCATCCCTCACTCCCAAACATTGACGAATTCACACGGAAATTGCGTCGCTATGAAATGCGAGTACTATGTGTTCTAAGACATTTCCTTCTAAATCGAGTAACGTTTCTATGGAAACGACAGGATTTTCTTTTGGGATACGACAATCACATTTCCGATCCACTAATCGTTCTTTACTGCATCCCTCACTCCCAAACATTGACGAATTCACACGGAAGTTGCGTCGCTATGAAATGCGAGTACTATGTGTTCTAAGACATTTCCTTCTAAATCGAGTAACGTTTCTATGGAAACGACAGGATTTTCTTTTGGGATACGACAATCACATTTCCGATCCACTAATCGTTCTTTACTGCATCCATCACTCCCAAACATTGACGAATTCACACGGAAATTGCGTCGCTATGAAATACGAGTACTATGTGTTCTAAGACATTTCCTTCTAAATCGAGTAACGTTTCTATGGAAACGACAGGATTTTCCTTTGGGATACGACAATCACATTTCCGATCCACTAATCGTTCTTTACTGCATCCCTCACTCCCAAACATTGACGAATTCACATGGAAATTGCGTCGCTATGAAATGCGAGTACTATGTGTTCTAAGACATTTCCTTCTAAATCGAGTAACGTTTCTATGGAAACGACAGGATTTTCTTTTGGGATACGACAATCACATTTCCCATCCACTAATCGTTCTTTACTGCATCCCTCACTCCCAAACATTGACGAATTCACACGGAAATTGCGTCGCTATGAAATACGAGTACTATGTGTTCTAAGACATTTCCTTCTAAATCGAGTAACGTTTCTATGGAAACGACAGGATTTTCTTTTGGGATACGACAATCACATTTCCGATCCACTAATCGTTCTTTACTGCATCCCTCACTCCCAAACATTGACGAATTCACACGGAAGTTGCGTCGCTATGAAATGCGAGTACTATGTGTTCTAAGACATTTCCTTCTAAATCGAGTAACGTTTCTATGGAAACGACAGGAATTTCTTTTGGGATACGACAATCACATTTCCGATCCACTAATCATTCTTTACTGCATCCCTCACTCCCAAACATTGACGAATTCACACAGAAGTTGCGTCGCTATGAAATGCGAGTACTATGTGTTCTAAGACATTTCCTTCTAAATCGAGTAACGTTTCTATGGAAACGACAGGATTTTCTTTTGGGATACGACAATCACATTTCCGATCCACTAATCGTTCTTTACTGCATCCCTCACTCCCAAACATTGACGAATTCACACGGAAGTTGCGTCGCTATGAAATACGAGTACTATGTGTTCTAAGACATTTCCTTCTAAATCGGGTAACGTTTCTATGGAAACGACAGGATTTCCTTTTGGGATACGACAATCACATTTCCGATCCACTAATCGTTCTTTACTGCATCCCTCACTCCCAAACATTGACGAATTCACACGGAAGTTGCGTCGCTATGAAATACGAGTACTATGTGTTCTAAGACATTTCCTTCTAAATCGAGTAACGTTTCTATGGAAACGACAGGATTTTCTTTTGGGATACGACAATCACATTTCCGATCCACTAATCGTTCTTTACTGCATCCCTCACACCCAAACATTGACGAATTCACACGGAAGTTGCGTCGCTATGAAATGCGAGTACTATGTGTTCTAAGACATTTCCTTCTAAATCGAGTAACGTTTCTATGGAAGCGACAGGATTTTCTTTTGGGATACGACAATCACATTTCCGATCCACTAATCGTTCTTTACTGCATCCCTCACTCCCAAACATTGACGAATTCACACAGAAGTTGCGTCGCTATGAAAACGAGTACTATGTGTTCTAAGACATTTCCTTCTAAATCGAGTTACGTTTCTATGGAAACGACAGGATTTTCTTTTGGGATACGACAATCACATTTCCGATCCACTAATCGTTCTTTACTGCATCCCTCACTCCCAAACATTGACGAATTCACACGGAAATTGCGTCGCTATGAAATGCGAGTACTATGTGTTCTAAGACATTTCCTTCTAAATCGAGTAACGTTTCTATGGAAACGACAGGATTTTCTTTTGAGATACGACAATCACATTTCCGATCCACTAATCGTTCTTTACTGCATCCCTCACTCCCAAACATTGACGAATTCACACGGAAGTTGCGTCGCTATGAAATGCGAGTACTATGTGTTCTAAGACATTTCCTTCTAAATCGAGTAACGTTTCTATGGAAACGACAGGAATTTCTTTTGGGATACGACAATCACATTTCCGATCCACTAATCATTCTTTACTGCATCCCTCACTCCCAAACATTGACGAATTCACACAGAAGTTGCGTCGCTATGAAATGCGAGTACTATGTGTTCTAAGACATTTCCTTCTAAATCGAGTAACGTTTCTATGGAAACGACAGGATTTTCTTTTGGGATACGACAATCACATTTCCGATCCACTATTAGTTCTTTACTGCATCCCTCACTCCCAAACATTGACGAATTCACACGGAAGTTGCGTCGCTATGAAATACGAGTACTATGTGTTCTAAGACATTTCCTTCTAAATCGGGTAACGTTTCTATGGAAACGACAGGATTTCCTTTTGGGATACGACAATCACATTTCCGATCCACTAATCGTTCTTTACTGCATCCCTCACTCCCAAACATTGACGAATTCACACGGAAGTTGCGTCGCTATGAAATACGAGTACTATGTGTTCTAAGACATTTCCTTCTAAATCGAGTAACGTTTCTATGGAAACGACAGGATTTTCTTTTGGGATACGACAATCACATTTCCGATCCACTAATCGTTCTTTACTGCATCCCTCACACCCAAACATTGACGAATTCACACGGAAGTTGCGTCGCTATGAAATGCGAGTACTATGTGTTCTAAGACATTTCCTTCTTAATCGAGTAACGTTTCTATGGAAACGACAGGATTTTCTTTTGGGATACGACAATCACATTTCCGATCCACTAATCGTTCTTTACTGCATCCCTCACTCCCAAACATTGACGAATTCACACAGAAGTTGCGTCGCTATGAAAACGAGTACTATGTGTTCTAAGACATTTCCTTCTAAATCGAGTAACGTTTCTATGGAAACGACAGGATTTTCTTTTGGGATACGACAATCACATTTCCGATCCACTAATCGTTCTTTACTGCATCCCTCACTCCCAAACATTGACGAATTCACACGGAAATTGCGTCGCTATGAAATGCGAGTACTATGTGTTCTAAGACATTTCCTTCTAAATCGAGTAACGTTTCTATGGAAACGACAGGATTTTCTTTTGAGATACGACAATCACATTTCCGATCCACTAATCGTTCTTTACTGCATCCCTCACTCCCAAACATTGACGAATTCACACGGAAGTTGCGTCGCTATGAAATGCGAGTACTATGTGTTCTAAGACATTTCCTTCTAAATCGAGTAACGTTTCTATGGAACGACAAATTTTTATTTTGGGATACGACAATCACATTTCCGATCCACTAATCGTTCTTTACTGCATCCCTCACTCCCAAACATTGACGAATTCACACGGAAGTTGCGTCGCTATGAAATGCGAGTACTATGTGTTCTAAGACATTTCCTTCTAAATCGAGTAACGTTTCTATGGAAACGACAGGATTTTCTTTTGGGATACGACAATCACATTTCCGATCCACTAATCGTTCTTTACTGCATCCCTCACTCCCAAACATTGACGAATTCACACGGAAGTTGCGTCGCTATGAAATGCGAGTACTATGTGTTCTAAGAGATTTCCTTCTAAATCGAGTAACGTTTCTATGGAAACGACAGGATTTTCTTTTGGGATACGACAATCACATTTCCGATCCACTAATCGTTCTTTACTGCATCCCTCACTCCCAAACATTGACTAATTCACACGGAAGTTGCGTCGCTATGAAATGCGAGTACTATGTGTTCTAAGACATTTCCTTCTAAATCGAGTAACGTTTCTATGGAAACGACAGGATTTTCTTTTGGGATACGACAATCACATTTCCGATCCACTAATCGTTCTTTACTGCATCCCTCACTCCCAAACATTGACGAATTCACACGGAAGTTGCTTCGCTATGAAATACGAGTACTATGTGTTCTAAGACATTTCCTTCTAAATCGAGTAACGTTTCTATGGAAACGACAGGATTTTCTTTTGGGATACGACAATCACATTTCCGATCCACTAATCGTTCTTTACTGCATCCCTCACTCCCAAACATTGACGAATTCACACGGAAGTTGCGTCGCTATGAAATGCGAGTACTATGTGTTCTAAGACATTTCCTTCTAAATCGAGTAACGTTTCTATGGAAACGACAGGATTTTCTTTTGGGATACGACAATCACATTTCCGATCCACTAATCGTTCTTTACTGCATCCCTCACACCCAAACATTGACGAATTCACACGGAAGTTGCGTCGCTATGAAATGCGAGTACTATGTGTTCTAAGACATTTCCTTCTAAATCGAGTAACGTTTCTATGGAAACGACAGGATTTTCTTTTGGGATACGACAATCACATTTCCGATCCACTAATCGTTCTTTACTGCATCCCTCACTCCCAAACATTGACGAATTCACACAGAAGTTGCGTCGCTATGAAATACGAGTACTATGTGTTCTAAGAGATTTCCTTCTAAATCGAGTAACGTTTCTATGGAAACGACAGGATTTTCTTTTGGGATACGACAATCACATTTCCGATCCACTAATCGTTCTTTACTGCATCCCTCACTCCCAAACATTGACGAATTCACACGGAAATTGCGTCGCTATGAAATGCGAGTACTATGTGTTC
This sequence comes from Schistocerca piceifrons, assembly GCF_021461385.2. Lineage (NCBI taxonomy): Eukaryota > Metazoa > Arthropoda > Insecta > Orthoptera > Acrididae > Schistocerca > Schistocerca piceifrons. The sequence continues at coordinate 1,491,022 of NW_025728281.1, forward strand.
TAAGACATTTCCTTCTAAATCGAGTAACGTTTCTATGGAAACGACAGGATTTTCTTTTGGGATACGACAATCACATTTCCGATCCACTAATCGTTCTTTACTGCATCCCTCACTCCCAAACATTGACGAATTCACACGGAAGTTGCGTCGCTATGAAATGCGAGTGCTATGTGTTCTAAGACATTTCCTTCTAAATCGAGTAACGTTTCTATGGAAACGACAGGATTTTCTTTTGGGATACGACAATCACATTTCCGATCCACTAATCGTTCTTTACTGCTTCCATCACTCCCAAACATTGACGAATTCACACGGAAATTGCGTCGCTATGAAATACGAGTACTATGTGTTCTAAGACATTTCCTTCTAAATCGAGTAACGTTTCTATGGAAACGACAGGATTTTCTTTTGGGATACGACAATCACATTTCCGATCCACTAATCGTTCTTTACTGCATCCCTCACTCCCAAACATTGACGAATTCACACGGAAATTGCGTCGCTATGAAATGCGAGTACTATGTGTTCTAAGACATTTCCTTCTAAATCGAGTAACGTTTCTATGGAAACGACAGGATTTTCTTTTGGGATACGACAATCACATTTCCCATCCACTAATCGTTCTTTACTGCATCCCTCACTCCCAAACATTGACGAATTCACACGGAAATTGCGTCGCTATGAAATACGAGTACTATGTGTTCTAAGACATTTCCTTCTAAATCGAGTAACGTTTCTATGGAAACGACAGGATTTTCTTTTGGGATACGACAATCACATTTCCGATCCACTAATCGTTCTTTACTGCATCCCTCACTCCCAAACATTGACGAATTCACACGGAAGTTGCGTCGCTATGAAATGCGAGTACTATGTGTTCTAAGACATTTCCTTCTAAATCGAGTAACGTTTCTATGGAAACGACAGGAATTTCTTTTGGGATACGACAATCACATTTCCGATCCACTAATCATTCTTTACTGCATCCCTCACTCCCAAACATTGACGAATTCACACAGAAGTTGCGTCGCTATGAAATGCGAGTACTATGTGTTCTAAGACATTTCCTTCTAAATCGAGTAACGTTTCTATGGAAACGACAGGATTTTCTTTTGGGATACGACAATCACATTTCCGATCCACTAATCGTTCTTTACTGCATCCCTCACTCCCAAACATTGACGAATTCACACGGAAGTTGCGTCGCTATGAAATACGAGTACTATGTGTTCTAAGACATTTCCTTCTAAATCGGGTAACGTTTCTATGGAAACGACAGGATTTCCTTTTGGGATACGACAATCACATTTCCGATCCACTAATCGTTCTTTACTGCATCCCTCACTCCCAAACATTGACGAATTCACACGGAAGTTGCGTCGCTATGAAATACGAGTACTATGTGTTCTAAGACATTTCCTTCTAAATCGAGTAACGTTTCTATGGAAACGACAGGATTTTCTTTTGGGATACGACAATCACATTTCCGATCCACTAATCGTTCTTTACTGCATCCCTCACACCCAAACATTGACGAATTCACACGGAAGTTGCGTCGCTATGAAACGCGAGTACTATGTGTTCTAAGACATTTCCTTCTAAATCGAGTAACGTTTCTATGGAAGCGACAGGATTTTCTTTTGGGATACGACAATCACATTTCCGATCCACTAATCGTTCTTTACTGCATCCCTCACTCCCAAACATTGACGAATTCACACAGAAGTTGCGTCGCTATGAAAACGAGTACTATGTGTTCTAAGACATTTCCTTCTAAATCGAGTTACGTTTCTATGGAAACGACAGGATTTTCTTTTGGGATACGACAATCACATTTCCGATCCACTAATCGTTCTTTACTGCATCCCTCACTCCCAAACATTGACGAATTCACACGGAAATTGCGTCGCTATGAAATGCGAGTACTACGTGTTCTAAGACATTTCCTTCTAAATCGAGTAACGTTTCTATGGAAACGACAGGATTTTCTTTTGAGATACGACAATCACATTTCCGATCCACTAATCGTTCTTTACTGCATCCCTCACTCCCAAACATTGACGAATTCACACGGAAGTTGCGTCGCTATGAAATGCGAGTACTATGTGTTCTAAGACATTTCCTTCTAAATCGAGTAACGTTTCTATGGAAACGACAAATTTTTCTTTTGGGATACGACAATCACATTTCCGATCCACTAATCGTTCTTTACTGCATCCCTCACTCCCAAACATTGACGAATTCTCACGGAAGTTGCGTCGCTATGAAATGCGAGTACTATGTGTTCTAAGACATTTCCTTCTAAATCGAGTAACGTTTCTATGGAAACGACAGGATTTTCTTTTGGGATACGACAATCACATTTCCGATCCACTAATCGTTCTTTACTGCATCCCTCACTCCCAAACATTGACGAATTCACACGGAAATTGCGTCGCTATGAAATGCGAGTACTATGTGTTCTAAGACATCTCCTTCTAAATCGAGTAACGTTTCTATGGAAACGACAGGATTTTCTTTTGGGATACGACAATCACATTTCCGATCCACTAATCGTTCTTTACTGCATCCCTCACTCCCAAACATTGACGAATTCACACGGAAATTGCGTCGCTATGAAATACGAGTACTATGTGTTCTAAGACATTTCCTTCTAAATCGAGTAACGTTTCTATGGAAACGACAGGATTTTCTTTTGGGATACGACAATCACATTTCCGATCCACTAATCGTTCTTTACTGCATCCCTCACTCCCAAACATTGACGAATTCACACGGAAGTTGCGTCGCTATGAAATGCGAGTACTATGTGTTCTAAGACATTTCCTTCTAAATCGAGTAACGTTTCTATGGAAACGACTGGAATTTCTTTTGGGATACGACAATCACATTTCCGATCCACTAATCATTCTTTACTGCATCCCTCACTCCCAAACATTGACGAATTCACACAGAAGTTGCGTCGCTATGAAATGCGAGTACTATGTGTTCTAAGACATTTCCTTCTAAATCGAGTAACGTTTCTATGGAAACGACAGGATTTTCTTTTGGGATACGACAATCACATTTCCGATCCACTACTCGTTCTTTACTGCATCCCTCACTCCCAAACATTGACGAATTCACACGGAAGTTGCGTCGCTATGAAATACGAGTACTATGTGTTCTAAGACATTTCCTTCTAAATCGGGTAACGTTTCTATGGAAACGACAGGATTTCCTTTTGGGATACGACAATCACATTTCCGATCCACTAATCGTTCTTTACTGCATCCCTCACTCCCAAACATTGACGAATTCACACGGAAGTTGCGTCGCTATGAAATACGAGTACTATGTGTTCTAAGACATTTCCTTCTAAATCGAGTAACGTTTCTATGGAAACGACAGGTTTTCTTTTGGGATACGACAATCACATTTCCGATCCACTAATCGTTCTTTACTGCATCCCTCACACCCAAACATTGACGAATTCACACGGAAGTTGCGTCGCTATGAAATGCGAGTACTATGTGTTCTAAGACATTTCCTTCTAAATCGAGTAACGTTTCTATGGAAACGACAGGATTTTCTTTTGGGATACGACAATCACATTTCCGATCCACTAATCGTTCTTTACTGCATCCCTCACTCCCAAACATTGACGAATTCACACGGAAGTTGCTTCGCTATGAAATACGAGTACTATGTGTTCTAAGACATTTCCTTCTAAATCGAGTAACGTTTCTATGGAAACGACAGGATTTTCTTTTGGGATACGACAATCACATTTCCGATCCACTAATCGTTCTTTACTGCATCCCTCACTCCCAAACATTGACGAATTCACACGGAAGTTGCGTCGCTATGAAATGGGAGTACTATGTGTTCTAAGACATTTCCTTCTAAATCGAGTAACGTTTCTATGGAAACGACAGGATTTTCTTTTGGGATACGACAATCACATTTCCGATCCACTAATCGTTCTTTACTGCATCCCTCACTCCCAAACATTGACGAATTCACACGGAAGTTGCGTCGCTATGAAATGCGAGTACTATGTGTTCTAAGACATTTCCTTCTAAATCGAGTAACGTTTCTATGGAAACGACAGGATTTTCTTTTGGGATACGACAATCACATTTCCGATCCACTAATCGCTCTTTACTGCATCCCTCACTCCCAAACATTGACGAATTCACACGGAAGTTGCGTCGCTATGAAATGCGAGTACTATGTGTTCTAAGACATTTCCTTCTAAATCGAGTAACGTTTCTATGGAAACGACAGGAATTTCTTTTGGGATACGACAATCACATTTCCGATCCACTAATCATTCTTTACTGCATCCCTCACTCCCAAACATTGACGAATTCACACAGAAGTTGCGTCGCTATGAAATGCGAGTACTATGTGTTCTAAGACATTTCCTTCTAAATCGAGTAACGTTTCTATGGAAACGACAGGATTTTCTTTTGGGATAAGACAATCACATTTCCGATCCACTACTCGTTCTTTACTGCATCCCTCACTCCCAAACATTGACGAATTCACACGGAAGTTGCGTCGCTATGAAATACGAGTACTATGTGTTCTAAGACATTTCCTTCTAAATCGGGTAACGTTTCTATGGAAACGACAGGATTTCCTTTTGGGATACGACAATCACATTTCCGATCCACTAATCGTTCTTTACTGCATCCCTCACTCCCAAACATTGACGAATTCACACGGAAGTTGCGTCGCTATGAAATACGAGTACTATGTGTTCTAAGACATTTCCTTCTAAATCGAGTAACGTTTCTATGGAAACGACAGGATTTTCTTTTGGGATACGACAATCACATTTCCGATCCACTAATCGTTCTTTACTGCATCCCTCACACCCAAACATTGACGAATTCACACGGAAGTTGCGTCGCTATGAAATGCGAGTACTATGTGTTCTAAGACATTTCCTTCTAAATCGAGTAACGTTTCTATGGAAACGACAGGATTTTCTTTTGGGATACGACAATCACATTTCCGATCCACTAATCGTTCTTTACTGCATCCCTCACTCCCAAACATTGACGAATTCACACAGAAGTTGCGTCGCTATGAAAACGAGTACTATGTGTTCTAAGACATTTCCTTCTAAATCGAGTAACGTTTCTATGGAAACGACAGGATTTTCTTTTGGGATACGACAATCACATTTCCGATCCACTAATCGTTCTTTACTGCATCCCTCACTCCCAAACATTGACGAATTCACACGGAAATTGCGTCGCTATGAAATGCGAGTACTATGTGTTCTAAGACATTTCCTTCTAAATCGAGTAACGTTTCTATGGAAACGACAGGATTTTCTTTTGAGATACGACAATCACATTTCCGATCCACTAATCGTTCTTTACTGCATCCCTCACTCCCAAACATTGACGAATTCACACGGAAGTTGCGTCGCTATGAAATGCGAGTACTATGTGTTCTAAGACATTTCCTTCTAAATCGAGTAACGTTTCTATGGAAACGACAAATTTTTCTTTTGGGATACGACAATCACATTTCCGATCCACTAATCGTTCTTTACTGCATCCCTCACTCCCAAACATTGACGAATTCACACGGAAGTTGCGTCGCTATGAAATGCGAGTACTATGTGTTCTAAGACATTTCCTTCTAAATCGAGTAACGTTTCTATGGAAACGACAGGATTTTCTTTTGGGATACGACAATCACATTTCCGATCCACTAATCGTTCTTTACTGCATCCCTCACTCCCAGACATTGACGAATTCACACGGAAGTTGCGTCGCTATGAAATGCGAGTACTATGTGTTCTAAGACATTTCCTTCTAAATCGAGTAACGTTTCTATGGAAACGACAGGATTTTCTTTTGGGATACGACAATCACATTTCCGATCCACTAATCGTTCTTTACTGCATCCCTCACTCCCAAACATTGACGAATTCACACGGAAATTGCGTCGCTATGAAATGCGAGTACTATGTGTTCTAAGACATTTCCTTCTAAATCGAGTAACGTTTCTATGGAAACGACAGGATTTTCTTTTGAGATACGACAATCACATTTCCGATCCACTAATCGTTCTTTACTGCATCCCTCACTCCCAAACATTGACGAATTCACACGGAAGTTGCGTCGCTATGAAATGCGAGTACTATGTGTTCTAAGACATTTCCTTCTAAATCGAGTAACGTTTCTATGGAAACGACAAATTTTTCTTTTGGGATACGACAATCACATTTCCGATCAACTAATCGTTCTTTACTGCATCCCTCACTCCCAAACATTGACGAATTCACACGGAAGTTGCGTCGCTATGAAATGCGAGTACTATGTGTTCTAAGACATTTCCTTCTAAATCGAGTAACGTTTCTATGGAAACGACAGGATTTTCTTTTGGGATACGACAATCACATTTCCGATCCACTAATCGTTCTTTACTGCATCCCTCACTCCCAAACATTGACGAATTCACACGGAAGTTGCGTCGCTATGAAATGCGAGTACTATGTGTTCTAAGAGATTTCCTTCTAAATCGAGTAACGTTTCTATGGAAACGACAGGATTTTCTTTTGGGATACGACAATCACATTTCCGATCCACTAATCGTTCTTTACTGCATCCCTCACTCCCAAACATTGACGAATTCACACGGAAGTTGCGTCGCTATGAAATGCGAGTACTATGTGTTCTAAGACATTTCCTTCTAAATCGAGTAACGTTTCTATGGAAACGACAGGATTTTCTTTTGGGATACGACAATCACATTTCCGATCCACTAATCGTTCTTTACTGCATCCCTCACTCCCAAACATTGGCGAATTCACACGGAAGTTGCTTCGCTATGAAATACGAGTACTATGTGTTCTAAGACATTTCCTTCTAAATCGAGTAACGTTTCTATGGAAACGACAGGATTTTCTTTTGGGATACGACAATCACATTTCCGATCCACTAATCGTTCTTTACTGCATCCCTCACTCCCAAACATTGACGAATTCACACGGAAGTTGCGTCGCTATGAAATGCGAGTACTATGTGTTCTAAGACATTTCCTTCTAAATCGAGTAACGTTTCTATGGAAACGACAGGATTTTCTTTTGGGATACGACAATCACATTTCCGATCCACTAATCGTTCTTTACTGCATCCCTCACTCCCAAACATTGACGAATTCACACGGAAGTTGCGTCGCTATGAAATGCGAGTACTATGTGTTCTAAGACATTTCCTTCTAAATCGAGTAACGTTTCTATGGAAACGACAGGATTTGCTTTTGGGATACGACAATCACATTTCCGATCCACTAATCGTTCTTTACTGCATCCCTCACTCCCAAACATTGACGAATTCACACGGAAGTTGCGTCGCTATGAAATGCGAGTACTATGTGTTCTAAGACATTTCCTTCTAAATCGAGTAACGTTTCTATGGAAACGACAGGATTTTCTTTTGGGATACGACAATCACATTTCCGATCCACTAATCGTTCTTTACTGCATCCCTCACTCCCAAACATTGACGAATTCACACGGAAGTTGCGTCGCTATGAAATGCGAGTACTATGTGTTCTAAGACATTTCCTTCTAAATCGAGTACCGTTTCTATGGAAACGACAGGATTTTCTTTTGGGATACGACAATCACATTTCCGATCCACTAACCGTTCTTTACTGCATCCCTCACTCCCAAACATTGACGAATTCACACGGAAGTTGCTTCGCTATGAAATACGAGTACTATGTGTTCTAAGACATTTCCTTCTAAATCGAGTAACGTTTCTATGGAAACGACAGGATTTTCTTTTGGGATACGACAATCACATTTCCGATCCACTAATCGTTCTTTACTGCATCCCTCACTCCCAAACATTGACGAATTCACACGGAAGTTGCGTCGCTATGAAATGCGAGTACTATGTGTTCTAAGACATTTCCTTCTAAATCGAGTAACGTTTCTATGGAAACGACAGGATTTTCCTTTGGGATACGACAATCACATTTCCGATCCACTAATCGTTCTTTACTGCATCCCTCACTCCCAAACATTGACGAATTCACACGGAAGTTGCGTCGCTATGAAATACGAGTGCTGTGTGTTCTAAGACATTTCCTTCTAAATCGAGTAACGTTTCTATGGAAACGACAGGATTTTCTTTTGGGATACGACAATCACATTTCCGATCCACTAATCGTTCTTTACTGCATCCCTCACTCCCAAACATTGATGAATTCACACGGAAGTTGCGTCGCTATGAAATACGAGTACTATGTGTTCTAAGACATTTCCTTCTAAATCGAGTAACGTTTCTATGGAAACGACAGGATTTTCTTTTGGGATACGACAATCACATTTCCGATCCACTAATCGTTCTTTACTGCATCCCTCACTCCCAAACATTGACGAATTCACACGGAAGTTGCGTCGCTATGAAATGCGAGTACTATGTGTTCTAAGACATTTCCTTCTAAATCGAGTAACGTTTCTATGGAAACGACAGGATTTTCTTTTGGGATACGACAATCACATTTCCGATCCACTAATCGTTCTTTACTGCATCCCTCACTCCCAAACATTGACGAATTCACACGGAAGTTGCGTCGCTATGAAATGCGAGTACTATGTGTTCTAAGACATTTCCTTCTAAATCGAGTAACGTTTCTATGGAAACGACAGGATTTTCTTTTGGGATACGACAATCACATTTCCGATCCACTAATCGTTCTTTACTGCATCCCTCACTCCCAAACATTGACGAATTCACACGGAAGTTGCGTCGCTATGAAATGCGAGTACTATGTGTTCTAAGACATTTCCTTCTGAATCGAGTACCGATTCTATGGAAACGACAGGATTTTCTTTTGGGATACGACAATCACATTTCCGATCCACTAACCGTTCTTTACTGCATCCCTCACTCCCAAACATTGACGAATTCACACGGAAGTTGCTTCGCTATGAAATACGAGTACTATGTGTTCTAAGACATTTCCTTCTAAATCGAGTAACGTTTCTATGGAAACGACAGGATTTTCTTTTGGGATACGACAATCACATTTCCGATCCACTAATCGTTCTTTACTGCATCCCTCACTCCCAAACATTGACGAATTCACACGGAAGTTGCGTCGCTATGAAATGCGAGTACTATGTGTTCTAAGACATTTCCTTCTAAATCGAGTAACGTTTCTATGGAAACGACAGGATTTTCCTTTGGGATACGACAATCACATTTCCGATCCACTAATCGTTCTTTACTGCATCCCTCACTCCCAAACATTGACGAATTCACACGGAAGTTGCGTCGCTATGAAATACGAGTACGGTGTGTTCTAAGACATTTCCTTCTAAATCGAGTAACGTTTCTATGGAAACGACAGGATTTTCTTTTGGGATACGACAATCACATTTCCGATCCACTAATCGTTCTTTACTGCATCCCTCACTCCCAAACATTGACGAATTCACACGGAAGTTGCGTCGCTATGAAATGCGAGTACTATGTGTTCTAAGACATTTCCTTCTAAATCGAGTAACGTTTCTATGGAAACGACAGGATTTTCTTTTGGGATACGACAATCACATTTCCGATCCACTAATCTTTCTTTACTGCATCCCTCACTCCCAAACATTGACGAATTCACACGGAAATTGCGTCGCTATGAAATACGAGTACTATGTGTTCTAAGACATTTCCTTCTAAATCGAGTAACGTTTCTATGGAAACGACAGGATTTTCTTTTGGGATACGACAATCACATTTCCGATCCACTAATCGTTCTTTACTGCATCCCTCACTCCCAAACATTGACGAATTCACACGGAAATTGCGTCGCTATGAAATGCGAGTACTATGTGTTCTAAGACATCTCCTTCTAAATCGAGTAACGTTTCTATGGAAACGACAGGATTTTCTTTTGGGATACGACAATCACATTTCCGATCCACTAATCGTTCTTTACTGCATCCCTCACTCCCAAACATTGACGAATTCACACGGAAGTTGCGTCGCTATGAAATGCGAGTACTATGTGTTCTAAGACGTTTCCTTCTAAATCGAGTAACGTTTCTATGGAAACGACAGGAATTTCTTTTGGGATACGACGATCACATTTCCGATCCACTAATCGTTCTTTACTGCATCCCTCACTCCCAAACATTGACGAATTCACACAGAAGTTGCGTCGCTATGAAATGCGAGTACTATGTGTTCTAAGACATTTCCTTCTAAATCGAGTAACGTTTCTATGGAAACGACAGGATTTTCTTTTGGGATACGACAATCACATTTCCGATCCACTAATCGTTCTTTACTGCATCCCTCACTCCCAAACATTGACGAATTCACACGGAAGTTGCGTCGCTATGAAATACGAGTACTATGTGTTCTAAGACATTTCCTTCTAAATCGGGTAACGTTTCTATGGAAACGACAGGATTGCCTTTTGGGATACGACAATCACATTTCCGATCCACTAATCGTTCTTTACTGCATCCCTCACTCCCAAACATTGACGAATTCACACGGAAGTTGCGTCGCTATGAAATACGAGTACTGTGTGTTCTAAGACATTTCCTTCTAAATCGAGTAACGTTTCTATGGAAACGACAGGATTTTCCTTTGGGATACGACAATCACATTTCCGATCCACTAATCGTTCTTTACTGCATCCCTCACTCCCAAACATTGACGAATTCACACGGAAGTTGCGTCGCTATGAAATACGAGTGCTGTGTGTTCTAAGACATTTCCTTCTAAATCGAGTAACGTTTCTATGGAAACGACAGGATTTTCTTTTGGGATACGACAATCACATTTCCGATCCACTAATCGTTCTTTACTGCATCCCTCACTCCCAAACATTGATGAATTCACACGGAAGTTGCGTCGCTATGAAATACGAGTACTATGTGTTCTAAGACATTTCCTTCTAAATCGAGTAACGTTTCTATGGAAACGACAGGATTTTCTTTTGGGATACGACAATCACATTTCCGATCCACTAATCGTTCTTTACTGCATCCCTCACTCCCAAACATTGACGAATTCACACGGAAGTTGCGTCGCTATGAAATGCGAGTACTATGTGTTCTAAGACATTTCCTCCTAAATCGAGTAACGTTTCTATGGAAACGACAGGATTTTCTTTTGGGATACGACAATCACATTTCCGATCCACTAATCGTTCTTTACTGCATCCCTCACTCCCAAACATTGACGAATTCACACGGAAGTTGCGTCGCTATGAAATGCGAGTACTATGTGTTCTAAGACATTTCCTTCTAAATCGAGTAACGTTTCTATGGAAACGACAGGATTTTCTTTTGGGATACGACAATCACATTTCCGATCCACTAATCGTTCTTTACTGCATCCCTCACTCCCAAACATTGACGAATTCACACGGAAGTTGCGTCGCTATGAAATGCGAGTACTATGTGTTCTAAGACATTTCCTTCTGAATCGAGTACCGATTCTATGGAAACGACAGGATTTTCTTTTGGGATACGACAATCACATTTCCGATCCACTAACCGTTCTTTACTGCATCCCTCACTCCCAAACATTGACGAATTCACACGGAAGTTGCTTCGCTATGAAATACGAGTACTATGTGTTCTAAGACATTTCCTTCTAAATCGAGTAACGTTTCTATGGAAACGACAGGATTTTCTTTTGGGATACGACAATCACATTTCCGATCCACTAATCGTTCTTTACTGCATCCCTCACTCCCAAACATTGACGAATTCACACGGAAGTTGCGTCGCTATGAAATGCGAGTACTATGTGTTCTAAGACATTTCCTTCTAAATCGAGTAACGTTTCTATGGAAACGACAGGATTTTCCTTTGGGATACGACAATCACATTTCCGATCCACTAATCGTTCTTTACTGCATCCCTCACTCCCAAACATTGACGAATTCACACGGAAGTTGCGTCGCTATGAAATACGAGTACGGTGTGTTCTAAGACATTTCCTTCTAAATCGAGTAACGTTTCTATGGAAACGACAGGATTTTCTTTTGGGATACGACAATCACATTTCCGATCCACTAATCGTTCTTTACTGCATCCCTCACTCCCAAACATTGACGAATTCACACGGAAGTTGCGTCGCTATGAAATGCGAGTACTATGTGTTCTAAGACATTTCCTTCTAAATCGAGTAACGTTTCTATGGAAACGACAGGATTTTCTTTTGGGATACGACAATCACATTTCCGATCCACTAATCTTTCTTTACTGCATCCCTCACTCCCAAACATTGACGAATTCACACGGAAATTGCGTCGCTATGAAATACGAGTACTATGTGTTCTAAGACATTTCCTTCTAAATCGAGTAACGTTTCTATGGAAACGACAGGATTTTCTTTTGGGATACGACAATCACATTTCCGATCCACTAATCGTTCTTTACTGCATCCCTCACTCCCAAACATTGACGAATTCACACGGAAATTGCGTCGCTATGAAATGCGAGTACTATGTGTTCTAAGACATCTCCTTCTAAATCGAGTAACGTTTCTATGGAAACGACAGGATTTTCTTTTGGGATACGACAATCACATTTCCGATCCACTAATCGTTCTTTACTGCATCCCTCACTCCCAAACATTGACGAATTCACACGGAAATTGCGTCGCTATGAAATGCGAGTACTATGTGTTCTAAGACATCTCCTTCTAAATCGAGTAACGTTTCTATGGAAACGACAGGATTTTCTTTTGGGATACGACAATCACATTTCCGATCCACTAATCGTTCTTTACTGCATCCCTCACTCCCAAACATTGACGAATTCACACGGAAGTTGCGTCGCTATGAAATGCGAGTACTATGTGTTCTAAGACGTTTCCTTCTAAATCGAGTAACGTTTCTATGGAAACGACAGGAATTTCTTTTGGGATACGACGATCACATTTCCGATCCACTAATCGTTCTTTACTGCATCCCTCACTCCCAAACATTGACGAATTCACACAGAAGTTGCGTCGCTATGAAATGCGAGTACTATGTGTTCTAAGACATTTCCTTCTAAATCGAGTAACGTTTCTATGGAAACGACAGGATTTTCTTTTGGGATACGACAATCACATTTCCGATCCACTAATCGTTCTTTACTGCATCCCTCACTCCCAAACATTGACGAATTCACACGGAAGTTGCGTCGCTATGAAATACGAGTACTATGTGTTCTAAGACATTTCCTTCTAAATCGGGTAACGTTTCTATGGAAACGACAGGATTGCCTTTTGGGATACGACAATCACATTTCCGATCCACTAATCGTTCTTTACTGCATCCCTCACTCCCAAACATTGACGAATTCACACGGAAGTTGCGTCGCTATGAAATACGAGTACTGTGTGTTCTAAGACATTTCCTTCTAAATCGAGTAACGTTTCTATGGAAACGACAGGATTTTCTTTTGGGATACGACAATCACATTTCCGATCCACTAATCGTTCTTTACTGCATCCCTCACACCCAAACATTGACGAATTCACACGGAAGTTGCGTCGCTATGAAATGCGAGTACTATGTGTTCTAAGACATTTCCTTCTAAATCGAGTAACGTTTCTATGGAAACGACAGGATTTTCTTTTGGGATACGACAATCACATTTCCGATCCACTAATCGTTCTTTACGGCATCCCTCACTCCCAAACATTGAAGAATTCACACAGAAGTTGCGTCGCTATGAAATGCGAGTACTATGTGTTCTAAGACATTTCCTTCTAAATCGAGTAACGTTTCTATGGAAACGACAGGATTTTCTTTTGGGATACGACAATCACATTTCCGATCCACTAATCGTTCTTTACTGCATCCCTCACTCCCAAACATTGACGAATTCACACGGAAATTGCGTCGCTATGAAATGCGAGTACTATGTGTTCTAAGACATTTCCTTCTAAATCGAGTAACGTTTCTATGGAAACGACAGGATTTTCTTTTGGGATACGACAATCACATTTCCGATCCACTAATCGTTCTTTACTGCATCCCTCACTCCCAAACATTGACGAATTCACACGGAAGTTGCGTCGTTATGAAATGCGAGTACTATGTGTTCTAAGACATTTCCTTCTAAATCGAGTAACGTTTCTATGGAAACGACAGGATTTTCTTTTGGGATACGACAATCACATTTCCGATCCACTAATCGTTCTTTACTGCATCCCTCACTCCCAAACATTGACGAATTCACACGGAAGTTGCGTCGCTATGAAATGCGAGTACTATGTGTTCTAAGACATTTCCTTCTAAATCGAGTAACGTTTCTATGGAAACGACAGGATTTTCTTTTGGGATACGACAATCACATTTCCGATCCACTAATCGTTCTTTACTGCATCCCTCACTCCCAAACATTGACGAATTCACACGGAAGTTGCGTCGCTATGAAATGCGAGTACTACGTGTTCTAAGAAATTTCCTTCTAAATCGAGTAACGTTTCTATGGAAACGACAGGATTTTCTTTTGGGATACAACAATCACATTTCCGATCCACTAATCGCTCTTTACTGCATCCCTCACTCCCAAACATTGACGAATTCACACGGAAGTTGCGTCGCTATGAAATGCGAGTACTATGTGTTCTAAGAGATTTCCTTCTAAATCGAGTAAAGTTTCTATGGAAACGACAAGATTTTCTTTTGGGATACGACAATCACATTTCCGATCCACTAATCGTTCTTTACTGCATCCCTCACTCCCAAACATTGACGAATTCACACGGAAGTTGCTTTGCTATGAAATACGAGTACTATGTGTTCTAAGACATTTCCTTCTAAATCGAGTAACGTTTCTATGGAAACGACAGGATTTTCTTTTGGGATACGACAATCACATTTCCGATACACTAATCGTTCTTTACTGCATCCCTCACTCCCAAACATTGACGAATTCACACGGAAGTTGCTTTGCTATGAAATACGAGTACTATGTGTTCTAAGACATTTCCTTCTAAATCGAGTAACGTTTCTATGGAAACGACAGGATTTTCTTTTGGGATACGACAATCACATTTCCGATCCACTAATCGTTCTTTACTGCATCCCTCACTCCCAAACATTGACGAATTCACACGGAAGTTGCGTCGCTATGAAATGCGAGTACTATGTGTTCTAAGACATTTCCTTCTAAATCGAGTAACGTTTCTATGGAAACGACAGGATGTTCTTTTGGGATACGACAGTCACATTTCCGATCCACTAATCGTTCTTTACTGCATCCCTCACTCCCAAACATTGACGAATTCACACGGAAGTTGCGTCGCTATGAAATGCGAGTACTATGTGTTCTAAGAGATTTCCTTCTAAATCGAGTAACGTTTCTATGGAAACGACAGGATTTTCTTTTGGGATACGACAATCACATTTCCGATCCACTAATCGTTCTTTACTGCATCCCTCACTCCCAAACATTGACGAATTCACACGGAAGTTGCGTCGCTATGAAATGCGAGTACTATGTGTTCTAAGACATTTCCTTCTAAATCGAGTAACGTTTCTATGGAAACGACAGGATTTTCTTTTGGGATACGACAATCACATTTCCGATCCACTAATCGTTCTTTACTGCATCCCTCACTCCCAAACATTGGCGAATTCACACGGAAGTTGCTTCGCTATGAAATACGAGTACTATGTGTTCTAAGACATTTCCTTCTAAATCGAGTAACGTTTCTATGGAAACGACAGGATTTTCTTTTGGGATACGACAATCACATTTCCGATCCACTAATCGTTCTTTACTGCATCCCTCACTCCCAAACATTGACGAATTCACACGGAAGTTGCGTCGCTATGAAATGCGAGTACTATGTGTTCTAAGACATTTCCTTCTAAATCGAGTAACGTTTCTATGGAAACGACAGGATTTTCTTTTGGGATACGACAATCACATTTCCGATCCACTAATCGTTCTTTACTGCATCCCTCACTCCCAAACATTGACGAATTCACACGGAAGTTGCGTCGCTATGAAATGCGAGTACTATGTGTTCTAAGACATTTCCTTCTAAATCGAGTAACGTTTCTATGGAAACGACAGGATTTGCTTTTGGGATACGACAATCACATTTCCGATCCACTAATCGTTCTTTACTGCATCCCTCACTCCCAAACATTGACGAATTCACACGGAAGTTGCGTCGCTATGAAATGCGAGTACTATGTGTTCTAAGACATTTCCTTCTAAATCGAGTAACGTTTCTATGGAAACGACAGGATTTTCTTTTGGGATACGACAATCACATTTCCGATCCACTAATCGTTCTTTACTGCATCCCTCACTCCCAAACATTGACGAATTCACACGGAAGTTGCGTCGCTATGAAATGCGAGTACTATGTGTTCTAAGACATTTCCTTCTAAATCGAGTACCGTTTCTATGGAAACGACAGGATTTTCTTTTGGGATACGACAATCACATTTCCGATCCACTAACCGTTCTTTACTGCATCCCTCACTCCCAAACATTGACGAATTCACACGGAAGTTGCTTCGCTATGAAATATGAGTACTATGTGTTCTAAGACATTTCCTTCTAAATCGAGTAACGTTTCTATGGAAACGACAGGATTTTCTTTTGGGATACGACAATCACATTTCCGATCCACTAATCGTTCTTTACTGCATCCCTCACTCCCAAACATTGACGAATTCACACGGAAGTTGCGTCGCTATGAAATGCGAGTACTATGTGTTCTAAGACATTTCCTTCTAAATCGAGTAACGTTTCTATGGAAACGACAGGATTTTCCTTTGGGATACGACAATCACATTTCCGATCCACTAATCGTTCTTTACTGCATCCCTCACTCCCAAACATTGACGAATTCACACGGAAGTTGCGTCGCTATGAAATACGAGTACTGTGTGTTCTAAGACATTTCCTTCTAAATCGAGTAACGTTTCTATGGAAACGACAGGATTTTCTTTTGGGATACGACAATCACATTTCCGATCCACTAATCGTTCTTTACTGCATCCCTCACTCCCAAACATTGATGAATTCACACGGAAGTTGCGTCGCTATGAAATACGAGTACTATGTGTTCTAAGACATTTCCTTCTAAATCGAGTAACGTTTCTATGGAAACGACAGGATTTGCTTTTGGGATACGACAATCACATTTCCGATCCACTAATCGTTCTTTACTGCATCCCTCACTCCCAAACATTGACGAATTCACACGGAAGTTGCGTCGCTATGAAATGCGAGTACTATGTGTTCTAAGACATTTCCTTCTAAATCGAGTAACGTTTCTATGGAAACGACAGGATTTTCTTTTGGGATACGACAATCACATTTCCGATCCACTAATCGTTCTTTACTGCATCCCTCACTCCCAAACATTGACGAATTCACACGGAAGTTGCGTCGCTATGAAATGCGAGTACTATGTGTTCTAAGACATTTCCTTCTAAATCGAGTAACGTTTCTATGGAAACGACAGGATTTTCTTTTGGGATACGACAATCACATTTCCGATCCACTAATCGTTCTTTACTGCATCCCTCACTCCCAAACATTGACGAATTCACACGGAAGTTGCGTCGCTATGAAATGCGAGTACTATGTGTTCTAAGACATTTCCTTCTGAATCGAGTACCGTTTCTATGGAAACGACAGGATTTTCTTTTGGGATACGACAATCACATTTCCGATCCACTAACCGTTCTTTACTGCATCCCTCACTCCCAAACATTGACGAATTCACACGGAAGTTGCTTCGCTATGAAATACGAGTACTATGTGTTCTAAGACATTTCCTTCTAAATCGAGTAACGTTTCTATGGAAACGACAGGATTTTCTTTTGGGATACGACAATCACATTTCCGATCCACTAATCGTTCTTTACTGCATCCCTCACTCCCAAACATTGACGAATTCACACGGAAGTTGCGTCGCTATGAAATGCGAGTACTATGTGTTCTAAGACATTTCCTTCTAAATCGAGTAACGTTTCTATGGAAACGACAGGATTTTCCTTTGGGATACGACAATCACATTTCCGATCCACTAATCGTTCTTTACTGCATCCCTCACTCCCAAACATTGACGAATTCACACGGAAGTTGCGTCGCTATGAAATACGAGTACTGTGTGTTCTAAGACATTTCCTTCTAAATCGAGTAACGTTTCTATGGAAACGACAGGATTTTCTTTTGGGATACGACAATCACATTTCCGATCCACTAATCGTTCTTTACTGCATCCCTCACTCCCAAACATTGACGAATTCACACGGAAGTTGCGTCGCTATGAAATGCGAGTACTATGTGTTCTAAGACATTTCCTTCTAAATCGAGTAACGTTTCTATGGAAACGACAGGAGTTTCTTTTGGGATACGACAATCACATTTCCGATCCACTAATCTTTCTTTACTGCATCCCTCACTCCCAAACATTGACGAATTCACACGGAAAATGCGTCGCTATGAAATACGAGTACTATGTGTTCTAAGACATTTCCTTCTAAATCGAGTAACGTTTCTATGGAAACGACAGGATTTTCTTTTGGGATACGACAATCACATTTCCGATCCACTAATCGTTCTTTACTGCATCCCTCACTCCCAAACATTGACGAATTCACACGGAAATTGCGTCGCTATGAAATGCGAGTACTATGTGTTCTAAGACATCTCCTTCTAAATCGAGTAACGTTTCTATGGAAACGACAGGATTTTCTTTTGGGATACGACAATCACATTTCCGATCCACTAATCGTTCTTTACTGCATCCCTCACTCACAAACATTGACGAATTCACACGGAAGTTGCGTCGCTATGAAATGCGAGTACTATGTGTTCTAAGACATTTCCTTCTAAATCGAGTAACGTTTCTATGGAAACGACAGGAATTTCTTTTGGGATACGACGATCACATTTCCGATCCACTAATCGTTCTTTACTGCATCCCTCACTCCCAAACATTGACGAATTCACACAGAAGTTGCGTCGCTATGAAATGCGAGTACTATGTGTTCTAAGACATTTCCTTCTAAATCGAGTAACGTTTCTATGGAAACGACAGGATTTTCTTTTGGGATACGACAATCACATTTCCGATCCACTAATCGTTCTTTACTGCATCCCTCACTCCCAAACATTGACGAATTCACACGGAAGTTGCGTCGCTATGAAATACGAGTACTATGTGTTCTAAGACATTTCCTTCTAAATCGGGTAACGTTTCTATGGAAACGACAGGATTGCCTTTTGGGATACGACAATCACATTTCCGATCCACTAATCGTTCTTTACTGCATCCCTCACTCCCAAACATTGACGAATTCACACGGAAGTTGCGTCGCTATGAAATACGAGTACTATGTGTTCTAAGACATTTCCTTCTAAATCGAGTAACGTTTCTATGGAAACGACAGGATTTTCTTTTGGGATACGACAGTCACATTTCCGATCCACTAATCGTTCTTTACTGCATCCCTCACACCCAAACATTGACGAATTCACACGGAAGTTGCGTCGCTATGAAATGCGAGTACTATGTGTTCTAAGACATTTCCTTCTAAATCGAGTAACGTTTCTATGGAAACGACAGGATTTTCTTTTGGGATACGACAATCACATTTCCGATCCACTAATCGTTCTTTACGGCATCCCTCACTCCCAAACATTGAAGAATTCACACAGAAGTTGCGTCGCTATGAAATGCGAGTACTATGTGTTCTAAGACATTTCCTTCTAAATCGAGTAACGTTTCTATGGAAACGACAGGATTTTCTTTTGGGATACGACAATCACATTTCCGATCCACTAATCGTTCTTTACTGCATCCCTCACTCCCAAACATTGACGAATTCACACGGAAATTGCGTCGCTATGAAATGCGAGTACTATGTGTTCTAAGACATTTCCTTCTAAATCGAGTAACGTTTCTATGGAAACGACAGGATTTTCTTTTGGGATACGACAATCACATTTCCGATCCACTAATCGTTCTTTACTGCATCCCTCACTCCCAAACATTGACGAATTCACACGGAAGTTGCGTCGTTATGAAATGCGAGTACTATGTGTTCTAAGACATTTCCTTCTAAATCGAGTAACGTTTCTATGGAAACGACAGGATTTTCTTTTGGGATACGACAATCACATTTCCGATCCACTAATCGTTCTTTACTGCATCCCTCACTCCCAAACATTGACGAATTCACACGGAAGTTGCGTCGCTATGAAATGCGAGTAATATGTGTTCTAAGACATTTCCTTCTAAATCGAGTAACGTTTCTATGGAAACGACAGGATTTTCTTTTGGGATACGACAATCACATTTCCGATCCACTAATCGTTCTTTACTGCATCCCTCACTCCCAAACATTGACGAATTCACACGGAAGTTGCGTCGTTATGAAATGCGAGTACTATGTGTTCTAAGACATTTCCTTCTAAATCGAGTAACGTTTCTATGGAAACGACAGGATTTTCTTTTGGGATACGACAATCACATTTCCGATCCACTAATCGTTCTTTACTGCATCCCTCACTCCCAAACATTGACGAATTCACACGGAAGTTGCGTCGCTATGAAATGCGAGTAATATGTGTTCTAAGACATTTCCTTCTAAATCGAGTAACGTTTCTATGGAAACGACAGGATTTTCTTTTGGGATACGACAATCACATTTCCGATCCACTAATCGTTCTTTACTGCATCCCTCACTCCCAAACATTGACGAATTCACACGGAAGTTGCGTCGCTATGAAATGCGAGTACTATGTGTTCTAAGACATTTCCTTCTAAATCGAGTAACGTTTCTATGGAAACGACAGGATTTTCTTTTGGGATACGACAATCACATTTCCGATCCACTAATCGTTCTTTACGGCATCCCTCACTCCCAAACATTGAAGAATTCACACAGAAGTTGCGTCGCTATGAAATGCGAGTACTATGTGTTCTAAGACATTTCCTTCTAAATCGAGTAACGTTTCTATGGAAACGACAGGATTTTCTTTTGGGATACGACAATCACATTTCCGATCCACTAATCGTTCTTTACTGCATCCCTCACTCCCAAACATTGACGAATTCACACGGAAATTGCGTCGCTATGAAATGCGAGTACTATGTGTTCTAAGACATTTCCTTCTAAATCGAGTAACGTTTCTATGGAAACGACAGGATTTTCTTTTGGGATACGACAATCACATTTCCGATCCACTAATCGTTCTTTACTGCATCCCTCACTCCCAAACATTGACGAATTCACACGGAAGTTGCGTCGTTATGAAATGCGAGTACTATGTGTTCTAAGACATTTCCTTCTAAATCGAGTAACGTTTCTATGGAAACGACAGGATTTTCTTTTGGGATACGACAATCACATTTCCGATCCACTAATCGTTCTTTACTGCATCCCTCACTCCCAAACATTGACGAATTCA
This sequence comes from Schistocerca piceifrons, assembly GCF_021461385.2. Classification (NCBI taxonomy): domain Eukaryota; kingdom Metazoa; phylum Arthropoda; class Insecta; order Orthoptera; family Acrididae; genus Schistocerca; species Schistocerca piceifrons. The sequence continues at coordinate 1,512,449 of NW_025728281.1, forward strand.
CACGGAAGTTGCGTCGCTATGAAATGCGAGTACTATGTGTTCTAAGACATTTCCTTCTAAATCGAGTAACGTTTCTATGGAAACGACAGGATTTTCTTTTGGGATACGACAATCACATTTCCGATCCACTAATCGTTCTTTACTGCATCCCTCACTCCCAAACATTGACGAATTCACACGGAAGTTGCGTCGCTATGAAATGCGAGTACTATGTGTTCTAAGAAATTTCCTTCTAAATCGAGTAACGTTTCTATGGAAACGACAGGATTTTCTTTTGGGATACAACAATCCCATTTCCGATCCACTAATCGCTCTTTACTGCATCCCTCACTCCCAAACATTGACGAATTCACACGGAAGTTGCTTCGGTATGAAATGCGAGTACTATGTGTTCTAAGAGATTTCCTTCTAAATCGAGTAAAGTTTCTATGGAAACGACAAGATTTTCTTTTGGGATACGACAATCACATTTCCGATCCACTAATCGTTCTTTACTGCATCCCTCACTCCCAAACATTGACGAATTCACACGGAAGTTGCTTTGCTATGAAATACGAGTACTATGTGTTCTAAGACATTTCCTTCTAAATCGAGTAACGTTTCTATGGAAACGACAGGATTTTCTTTTGGGATACGACAATCACATTTCCGATCCACTAATCGTTCTTTACTGCATCCCTCACTCCCAAACATTGACGAATTCACACGGAAGTTGCTTTGCTATGAAATACGAGTACTATGTGTTCTAAGACATTTCCTTCTAAATCGAGTAACGTTTCTATGGAAACGACAGGATTTTCTTTTGGGATACGACAATCACATTTCCGATCCACTAATCGTTCTTTACTGCATCCCTCACTCCCAAACATTGACGAATTCACACGGAAGTTGCGTCGCTATGAAATGCGAGTACTATGTGTTCTAAGACATTTCCTTCTAAATCGAGTAACGTTTCTATGGAAACGACAGGATGTTCTTTTGGGATACGACAGTCACATTTCCGATCCACTAATCGTTCTTTACTGCATCCCTCACTCCCAAACATTGACGAATTCACACGGAAGTTGCGTCGCTATGAAATGCGAGTACTATGTGTTCTAAGACATTTCCTTCTAAATCGAGTAACGTTTCTATGGAAACGACAGGATTTTCTTTTGGGATACGACAATCACATTTCCGATCCACTAATCGTTCTTTACTGCATCCCTCACTCCCAAACATTGACGAATTCACACGGAAGTTGCGTCGCTATGAAATGCGAGTACTATGTGTTCTAAGACATTTCCTTCTAAATCGAGTAACGTTTCTATGGAAACGACAGGATTTTCTTTTTGGATACGACAATCACATTTCCGATCCACTAATCGTTCTTTACTGCATCCCTCACTCCCAAACATTGAAGAATTCACACGGAAGTTGCTTCGCTATGAAATACGAGTACTATGTGTTCTAAGACATTTCCTTCGTAATCGAGTAACGTTTCTATGGAAACGACTGGATTTTCTTTTGGGATACGACAATCACATTTCCGATCCACTAATCGTTCTTTACTGCATCCCTCACTCCCAAACATTGACGAATTCACACGGAAGTTGCGTCGCTATGAAATGCGAGTACTATGTGTTGTAAGACATTTCCTTCTAAATCGAGTAACGTTTCTATGGAAACGACAGGATTTTCTTTTGGGATACGACAATCACATTTCCGATCCACTAATCGTTCTTTACTGCATCCCTCACTCCCAAACATTGACGAATTCACACGGAAGTTGCGCCGCTATGAAATACGAGTACTGTGTGTTCTAAGACATTTCCTTCTAAATCGAGTAACGTTTCTATGGAAACGACAGGATTTTCTTTTGGGATACGACAATCACATTTCCGATCCACTAATCGTTCTTTACTGCATCCCTCACTCCCAAACATTGACGAATTCACACGGAAGTTGCGTCGCTAAGAAATGCAAGTACTATGTGTTCTAAGACATTTCCTTCTAAATCGAGTAACGATTCTATGGAAACGACAGGATTTTCTTTTGGGATACGACAATCACATTTCCGATCCACTAATCGTTCTTTACTGCATCCCTCACTCCCAAACATTGACGAATTCACACGGAAGTTGCTTCGCTATGAAATACGAGTACTATGTGTTCTAAGACATTTCCTTCTAAATCGAGTAACGTTTCTATGGAAACGACAGGATTTTCTTTTGGGATACGACAATCACATTTCCGATCCACTAATCGTTCTTTACTGCATCCCTCACTCCCAAACATTGACGAATTCACACGGAAGTTGCGTCGCTATGAAATGCGAGTACTATGTGTTCTAAGACATTTCCTTCTAAATCGAGTAACGTTTCTATGGAAACGACAGGATTTTCTTTTGGGATACGACAATCACATTTCCGATCCACTAATCGTTCTTTACTGCATCCCTCACTCCCAAACATTGACGAATTCACACGGAAGTTGCGTCGCTATGAAATGCGAGTACTATGTGTTCTAAGAGATTTCCTTCTAAATCGAGTAACGTTTCTATGGAAACGACAGGATTTTCTTTTGGGATACGACAATCACATTTCCGATCCACTAATCGTTCTTTACTGCATCCCTCACTCCCAAACATTGACGAATTCACACGGAAGTTGCGTCGCTATGAAATGCGAGTACTATGTGTTCTAAGACATTTCCTTCTAAATCGAGTAACGTTTCTATGGAAACGACAGGGTTTTCTTTTGGGATACGACAATCACATTTCCGATCCACTAATCGTTGTTTATTGCATCCCTCACTCCCAAACATTGACGAATTCACACGGAAGTTGTGTCGCTATGAAATGCGAGTACTATGTGTTCTAAGACATTTCCTTCTAAATCGAGTAACGTTTCTATGGAAACGACAGGAGTTTCTTTTGGGATACGACAATCACATTTCCGATCCACTAATCGTTCTTTACTGCATCCCTCACTCCCAAACATTGACGAATTCACACGGAAGTTGCGTCGCTACGAAATGCGAGTACTATGTGTTCTATGACATTTCCTTCTAAATCGAGTAACGTTTCAATGGAAACGACAGGATTTTCTTTTGGGATACGACAATCACATTTCCGATCCACTAATCGTTCTTTACTGCATCCCTCACTCCCAAACATTGACGAATTCACACGGAAGTTGCGTCGCTATGAAATGCGAGTACTATGTGTTCTAAGACATTTCCTTCTAAATCGAGTGACGTTTCTATGGAAACGACAGGATTTTCTTTTGGGATACGACAATCACATTTCCGATCCACTAATCGTTCTTTACTGCATCCCTCACTCCCAAACATTGACGAATTCACACGGAAGTTGCGTCGCTATGAAATGCGAGTACTATGTGTTCTAAGAGATTTCCTTCTAAATCGAGTAACGTTTCTATGGAAACGACAGGATTTTCTTTTGGGATACGACAATCACATTTCCGATCCACTAATCGTTCTTTACTGCATCCTTCACTCCCAAACATTGACGAATTCACACGGAAGTTGCGTCGCTATGAAATGCGAGTACTATGTGTTCTAAGACATTTCCTTCTAAATCGAGTAACGTTTCTATGGAAACGACAGGATTTTCTTTTGGGATACGACAATCACATTTCCGATCCACTAATCGTTCTTTACTGCATCCCTCACTCCCAAACATTGACGAATTCACACGGAAGTTGCTTCGCTATGAAATACGAGTACTATGTGTACTAAGACATTTCCTTCTAAATCGAGTAACGTTTCTATGGAAACGACAGGATTTTCTTTTGGGATACGACAATCACATTTCCGATCCACTAAATCGTTCTTTACTGCATCCCTCACTCCCAAACATTGACGAATTCACACGGAAGTAGTGTCGCTATGAAATGCGAGTACTATGTGTTCTAAGACATTTCCTTCTAAATCGAGTAACGTTTCTATGGAAACGACAGTATTTTCTTTTGCGATACGACAATCAGATTTCCGAACCACTAATCGTTCTTTACTGCATCCCTCACTCCCAAACATTGACGAATTCACACAGAAGTTGCGTCGCTATGAAATGCGAGTACTATGTGTTCTAAGACATTTCCTTCTAAATCGAGTAACGTTTCTATGGAAACGACAGGATTTTCTTTTGGGATACGACAATCACATTTCCGATCCACTAATCGTTCTTTACTGCATCCCTCACTCCCAAACATTGACGAATTCACACGGAAATTGCGTCGCTATGAAATGCGAGTACTTTGTGTTCTAAGACATTTCCTTCTAAATCGAGTAACGTTTCTATAGAAACGACAGGATTTTCTTTTGGGATTACGACAATCACATTTCCGATCCACTAATCGTTCTTTACTGCATCCCTCACTCCCAAACATTGACGAATTCACACGGAAGTTGCGTCGCTATGAAATGCGAGTACTATGTGTTCAAAGACATTTCCTTCTAAATCGAGTAACGTTTCTATGGAAACGACAGGATTTTCTTTTGGGATACGACAATCACATTTCCGATCCACTAATCGTTCTTTACTGCATCCCTCACTCCCAAACATTGACGAATTCACACGGAAATTGCGTCGCTATGAAATACGAGTACTATGTGTTCTAAGACATTTCCTTCTAAATCGAGTAACGTTTCTATGGAAACGACAGGATTTTCTTTTGGGATACGACAATCACATTTCCGATCCACTAATCGTTCTTTACTGCATCCCTCACTCCCAAACATTGACGAATTCACACGGAAGTTGCGTCGCTATGAAATGCGAATACTATGTGTTCTAAGAGATTTCCTTCTAAATCGAGTGACGTTTCTATGGAAACGACAGGATTTTCTTTTGGGAAACGACAATCACATTTCCGATCCACTAATCGTTCTTTACTGCATCCCTCACTCCCAAACATTGACGAATTCACACGGAAGTTGCGTCGCTATGAAATGCGAGTACTATGTGTTCTAAGACATTTCCTTCTAAATCGAGTAACGTTTCTATGGAAACGACAGGATTTTCTTTTGGGATACGACAATCACATTTCCGATCCACTAAATCGTTATTTACTGCATCCCTCACTCCCAAACATTGACGAATTCACACGGAAGTAGCGTCGCTATGAAATGCGAGTACTATGTGTTCTAAGACATTTCCTTCTAAATCGAGTAACGTTTCTATGGAAACGACAGTATTTTCTTTTGGGATACGACAATCACATTTCCGAACCACTAATCGTTCTTTACTGCATCCCTCACTCCCAAACATTGACGAATTCACACAGAAGTTGCGTCGCTATGAAATGCGAGTACTATGTGTTCTAAGACATTTCCTTCTAAAACGAGTAACGTTTCTATGGAAACGACAGGATTTTCTTTTGGGATACGACAATCACATTTCCGATCCACTAATCGTTCTTTACTGCATCCCTCACTCCCAAACATTGACGAATTCACACGGAAATTGCGTCGCTATGAAATGCGAGTACTTTGTGTTCTAAGACATTTCCTTCTAAATCGAGTAACGTTTCTATGGAAACGACAGGATTTTCTTTTGGGATTACGACAATCACATTTCCGATCCACTAATCGTTCTTTACTGCATCCCTCACTCCCAAACATTGACGAATTCACACGGAAGTTGCGTCGCTATGAAATGCGAGTACTATGTGTTCTAAGACATTTCCTTCTAAATCGAGTAACGTTTCTATGGAAACGACAGGACTTTCTTTTGGGATACGACAATCACATTTCCGATCCACTAATCGTTCTTTACTGCATCCCTCACTCCCAAACATTGACGAATTCACACGGAAATTGCGTCGCTATAAAATACGAGTACTATGTGTTCTAAGACATTTCCTTCTAAATCGAGTAACGTTTCTATGGAAACGACAGGATTTTCTTTTGGGATACGACAATCACATTTCCGATCCACTAATCGTTCTTTACTGCATCCCTCACCCCCAGACATTGACGAATTCACACGGAAATTGCGTCGCTATGAAATGCGAGTACTATGTGTTCTAAGACATTTCCTTCTAAATCGAGTAACGTTTCTATGGAAACGACAGGATTTTCTTTTGGGATACGACAATCACATTTCCGATCCACTAATCGTTCTTTACTGCATCCCTCACTCCCAAACATTGACGAATTCACACGGAAGTTGCGTCGCTATGAAATACGAGTACTATGTGTTCTAAGACATTTCCTTCTAAATCGAGTAACGTTTCTATGGAAACGACAGGATTTTCTTTTGGGATACGACAAGCACATTTCCGATCCACTAATCGTTCTTTACTGCATCCCTCACTCACAAACATTGACGAATTCACACGGAAATTGCGTCGCTATGAAATGCGAGTACTATGTGCTCTAAGACGTTTCCTTCTAAATCGAGTAACGTTTCTTTGGAAACGACAGGATATTCTTTTGGGATACGACAATCACATTTCCGATCCACTAATCGTTCTTTACTGCATCCCTCACTCCCAAACATTGACGAATTCACACGGAAGTTGCGTCGCTATGAAATGCGAGTACTATGTGTTTTAAGAGATTTCCTTCTAAATCGAGTAACGTTTCTATGGAAACGACAGGATTTTCTTTTGGGATACGACAATCACATTTCCGATCCACTAATCGTTCTTTACTGCATCCCTCACTCCCAAACATTGACGAATTCACACGGAAATTGCGTCGCTATGAAATACGAGTACTATGTGTTCTAAGACATTTCCTTCTACATCGAGTAACGTTTCTATGGAAACGACAGGATTTTCTTTTGGGATACGACAAGCACATTTCCGATCCACTAATCGTTCTTTACTGCATCCCTCACTCACAAACATTGACGAATTCACACGGAAATTGCGTCGCTATGAAATGCGAGTACTATGTGCTCTAAGACGTTTCCTTCTAAATCGAGTAACGTTTCTTTGGAAACGACAGGATTTTCTTTTGGGATACGACAATCACATTTCCGATCCACTAATCGTTCTTTACTGCATCCCTCACTCCCAAACATTGACGAATTCACACGGAAGTTGCGTCGCTATGAAATGCGAGTACTATGTGTTCTAAGAGATTTCCTTCTAAATCGAGTGACGTTTCTATGGAAACGACAGGATTTTCTTTTGGGATACGACAATCACATTTCCGATCCACTAATCGTTCTTTACTGCATCCCTCACTCCCAAACATTGACGAATTCACACGGAAGTTGCGTCGCTATGAAATGCGAGTACTATGTGTTCTAAGAGATTTCCTTCTAAATCGAGTAACGTTTCTATGGAAACGACAGGATTTTCTTTTGGGATACGACAATCACATTTCCGATCCACTAATCGTTCTTTACTGCATCCCTCACTCCCAAACATTGACGAATTCACACGGAAGTTGCGTCGTTATGAAATGCGAGTACTATGTGTTCTAAGACATTTCCTTCTAAATCGAGTAACGTTTCTATGGAAACGACAGGATTTTCTTTTGGGATACGACAATCACATTTCCGATCCACTAATCGTTCTTTACTGCATCCCTCACTCCCAAACATTGACGAATTCACACGGAAGTTGCGTCGCTATGAAATGCGAGTACTATGTGTTCTAAGACATTTCCTTCTAAATCGAGTAACGTTTCTATGGAAACGACAGGATTTTCTTTTGGGATACGACAATCACATTTCCGATCCACTAATCGTTCTGTACTGCATCCCTCACTCCCAAACATTGACGAATTCACACGGAAGTTGCTTCGCCAAGAAATACGAGTACTATGTGTTCTAAGACATTTCCTTCTAAATCGAGTAACGTTTCTATGGAAACGACAGGATTTTCTTTTGGGATACGACAATCACATTTCCGATCCACTAAATCGTTATTTACTGCATCCCTCACTCCCAAACATTGACGAATTCACACGGAAGTAGCGTCGCTATGAAATGCGAGTACTATGTGTTCTAAGACATTTCCTTCTAAATCGAGTAACGTTTCTATGGAAACGACAGTATTTTCTTTTGGGATACGACAATCACATTTCCGAACCACTAATCGTTCTTTACTGCATCCCTCACTCCCAAACATTGACGAATTCACACAGAAGTTGCGTCGCTATGAAATGCGAGTACTATGTGTTCTAAGACATTTCCTTCTAAAACGAGTAACGTTTCTATGGAAACGACAGGATTTTCTTTTGGGATACGACAATCACATTTCCGATCCACTAATCGTTCTTTACTGCATCCCTCACTCCCAAACATTGACGAATTCACACGGAAATTGCGTCGCTATGAAATACGAGTACTATGTGTTCTAAGACATTTCCTTCTAAATCGAGTAACGTTTCTATGGAAACGACAGGATTTTCTTTTGGGATACGACAATCACATTTCCGATCCACTAATCGTTCTTTACTGCATCCCTCACTCCCAAACATTGACGAATTCACACGGAAGTTGCGTCGCTATGAAATGCGAATACTATGTGTTCTAAGAGATTTCCTTCTAAATCGAGTGACGTTTCTATGGAAACGACAGGATTTTCTTTTGGGAAACGACAATCACATTTCCGATCCACTAATCGTTCTTTACTGCATCCCTCACTCCCAAACATTGACGAATTCACACGGAAGTTGCGTCGCTATGAAATGCGAGTACTATGTGTTCTAAGACATTTCCTTCTAAATCGAGTAACGTTTCTATGGAAACGACAGGATTTTCTTTTGGGATACGACAATCACATTTCCGATCCACTAAATCGTTATTTACTGCATCCCTCACTCCCAAACATTGACGAATTCACACGGAAGTAGCGTCGCTATGAAATGCGAGTACTATGTGTTCTAAGACATTTCCTTCTAAATCGAGTAACGTTTCTATGGAAACGACAGTATTTTCTTTTGGGATACGACAATCACATTTCCGAACCACTAATCGTTCTTTACTGCATCCCTCACTCCCAAACATTGACGAATTCACACAGAAGTTGCGTCGCTATGAAATGCGAGTACTATGTGTTCTAAGACATTTCCTTCTAAAACGAGTAACGTTTCTATGGAAACGACAGGATTTTCTTTTGGGATACGACAATCACATTTCCGATCCACTAATCGTTCTTTACTGCATCCCTCACTCCCAAACATTGACGAATTCACACGGAAATTGCGTCGCTATGAAATGCGAGTACTTTGTGTTCTAAGACATTTCCTTCTAAATCGAGTAACGTTTCTATGGAAACGACAGGATTTTCTTTTGGGATTACGACAATCACATTTCCGATCCACTAATCGTTCTTTACTGCATCCCTCACTCCCAAACATTGACGAATTCACACGGAAGTTGCGTCGCTATGAAATGCGAGTACTATGTGTTCTAAGACATTTCCTTCTAAATCGAGTAACGTTTCTATGGAAACGACAGGACTTTCTTTTGGGATACGACAATCACATTTCCGATCCACTAATCGTTCTTTACTGCATCCCTCACTCCCAAACATTGACGAATTCACACGGAAATTGCGTCGCTATAAAATACGAGTACTATGTGTTCTAAGACATTTCCTTCTAAATCTAGTAACGTTTCTATGGAAACGACAGGATTTTCTTTTGGGATACGACAATCACATTTCCGATCCACTAATCGTTCTTTACTGCATCCCTCACCCCCAGACATTGACGAATTCACACGGAAATTGCGTCGCTATGAAATGCGAGTACTATGTGTTCTAAGACATTTCCTTCTAAATCGAGTAACGTTTCTATGGAAACGACAGGATTTTCTTTCGGGATACGACAATCACATTTCCGATCCACTAATCGTTCTTTACTGCATCCCTCACTCCCAAAGATTGACGAATTCACACGGAAGTTGCGTCGCTATGAAATACGAGTACTATGTGTTCTAAGACATTTCCTTCTAAATCGAGTAACGTTTCTATGGAAACGACAGGATTTTCTTTTGGGATACGACAAGCACATTTCCGATCCACTAATCGTTCTTTACTGCATCCCTCACTCACAAACATTGACGAATTCACACGGAAATTGCGTCGCTATGAAATGCGAGTACTATGTGCTCTAAGACGTTTCCTTCTAAATCGAGTAACGTTTCTTTGGAAACGACAGGATATTCTTTTGGGATACGACAATCACATTTCCGATCCACTAATCGTTCTTTACTGCATCCCTCACTCCCAAACATTGACGAATTCACACGGAAGTTGCGTCGCTATGAAATGCGAGTACTATGTGTTTTAAGAGATTTCCTTCTAAATCGAGTAACGTTTCTATGGAAACGACAGGATTTTCTTTTGGGATACGACAATCACATTTCCGATCCACTAATCGTTCTTTACTGCATCCCTCACTCCCAAACATTGACGAATTCACACGGAAATTGCGTCGCTATGAAATACGAGTACTATGTGTTCTAAGACATTTCCTTCTACATCGAGTAACGTTTCTATGGAAACGACAGGATTTTCTTTTGGGATACGACAAGCACATTTCCGATCCACTAATCGTTCTTTACTGCATCCCTCACTCACAAACATTGACGAATTCACACGGAAATTGCGTCGCTATGAAATGCGAGTACTATGTGCTCTAAGACGTTTCCTTCTAAATCGAGTAACGTTTCTTTGGAAACGACAGGATTTTCTTTTGGGATACGACAATCACATTTCCGATCCACTAATCGTTCTTTACTGCATCCCTCACTCCCAAACATTGACGAATTCACACGGAAGTTGCGTCGCTATGAAATGCGAGTACTATGTGTTCTAAGAGATTTCCTTCTAAATCGAGTGACGTTTCTATGGAAACGACAGGATTTTCTTTTGGGATACGACAATCACATTTCCGATCCACTAATCGTTCTTTACTGCATCCCTCACTCCCAAACATTGACGAATTCACACGGAAGTTGCGTCGCTATGAAATGCGAGTACTATGTGTTCTAAGAGATTTCCTTCTAAATCGAGTAACGTTTCTATGGAAACGACAGGATTTTCTTTTGGGATACGACAATCACATTTCCGATCCACTAATCGTTCTTTACTGCATCCCTCACTCCCAAACATTGACGAATTCACACGGAAGTTGCGTCGTTATGAAATGCGAGTACTATGTGTTCTAAGACATTTCCTTCTAAATCGAGTAACGTTTCTATGGAAACGACAGGATTTTCTTTTGGGATACGACAATCACATTTCCGATCCACTAATCGTTCTTTACTGCATCCCTCACTCCCAAACATTGACGAATTCACACGGAAGTTGCGTCGCTATGAAATGCGAGTACTATGTGTTCTAAGACATTTCCTTCTAAATCGAGTAACGTTTCTATGGAAACGACAGGATTTTCTTTTGGGATACGACAATCACATTTCCGATCCACTAATCGTTCTGTACTGCATCCCTCACTCCCAAACATTGACGAATTCACACGGAAGTTGCTTCGCCAAGAAATACGAGTACTATGTGTTCTAAGACATTTCCTTCTAAATCGAGTAACGTTTCTATGGAAACGACAGGATTTTCTTTTGGGATACGACAATCACATTTCCGATCCACTAAATCGTTATTTACTGCATCCCTCACTCCCAAACATTGACGAATTCACACGGAAGTAGCGTCGCTATGAAATGCGAGTACTATGTGTTCTAAGACATTTCCTTCTAAATCGAGTAACGTTTCTATGGAAACGACAGTATTTTCTTTTGGGATACGACAATCACATTTCCGAACCACTAATCGTTCTTTACTGCATCCCTCACTCCCAAACATTGACGAATTCACACAGAAGTTGCGTCGCTATGAAATGCGAGTACTATGTGTTCTAAGACATTTCCTTCTAAAACGAGTAACGTTTCTATGGAAACGACAGGATTTTCTTTTGGGATACGACAATCACATTTCCGATCCACTAATCGTTCTTTACTGCATCCCTCACTCCCAAACATTGACGAATTCACACGGAAATTGCGTCGCTATGAAATGCGAGTACTTTGTGTTCTAAGACATTTCCTTCTAAATCGAGTAACGTTTCTATGGAAACGACAGGATTTTCTTTTGGGATTACGACAATCACATTTCCGATCCACTAATCGTTCTTTACTGCATCCCTCACTCCCAAACATTGACGAATTCACATGGAAGTTGCGTCGCTATGAAATGCGAGTACTATGTGTTCTAAGACATTTCCTTCTAAATCGAGTAACGTTTCTTTGGAAACGACAGGATTTTCTTTTGGGATACGACAATCACATTTCCGATCCACTAATCGTTCTTTACTGCATCCCTCACTCCCAAACATTGACGAATTCACACGGAAGTTGCGTCGCTATGAAATGCGAGTACTATGTGTTCTAAGAGATTTCCTTCTAAATCGAGTGACGTTTCTATGGAAACGACAGGATTTTCTTTTGGGATACGACAATCACATTTCCGATCCACTAATCGTTCTTTACTGCATCCCTCACTCCCAAACATTGACGAATTCACACGGAAGTTGCGTCGCTATGAAATGCGAGTACTATGTGTTCTAAGAGATTTCCTTCTAAATCGAGTAACGTTTCTATGGAAACGACAGGATTTTCTTTTGGGATACGACAATCACATTTCCGATCCACTAATCGTTCTTTACTGCATCCCTCACTCCCAAACATTGACGAATTCACACGGAAGTTGCGTCGCTATGAAATGCGAGTACTATGTGTTCTAAGAGATTTCCTTCTAAATCGAGTAACGTTTCTATGGAAACGACAGGATTTTCTTTTGGGATACGACAATCACATTTCCGATCCACTAATCGTTCTTTACTGCATCCCTCACTCCCAAACATTGACGAATTCACACGGAAGTTGCGTCGCTATGAAATGCGAGTACTATGTGTTCTAAGACATTTCCTTCTAAATCGAGTAACGTTTCAATGGAAACGACAGGATTTTCTTTTGGGATACAACAATCACATTTCCGATCCACTAATCGTTCTTTACTGCATCCCTCACTCCCAAACATTGACGAATTCACACGGAAGTTGCGTCGCTATGAAATGCGAGTACTATGTGTTCTAAGAGATTTCCTTCTAAATCGAGTGACGTTTCTATGGAAACGACAGGATTTTCTTTTGGGATACGACAATCACATTTCTGATCCACTAATCGTTCTTTACTGCATCCCTCACTCCCAAACATTGACGAATTCACACGGAAGTTGCGTCGCTATGAAATGCGAGTACTATGTGTTCTAAGAGATTTCCTTCTAAATCGAGTAACGTTTCTATGGAAACGACAGGATTTTCTTTTGGGATACGACAATCACATTTCCGATCCACTAATCGTTCTTTACTGCATCCCTCACTCCCAAACATTGACGAATTCACACGGAAGTTGCGTCGCTATGAAATGCGAGTACTATGTGTTCTAAGACATTTCCTTCTAAATCGAGTAACGTTTCTATGGAAACGACAGGATTTTCTTTTCGGATACGACAATCACATTTCCGATCCACTAATCGTTCTTTACTGCATCCCTCACTCCCAAACATTGACGAATTCACACAGAAGTTGCGTCGCTATGAAATGCGAGTACTATGTGTTCTAAGACATCTCCTTCTAAATCGAGTAACGTTTCTATGGAAACGAAAGTATTTTCTTTTGGGATATGACAATCACATTTCCGAACCACTAATCATTCTTTACTGCATCCCTCACTCCCAAACATTGACGAATTCACACAGAAGTAGCGTCGCTATGAAATGCGAGAACTATGTGTTCTAAGACATTTCCTTCTAAATCGAGTAACGTTTCTATGGAAACGACAGGATTTTCTTTTGGGATACGACAATCACATTTCCGATCCACTAATCGTTCTTTACTGCATCCCTCACTCCCAAACATTGACGAATTCACACGGAAATTGCGTCGCTATGAAATGCGAGTACTTTGTGTTCTAAGACATTTCCTTCTAAATCGAGTAACGTTTCTATGGAAACGACAGGATTTTATTTTGGGATTACGACAATCACATTTCCGATCCACTAATCGTTCTTTACTGCATCCCTCACTCCCAAACATTGACGAATTCACACGGAAGTTGCGTCGCTATGAAATGCGAGTACTATGTGTTCTAAGACATTTCCTTCTAAATCGAGTAACGTTTCTATGGAAACGACAGGATTTTCTTTTGGGATACGACAATCACATTTCCGATCCACTAATCGTTCTTTACCGCATCCCTCACTCCCAAACATTGACGAATTCACACGGAAATTGCGTCGCTATGAAATACGAGTACTATGTGTTCTAAGACATTTCCTTCTAAATCGAGTAACGTTTCTATGGAAACGACAGGATTTTCTTTTGGGATACGACAATCACATTTCCGATCGACTAATCGTTCTTTACTGCATCCCTCACTCCCAAACATTGACGAATTCACACAGAAATTGCGTCGCTATGAAATGCGAGTACTATGTGTTCTAAGACATTTCCTTCTAAATCGAGTAACGTTTCTATGGAAACGACAGGATTTTCTTTTGGGATACGACAAGCACATTTCCGATCCACTAATCGTTCTTTACTGCATCCCTCACTCCCAAACATTGACGAATTCACACGGAAGTTGCGTCGCTATGAAATGCGAGTACTATGTGTTCTAAGACATTTCCTTCTAAATCGAGTAACGTTTCTATGGAAACGACAGGATTTTCTTTTGGGATACGACAATCACATTTCCGATCCACTAATCGTTCTTTACCGCATCCCTCACTCCCAAACATTGACGAATTCACACGGAAATTGCGTCGCTATGAAATACGAGTACTATGTGTTCTAAGACATTTCCTTCTAAATCGAGTAACGTTTCTATGGAAACGACAGGATTTTCTTTTGGGATACGACAATCACATTTCCGATCGACTAATCGTTCTTTACTGCATCCCTCACTCCCAAACATTGACGAATTCACACAGAAATTGCGTCGCTATGAAATGCGAGTACTATGTGTTCTAAGACATTTCCTTCTAAATCGAGTAACGTTTCTATGGAAACGACAGGATTTTCTTTTGGGATACGACAAGCACATTTCCGATCCACTAATCGTTCTTTACTGCATCCCTCACTCCCAAACATTGACGAATTCACACGGAAATTGCGTCGCTATGAAATGCGAGTACTATGTGCTCTAAGACGTTTCCTTCTAAATCGAGTAACGTTTCTTTGGAAACGACAGGATTTTCTTTTGGGATACGACAATCACATTTCCGATCCACTAATCGTTCTTTACTGTATCCCTCACTCCCAAACATTGACGAATTCACACGGAAGTTGCGTCGGTATGAAATGCGAGTACTATGTGTTATAAGAGATTTCCTTCTAAATCGAGTAACGTTTCTATGGATACGACAGGATTTTCTTTTGGGATACGACAATCACATTTCCGATCCACTAATCGTTCTTTACTGCATCCCTCACTCCCAAACATTGACGAATTCACACGGAAATTGCGTCGCTATGAAATACGAGTACTATGTGTTCTAAGACATTTCCTTCTAAATCGAGTAACGTTTCTATGGAAACGACAGGAATTTCTTTTGGGATACGACAAGCACATTTCCGATCCACTAATCGTTCTTTACTGCATCCCTCACTCACAAACATTGACGAATTCACACGGAAATTGCGTCGCTATGAAATGCGAGTACTATGTGCTTTAAGACGTTTCCTTCTAACTCGAGTAACGTTTCTTTGGAAACGACAGGATTTTCTTTTGGGATACGACAATCACATTTCCGATCCACTAATCGTTCTTTACTGCATCCCTCACTCCCAAACATTGACGAATTCACACGGAAATTGCGTCGCTATGAAATGCGAGTACTATGTGTTCTAAGACATCTCCTTCTAAATCGAGTAACGTTTCTATGGAAACGACAGGATTTTCTTTTGGGATACGACAATCACATTTCCGATCCACTAATCGTTCTTTACTGCTTCCCTCACTCCCAAACATTGACGAATTCACACGGAAATTGCGTCGCTATGAAATACGAGTACTATGTGTTCTAAGACATTTCCTTCTAAATCGAGTAACGTTTCTATGGAAACGACAGGATTTTCTTTTGGGATACGACAAGCACATTTCCGATCCACTAATCGTTCTTTACTGCATCCCTCACTCACAAACATTGACGAATTCACACGGAAATTGCGTCGCTATGAAATGCGAGTACTATGTGCTCTAAGACGTTTCCTTCTAAATCGAGTAACGTTTCTTTGGAAACGACAGGATTTTCTTTTGGGATACGACAATCACATTTCCGATCCACTAATCGTTCTTTACTGCATCCCTCACTCACAAACATTGACGAATTCACACGGAAATTGCGTCGCTATGGAATGCGAGTACTATGTGTTCTAAGACGTTTCCTTCTAAATGGAGTAACGTTTCTTTGGAAACGACAGGATTTTCTTTTGGGATACGACAATCACATTTTCGATCCACTAATCGTTCTTTACTGCATCCCTCACTCACAAACATTGACGAATTCACACGGAAGTTGCGTCGCTATGAAATGCGAGTACTATGTGTTCTAAGACATTTCCTTCTAAATCGAGTAACGTTTCTATGGAAACGACAGGATTTTCTTTTGGGATACGACAATCACATTTCCGATCCACTAATCGTTCTTTACTGCATCCCTCACTCCCAAACATTGACGAATTCACACGGAAGTTGCGTCGCTATGAAATACGAGTACTATGTGTTCTAAGACATTACCTTCTAAATCGAGTAACGTTTCTATGGAAACGACAGGATTTTCTTTTGGAATACGACAATCACATTTCCGATCCACTAATCGTTCTTTACTGCATCCCTCACTCCCAAACATTGACGAATTCACACGGAAATTGCGTCGCTATGAAATGCGAGTACTATGTGCTCTAAGACGTTTCCTTCTAACTCGAGTAACGTTTCTTTGGAAACGACAGGATTTTCTTTTGGGATACGACAATCACATTTCCGATCCACTAATCGTTCTTTACTGCATCCCTCACTCCCAAACATTGACGAATTCACACGGAAATTGCGTCGCTATGAAATGCGAGTACTATGTGTTCTAAGACATCTCCTTCTAAATCGAGTAACGTTCCTATGGAAACGACAGGATTTTCTTTTGGGATACGACAATCACATTTCCGATCCACTAATCGTTCTTTACTGCATCCCTCACTCCCAAACATTGACGAATTCACACGGAAATTGCGTCGCTATGAAATACGAGTACTATGTGTTCTAAGACATTTCCTTCTAAATCGAGTAACGTTTCTATGGAAACGACAGGATTTTCTTTTGGGATACGACAAGCACATTTCCGATCCACTAATCGTTCTTTACTGCATCCCTCACTCACAAACATTGACGAATTCACACGGAAATTGCGTCGCTATGAAATGCGAGTACTATGTGCTCTAAGACGTTTCCTTCTAAATCGAGTAACGTTTCTTTGGAAACGACAGGATTTTCTTTTGGGATACGACAATCACATTTCCGATCCACTAATCGTTCTTTACTGCATCCCTCACTCACAAACATTGACGAATTCACACGAAAATTGCGTCGCTATGGAATGCGAGTACTATGTGTTCTAAGACGTTTCCTTCTAAATGGAGTAACGTTTCTTTGGAAACGACAGGATTTTCTTTTGGGATACGACAATCACATTTTCGATCCACTAATCGTTCTTTACTGCATCCCTCACTCACAAGCATTGACGAATTCACACGGAAGTTGCGTCGCTATGAAATGCGAGTACTATGTGTTCTAAGACATTTCCTTCTAAATCGAGTAACGTTTCTATGGAAACGACAGGATTTTCTTTTGGGATACGACAATCACATTTCCGATCCACTAATCGTTCTTTACTGCATACCTCACTCCCAAACATTGACGAATTCACACGGAAGTTGCGTCGCTATGAAATACGAGTACTATGTGTTCTAAGACATTTCCTTCTAAATCGAGTAACGTTTCTATGGAAACGACAGGATTTTCTTTTGGAATACGACAATCACATTTCCGATCCACTAATCGTTCTTTACTGCATCCCTCACTCCCAAACATTGACGAATTCACACGGAAGTTGCGTCGCTATGAAATGCAAGTACTATGTGTTCTAAGACATTTCCTTCTAAATCGAGTAACGTTTCTATGGAAACGACAGGATTTTCTTTTGGGATACGACAATCACATTTCCGATCCACTAATCGTTCTTTACTGCATCCCTCACTCCCAAACATTGACGAATTCACACGGAAATTGCGTCGCTATGAAATGCGAGTACTATGTGTTCTAAGACGTTTCCGTCTAAATCGAGTAACGTTTCCTTGGAAACGACAGGATTTTCTTTTGGGATACGACAATCACATTTCCGATCCACTAATCGTTCTTTACTGCATCCCTCACTCCCAAACATTGACGAATTCACACGGAAGTTGCTTCGCTATGAAATGCGAGTACTATGTGTTCTAAGACATTTCCTTCTAAATCGAGTAACGTTTCTATGGAAACGACAGGACTTTCTTTTGGGATACGACAATCACATTTCCGATCCACTAATCGTTCTTTACTGCATCCCTCACTCCCAAACATTGACGAATTCACACGGAAGTTGCGTCGCTATAAAATACGAGTACTATGTGTTCTAAGACATTTCCTTCTAAATCGAGTAACGTTTCTATGGAAACGACAGGATTTTCTTTTGGGATACGACAATCACATTTCCGATCCACTAATCGTTCTTTACTGCATCCCTCACTCCCAAACATTGACGAATTCACACGGAAGTTGCGTCGCTATGAAATGCGAGTACTATGTGTTCTAAGACATTTCCTTCTAAATCGAGTAACGTTTCTATGGAAACGACAGGATTTTCTTTTGGGATACGACAATCACATTTCCGATCCACTAATCGTTCTTTACTGCATCCCTCACTCCCAAACATTGACGAATTCACACGGAAGTTGCGTCGCTATGAAATACGAGTACTATGTGTTCTAAGACATTTCCTTCTAAATCAAGTAACGTTTCTATGGAAACGACAGGATTTTCTTTTGGGATACGACAATCACATTTCCGATCCACTAATCGTTCTTTACTGCATCCCTCACTCCCAAATATTGACGAATTCACACGGAAGTTGCGTCGCTATGAAATGCGAGTACTATGTGGTCCAAGACATTTCCTTCTAAATCGAGTAACGTTTCTATGGAAACGACAGGATTTTCTTTTGGGATACGACAATCACATTTCCGATCCACTAATCGTTCTTTACTGCATCCCTCACTCCCAAACATTGACGAATTCACACAGAAGTTGCGTCGCCATGAAATGCGAGTACTATGTGTTCTAAGACATTTCCTTCTAAATCGAGTAACGTTTCCTTGGAAACGACAGGATTTTCTTTTGGGATACGACAATCACATTTCCGATCCACTAATCGTTCTTTACTGCATCCCTCACTCCCAAACATTGACGAATTCACACGGAAATTGCGTCGCTATGAAATGCGAGTACCATGTGTTCTAAGACATTTCCTTCTAAATCGAGTAACGTTTCTATGGAAACGACAGGACTTTCTTTTGGGATACGACAATCACATTTCCGATCCACTAATCGTTCTTTACTGCATCCCTCACTCCCAAACATTGATGAATTCACACGGAAGTTGCGTCGCTATGAAATGCGAGTACTATGTGTTCTAAGACTTTTAATTCTAAATCGAGTAACGTTTCTATGGAAACGACAGGATTTTCCTTTGGGATACGACAATCACATTTCCGATCCACTAATCGTTCTTTACTGCATCCCTCACTCCCAAACAATGACGAATTCACATGGTAATTGCGTCGCTATGAAATACGAGTACTATGTGTTCTAAGACATTTCCTTCTAAATCGAGTAACGTTTCTATGGAAACGACAGGATTTTCTTTTGGGATACGACAATCAAATTTCCGATCCACTAATCGTTCTTTACTGCATCCCTCACTCCCAAACATTGACGAATTCACACGGAAGTTGCGTCGCTATGAAATGCGAGTACTATGTGTTCTAAGACATTTCCTTCTAAATCGAGTAACGTTTCTATGGAAACGACAGGATTTTCTTTTGGGATACGACAATCACATTTCCGATCCACTAATCGTTCCTTACTGAATCCCTCACTCCCAAACATTGACGAATTCACACGGAAATTGCGTCGCTATGAAATGCGAGTACTATGTGTTCTAAGACATTTCCTTCTAAATCGAGTAACGTTTCTATGGAAACGACAGGATTTTCTTTTGGGATACGACAATCACATATCCGATCCACTAATCGTTGTTTACTGCATCCCCCACTCCCAAACATTGACGAATTCACACGGAAATTGCGTCGCTATGAAATACGAGTACTATGTGTTCTAAGACATTTCCTTCTAAATCGAGTAACGTTTCTATGGAAACGACAGGATTTTCTTTTGGGATACGACAATCACATATCCGATCCACTAATCGTTCTTTACTGCATCCCTCACTCCCAAACATTGACGAATTCACACGGAAATTGCGTCGCTATGAAATACGAGTACTATGTGTTCTAAGACATTTCCTTCTAAATCGAGTAACGTTTCTATGGAAACGACAGGATTTTCTTTTGGGATACGACAATCACATTTCCGATCCACTAATCGTTCTTTACTGCATCCCTCACTCCCAAACATTGACGAATTCACACGGAAATTGCGTCGCTATGAAATACGAGTACTATGTGTTCTAAGACATTTCCTTCTAAATCGAGTAACGTTGCTATGGAAACGACAGGATTTTCTTTTGTGATACGACAATCACATTTCCGATCCACTAATCGTTCTTTACTGCATCCCACACTCCCACACATTGACGAATTCACACGGAAATTGCGTCGCTATGAAATGCGAGTACTATGTGTTCTAAGACATTTCCTTCTAAATCGAGTAACGTTGCTATGGAAACGACAGGATTTTCTTTTGGGATACGACAATCACATTTCCGATCCACTAATCGTTCTTTACTGCATCCCTCACTCCCAAACATTGACGAATTCACACGGAAATTGCGTCGCTATGAAATACGAGTACTATGTGTTCTAAGACATTTTCTTCTAAATCGAGTAACGTTTCTATGGAAACGACAGGATTTTCTTTTGGGATACGACAATCACATTTCCGATCCACTAATCGTCCTTTACTGCATCCCTCACTCCAGAACATTGACGAATTCACACGGAAATTGCGTCGCTATGAGATGCGAGTACTATGTGTTCTAAGACATTTCCTTCTAAATCGAGTAACGTTTCTATGGAAACGACAGGATTTTCTTTTGGGATACGACAATCACATTTCCGATCCACTAATCGTTCTTTACTGCATCCCTCACTCCCAAACATTGACGAATTCACACGGAAATTGCGTCGCTATGAAATACGAGTACTATGTGTTCTAAGACATTTCCTTCTAAATCGAGTAACGTTTCTATGGAAACGACAGGATTTTCTTTTGGGAAAGAAACGACAGGATTTTCTTTTGGGATACGACAATCACATTTCCGATCCACTAATCGTTCTTTACTGCATCCCTCACTTCCAAACATTGACGAATTCACACGGAAATTGCGCCGCTATGAAATGCGAGTACTATGTGTTCTAAGACATTTTCTTCTAAATCGAGTAACGTTTCTATGGAAACGACAGGATTTTCTTTTGGGATACGACAATCACATTTCCGATCCACTAATCGTTCTTTACTGCATCCCTCACTCCAGAACATTGACGAATTCACACGGAAATTGCGTCGCTATGAAATGCGAGTACTATGTGTTCTAAGACATTTCCTTCTAAATCGAGTAACGTTTCTATGGAAACGACAGGATTTTCTTTTGGGATACGACAATCACATTTCCGATCCACTAATCGTTCTTTACTGCATCCCTCACTCCCAAACATTGACGAATTCACACGGAAATTGCGTCGCTATGAAATAAGAGTACTATGTGTTCTAAGACATTTCCTTCTAAATCGAGTAACGTTTCTATGGAAACGACAGGATTTTCTTTTGGGAAACGACAATCACATTTCCGATCCACTAATCGTTCTTTACTGCATCCCTCACTCCCATACATTGACGAATTCACACGGAACTTGCGTCGCTATGAAATGCGAGTACTATGTGTTCTAAGGCATTTCCTTCTAAATCGAGTAACGTTTCTATGGAAACGACAGGATTTTCTTTTGGGATACGACAATCACATTTCCGATCCACTAATCGTTCTTTACTGCATCCCTCACTCCCAAACATTGACGAATTCACACGGAAATTGCGTCGCTATGAAATACGAGTACTATGTGTTCTAAGACATTTCCTTCTAAATCGAGTAACGTTTCTATGGAAACGACAGGATTTTCTTTTGGGATACGACAATCACATTTCCGATCCACTAATCGTTCTTTACTGCATCCCTCACTCCCAAACATTGACGAAATCACACGGAAATTGCGTCGCTATGAAATGCGAGTACTATGTGTTCTACGACATTTCCTTCTAAATCGAGTAACGTTGCTATGGAAACGACAGGATTTTCTTTTGGGATATGACAATCACATTTTCGATCCACTAATCGTTCTTTACTGCATCCCTCACTCCCAAACATTGACGAATTCTCACGGAAATTGCGTCGCTATGAAACACGAGTACTATGTGTTCTAAGACATTTCCTTCTAAATCGAGTAACGTTTCTTTGGAAACGACAGGATTTCCTTTTGGGATACGACAATCACATTTCCGATCCACTAATCGTTCTTTACTGCATCCCTCACTCCCAAACATTGACGAATTCACACGGAAATTGCGTCGCTATGAAATACGAGTACTATGTGTTCTAAGACTTTTCCTTCTAAATCGAGTAACGTTTCTATGGAAACGACAGGATTTTCTTTTGGGATATGACAATCACATTTCCGATCCACTAATCGTTCTTTACTGCATCCCTCACTCCCAAACATTGAAGAATTCACACGGAAATTGCGTTGCTATGAAATACGAGTACTATGTGTTCTAGGACATTTCCTTCTAAATCGAGTAACGTTTCTTTGGAAACGACAGGATTTTCTTTTGGGATACGACAATCACATTTCCGATCCACTAATCGTTCTTTACTGCATCCCTCACTCCCAAACATTGAAGAATTCACACGGAAATTGCGTTGCTATGAAATACGAGTACTATGTGTTCTAAGACATTTCCTTCTAAATCGAGTAACGTTTCTTTGGAAATGACAGGATTTTCTTTTGGGATACGACAATCACATTTCCGATCCACTAATCGTTCTTTACTGCATCCCTCACTCCCAAACATTGACGAATTCACACGGAAATTGCGTCGCTATGAAATACGAGTACTATGTGTTCTAAGACATTTCCTTCTAAATCGAGTAACGTTTCTATGGAAACGACAGGATTTTCTTTTGGGATACGACAATCACATTTCCGATCCACTAATCGTTCTTTACTGCATCCCTCACTCCCAAACATTAACGAATTCACACGGAAATTGCGTCGCTATGAAATGCGAGTACTATGTGTTCTAAGACATTTCCTTCTAAATCGAGTAAGGTTTCTATGGAAACGACAGGATTTTCTTTTGGGATACGACAATCACATTTCCGATCCACTAATCCTTCTTTACTGCATCCCTCACTCCCAAACATTGACGAATTCACACGGAAATTGCGTCGGTATGAAATGCGAGTACTATGTGTTCTAAGACATTTCCTTCTAAATCGGGTAACGTTTATATGGAAACGACAGGATTTTCTTTTGGGATACGACAATCACATTCCCGATCCACTAATCGTTCTTTACTGCATCCCTCACTCCCAAACATTGACGAATTCACACGGAAGTTGCGTCGCTATGAAATGCGAGTACTATGTGTTCTAAGACATTTCCTTCTAAATCGAGTAACGTTTCTATGGAAACGACAGGATTTTCTTTTGGGATACGACAATCACATTTCCGATTCACTAATCGTTCTTTACTGTATCCCTCACTCCCAAGCATTGACGAATTCACACGGAAGTTGCGTCGCTATGAAATGCGTGTACTATGTGTTCTAAGACATTTCCTTCTAAATCGAGTAACGTTTCTATGGAAACGACAGGATTTTCTTTTGGGATACGACAATCACATTTCCGATCCACTAATCGTTCTTTACTGCATCCCTTACTCCCAAACATTGACGAATTCACACGGAAGTTGCGTCGCTATGAAATGCGAGTACTATGTGTTCCAAGACATTTCCTTCTAAATCGAGTAACGTTTCTATGGAAACGACAGGATTTTCTTTTGGGATACGACAATCACATTTCCGATCCTCTAATCGTTCTTTACTGCATCCCTCACTCCCAAACATTGACGAATTCACACGGAAATTGCGTCGCTGTGAAATACGGGTACTATGTGTTCTAAGATATTTCCTTCTAAATCGAGTAACGTTTCTATGGAAACGACAGGATTTTCTTTTGGGATACAATCACATTTCCGATCCACTAATCGTTCTTTACTGCTTCCCTCACTCCCAAACAATGACGAATTCACACGGAAATTGCGTCGCTATGAAATACGAGTACTATGTGTTCTAAGACGTTTCCTTCTAAATCGAGTAACGTTTCTATGGAAACGACAGGATTTTCTTTTGGGATACGACAATCACATTTCCGATCCACTAATCGTTCTTTACTGCATCCCTCACTCCCAAACATTGACGAATTCACACGGAAATTGCGTCGCTATGAAATGCGAGTACTATGTGTTCTAAGACATTTCCTTCTAAATCGAGCAACGTTTCTATGGAAACGACAGGATTTTCTTTTGGGTTACGACAATCACATTTCCGATCCACTAATCGTTCTTTACTGCATCCCTCACTCCCAAACATTGACGAATTCACACGGAAATTGCGTCGCTGTGAAATACGAGTACTATGTGTTCTAAGACATTACCTTCTAAATCGAGTAACGTTTCTATGGAAACGACAGGATTTTCTTTTGGGATACAATCACATTTCCGATCCACTAATCGTTCTTTACTGCATCCCTCACTCCCAAACATTGACGAATTCACACGGAAATTGCGTCGCTGTGAAATACGAGTACTATGTGTTCTAAGACATTTCCTTCTAAATCGAGTAACGTTTCTATGGAAACGACAGGATATTCTTTTGGGATACCACAATCACATTTCCGATCCACTAATCGTTCTTTACTGCATCCCTCACTCCCAAATATTGACGAATTCACATGGAAATTCCGTCGCTGTGAAATACGAGTACTATGTGATCTAAGACATATCCTTCTAAATCGAGTAACGTTTCTATGGAAACGACAGGATTTTTTTTAGGGATACGACAATCACATTTCCGATCCACTAATCGTTCTTTACTGCATCCCTCACTCCCAAATATTGACGAATTCACACGGAAATTGCGTCGCTGTGAAATACGAGTACTATGTGTTCTAAGACATTTCCTTCTAAATCGAGTAACGTTTCTATGGAAACGACAGGATTTTCTTTTGGGAAACGACAATCACATTTCCGATCCACTAATCGTTCTTTACTGCATCCCTCACTCCCATACATTGACGAATTCACACGGAACTTGCGTCGCTATGAAATGCGAGTACTATGTGTTCTAAGGCATTTCCTTCTAAATCGAGTAACGTTTCTATGGAAACGACAGGATTTTCTTTTGGGATACGACAATCACATTTCCGATCCACTAATCGTTCTTTACTGCATCCCTCACTCCCAAACATTGACGAATTCACACGGAAATTGCGTCGCTATGAAATACGAGTACTATGTGTTCTAAGACATTTCCTTCTAAATCGAGTAACGTTTCTATGGAAACGACAGGATTTTCTTTTGGGATACGACAATCACATTTCCGATCCACTAATCGTTCTTTACTGCATCCCTCACTCCCAAACATTGACGAAATCACACGGAAATTGCGTCGCTATGAAATGCGAGTACTATGTGTTCTACGACATTTCCTTCTAAATCGAGTAACGTTGCTATGGAAACGACAGGATTTTCTTTTGGGATATGACAATCACATTTTCGATCCACTAATCGTTCTTTACTGCATCCCTCACTCCCAAACATTGACGAATTCTCACGGAAATTGCGTCGCTATGAAACACGAGTACTATGTGTTCTAAGACATTTCCTTCTAAATCGAGTAACGTTTCTTTGGAAACGACAGGATTTCCTTTTGGGATACGACAATCACATTTCCGATCCACTAATCGTTCTTTACTGCATCCCTCACTCCCAAACATTGACGAATTCACACGGAAATTGCGTCGCTATGAAATACGAGTACTATGTGTTCTAAGACTTTTCCTTCTAAATCGAGTAACGTTTCTATGGAAACGACAGGATTTTCTTTTGGGATATGACAATCACATTTCCGATCCACTAATCGTTCTTTACTGCATCCCTCACTCCCAAACATTGAAGAATTCACACGGAAATTGCGTTGCTATGAAATACGAGTACTATGTGTTCTAGGACATTTCCTTCTAAATCGAGTAACGTTTCTTTGGAAACGACAGGATTTTCTTTTGGGATACGACAATCACATTTCCGATCCACTAATCGTTCTTTACTGCATCCCTCACTCCCAAACATTGAAGAATTCACACGGAAATTGCGTTGCTATGAAATACGAGTACTATGTGTTCTAAGACATTTCCTTCTAAATCGAGTAACGTTTCTTTGGAAATGACAGGATTTTCTTTTGGGATACGACAATCACATTTCCGATCCACTAATCGTTCTTTACTGCATCCCTCACTCCCAAACATTGACGAATTCACACGGAAATTGCGTCGCTATGAAATACGAGTACTATGTGTTCTAAGACATTTCCTTCTAAATCGAGTAACGTTTCTA
Source organism: Schistocerca piceifrons (assembly GCF_021461385.2). Classification (NCBI taxonomy): domain Eukaryota; kingdom Metazoa; phylum Arthropoda; class Insecta; order Orthoptera; family Acrididae; genus Schistocerca; species Schistocerca piceifrons. The sequence continues at coordinate 1,539,485 of NW_025728281.1, forward strand.
TGGAAACGACAGGATTTTCTTTTGGGATACGACAATCACATTTCCGATCCACTAATCGTTCTTTACTGCATCCCTCACTCCCAAACATTAACGAATTCACACGGAAATTGCGTCGCTATGAAATGCGAGTACTATGTGTTCTAAGACATTTCCTTCTAAATCGAGTAAGGTTTCTATGGAAACGACAGGATTTTCTTTTGGGATACGACAATCACATTTCCGATCCACTAATCCTTCTTTACTGCATCCCTCACTCCCAAACATTGACGAATTCACACGGAAATTGCGTCGCTATGAAATGCGAGTACTATGTGTTCTAAGACATTTCCTTCTAAATCGGGTAACGTTTATATGGAAACGACAGGATTTTCTTTTGGGATACGACAATCACATTCCCGATCCACTAATCGTTCTTTACTGCATCCCTCACTCCCAAACATTGACGAATTCACACGGAAGTTGCGTCGCTATGAAATGCGAGTACTATGTGTTCTAAGACATTTCCTTCTAAATCGAGTAACGTTTCTATGGAAACGACAGGATTTTCTTTTGGGATACGACAATCACATTTCCGATTCACTAATCGTTCTTTACTGCATCCCTCACTCCCAAGCAATGACGAATTCACACGGAAGTTGCGTCGCTATGAAATGCGTGTACTATGTGTTCTAAGACATTTCCTTCTAAATCGAGTAACGTTTCTATGGAAACGACAGGATTTTCTTTTGGGATACGACAATCACATTTCCGATCCACTAATCGTTCTTTACTGCATCCCTTACTCCTAAACATTGACGAATTCACACGGAAGTTGCGTCGCTATGAAATGCGAGTACTATGTGTTCCAAGACATTTCCTTCTAAATCGAGTAACGTTTCTATGGAAACGACAGGATTTTCTTTTGGGATACGACAATCACATTTCCGATCCTCTAATCGTTCTTTACTGCATCCCTCACTCCCAAACATTGACGAATTCACACGGAAATTGCGTCGCTGTGAAATACGGGTACTATGTGTTCTAAGATATTTCCTTCTAAATCGAGTAACGTTTCTATGGAAACGACAGGATTTTCTTTTGGGATACAATCACATTTCCGATCCACTAATCGTTCTTTACTGCTTCCCTCACTCCCAAACAATGACGAATTCACACGGAAATTGCGTCGCTATGAAATACGAGTACTATGTGTTCTAAGACGTTTCCTTCTAAATCGAGTAACGTTTCTATGGAAACGACAGGATTTTCTTTTGGGATACGACAATCACATTTCCGATCCACTAATCGTTCTTTACTGCATCCCTCACTCCCAAACATTGACGAATTCACACGGAAATTGCGTCGCTATGAAATGCGAGTACTATGTGTTCTAAGACATTTCCTTCTAAATCGAGCAACGTTTCTATGGAAACGACAAGATTTTCTTTTGGGTTACGACAATCACATTTCCGATCCACTAATCGTTCTTTACTGCATCCCTCACTCCCAAACATTGACGAATTCACACGGAAATTGCGTCGCTGTGAAATACGAGTACTATGTGTTCTAAGACATTTCCTTCTAAATCGAGTAACGTTTCTATGGAAACGACAGGATTTTCTTTTGGGATACAATCACATTTCCGATCCACTAATCGTTCTTTACTGCATCCCTCACTCCCAAACATTGACGAATTCACACGGAAATTGCGTCGCTGTGAAATACGAGTACTATGTGTTCTAAGACATTTCCTTCTAAATCGAGTAACGTTTCTATGGAAACGACAGGATATTCTTTTGGGATACCACAATCACATTTCCGATCCACTAATCGTTCTTTACTGCATCCCTCACTCCCAAACATTGACGAATTCACATGGAAATTCCGTCGCTGTGAAATACGAGTACTATGTGATCTAAGACATATCCTTCTAAATCGAGTAACGTTTCTATGGAAACGACAGGATTTTTTTTAGGGATACGACAATCACATTTCCGATCCACTAATCGTTCTTTACTGCATCCCTCACTCCCAAATATTGACGAATTCACACGGAAATTGCGTCGCTGTGAAATACGAGTACTATGTGTTCTAAGACATTTCCTTCTAAATCGAGTAACGTTTCTATGGAAACGACAGGATTTTCTTTTGGGATACGACAATCACATTTCCGATCCACTAATCGTTCTTTACTGCATCCCTCACTCCCAAACATTGACGAATTCACACGGAAATTGCGTCGCTATGAAATACGAGTACTATGTGTTCTAAGACATTTCCTTCTAAATCGAGTAACGTTTCTATGGATACGACAGGATTTTCTTTTGGGATACGACAATCACATTTCCGATCCACTAATCGTTCTTTACTGCATCTCTCACTCTCAAACATTGACGAATTCACACGGAAATTGCGTCGCTATGAAATATGAGTACTATGTGTACTAAGACATTTCCTTCTAAATCGAGTAACGTTTCTATGGAAACGACAGGATTTTCTTTTGGGATACGACAATCTAATTTCCGATCCACTAATCATTCTTTACTGCATCCCTCACTCCCAAACATTGACGAATTCACTCGGAAATTGCGTCGCTATGAAATACGAGTACTATGTGTTCTAAGACATTTCCTTCTAAATCGAGTAACGTTTCTATGGAAACGACAGGATTTTCTTTTGGGATACGACAATCACATTTCCGATCCACTAATCGTTCTTTACTGCATCCCTCACTCCCAAACATTGACGAATTCACACGGAAATTGCGTCGCTATGAAATGCGAGTACTATGTGTTCTAAGACATTTCCTTCTAAATCGAGTAACGTTTCTATGGAAACAACAGGATTTTCTTTTGGGATACGACAATCACATTTCCGATCCACTAATCGTTCTTTTCTGCATCCCTCACTCCCAAACATTGACGAATTCACACGGAAGTTGCGTCGCTATGAAATGCGAGTACTATGTGTTCTGAGACATTTCCTTCTAAATCGAGTAACGTTTCTATGGAAACGACAAGATTTTCTTTTGGGATACGACAATCACATTTCCGATCCACTAATCGTTCTTTACTGCATCCCTTACTGCCAAACATTGACGAATTCACACGGAAGTTGCGTCGCTATGAAATGCGAGTACTATGTGTTCTAAGACATTTCCTTCTAAATCGAGTAACGTTTCTATGGAAACGACAGGATTTTCTTTTGGGATACGGCAATCACATTTCCGATCCACTAATCGTTCTTTACTGCATCCCTCACTCCCAAACATTGACGACTTCACACGGAAATTGCGTCGCTGTGAAATACGAGTACTATGTGTTCTAAGACATTTCCTTCTAAATCGCGTAACGTTTCTATGGAAACGACAGGATTTTCTTTTGGTATACGACAATCACATTTCCGATCCACTAATCGTTCTTTACTGCATCCCTCACTCCCAAACATTGACGAATTCACACGGAAATTGCGTCGCTGTGAAATACGAGTACTATGTGTTCTAAGACATTTCCTTCTAAATCGAGTAACGTTTCTATGGAAACGACAGGATTTTCTTTTGGGATACGACAATCACATTTCCGATCCACTAATCGTTCTTTACTGCATCCCTCACTCCCAAACATTGACGAATTCACACGGAAGTTGCGTCGCTATGAAATGCGAGTACTATGTGTTCTAAGACATTTCCTTCTAAATCGAGTAATGTTTCTATGGAAACGACAGGATTTTCTTTTGGGATACGACAATCACATTTCCGATCCACTAATCGTTCTTTACTGCATCCCTCACTCCCAAACATTGACGAATTCACACGGAAATTGCGTCGCTGTGAAATACGAGTACTATGTGTTCTAAGACATTTCCTTCTAAATCGAGTAACGTTTCTATGGAAACGACAGGATTTTCTTTTGGGATACGACAATCACATTTCCGATCCACTAATCGTTCTTTACTGCATCCCTCACTCCCTAACATTGACGGAAATTCCGTCGCTGTGAAATACGAGTACTATGTGTTCTAAGACATATCCTTCTAAATCGAGTAATGTTTCTATGGAAACGACAGGATTTTCTTTTGGGATACGACAATCACATTTCCGATCCACTAATCCTTCTTTACTGCATCCCTCACTTCCAAACATTGACGAATTCACACGGAAATTCCGTCGCTGTGAAATACGAGTACTATGTGTTCTAAGACATTTCCTTCTAAATCGAGTAACGTTTCGATGGAAAAGACAGGATTTTCTTTTGGGATACGACAATCACATTTCCGATCCACTAATCGTTCTTTACTGCATCCCACACTCCCAAACATTGACGAATTCACACGGAAGTTGCGTCGCTATGAAATGCGAGTACTATGTGTTCTAAGACATTTCCTTCTAAATCGAGTAACGTTTCTATGGAAACGACAGGATTTTCTTTTGGGATACGACAATCTCATTTCCGATCCACTAATCCTTCTTTACTGCATCCCTCACTCCCAAACATTGACGAATTCGCACGGATATTCCGTCGCTGTGAAATACGAGTACTATGTGTTCTAAGACATTTCCTTCTAAATCGAGTGACGTTTCTATGGAAACGACAGGATTTTCTTTTGGGATACGACAATCACATTTCCGATCCACTAACCCTTCTTTACTGCATCCCGCACTCCCAAACATTGACGAATTCACACGGAAATTCCGTCGCTGTGAAATACGAGTACTATGTGTTCTAAGACATTTCCTTTTAATAGAGTAACGTTTCTATGGAAACGACAGGATTTTCTTTTGGGATACGACAATCACATTTCCGATCCACTAATCGTTCTTTACTGCATCCCTCATTCCCAAACATTGACGAATCACACGGAAATTGCGTCGCTGTGAAATACGAGTACAATGTGTTGTATGACATATCCTTCAAAATCGAGTAACGTTTCTATGGAAACGACAGGACTTTCTTTTGGGATACGACAATCACATTTCCGATCCACTAATCGTTCTTTACTGCATCCCTCACTCCCAAACATTGACGAATTCACACGGAAATTGCGTCGCTGTGAATTACGAGTACTATGTGTTCTAAGACATTTCCTTCTAAATCGAGTAACGTTTCTATGGAAACGACAGGATTTTTTTTTTGGTATACGACAATCACATTTCCGATCCACTAATCGTTCTTTACTGCATCCCTCACTCCCAAACATTGAAGAATTCACACGGAAATTGAGTCGCTGTGAAATACGAGTACTATGTGTTCTAAGACATTTCCTTTTAAATCGAGTAACGTTTCTATGGAAACGACAGGATTTTCTTTTGGGATACGACAATCACATTTCCGATCCACTAATCGTTCTTTACTGCATCCCTCACTCCCAAACATTGACGAATTCACACGGAAGTTGCGTCGCTATGAAATACGAGTACTAAGTGTTCTAAGACATTTCCTTCTAAATCGAGTAACGTTTCTATGGAAACGACAGGATTTTCTTTTGGGATACGACAATCACATTTCCGATCCACTAATCGTTCTTTACTGCATCCCTCACTTCCAAACATTGACGAATTCACACGGAAATTGCGTCGCTATGAAATACGAGTACTATGTGTTCTAAGACACTTCCTTCTAAATCGAGTAACGTTTCTATGGAAAGGACAGGATTTTCATTTGGGATACGACAATCACATTTCCGATCCACTAATCGTTCTTTACTGCATCCCTCACTTCCAAACACTGACGAATTCACACGGAAATTGCGTCGCTATGAAATACGAGTACTATGTGTTCTAAGACATTTCCTTCTAAATCGAGTAACGTTTCTATGGAAAGGACAGGATTTTCTTTGGGATACGACAATGACATTTCCGATCCACTAATCGTTCTTTACTGCATCCCTCACTCTCAAACATTGACGAATTCACACGGAAGTTGCGTCGCTATGAAATACGAGTACTAAGTGTTCTAAGACATTTCCTTCTAAATCGAGTAACGTTTCTATGGAAACGACAGGATTTTCTTTTGGGATACGACAATCACATTTCCGATCCACTAATCGTTCTTTACTGCATCCCTCACTCCCTAACATTGACGGAAATTCCGTCGCTGTGAAATACGAGTACTATGTGTTCTAAGACATATCCTTCTAAATCGAGTAATGTTTCTATGGAAACGACAGGATTTTCTTTTGGGATACGACAATCACATTTCCGATCCACTAATCCTTCTTTACTGCATCCCTCACTTCCAAACATTGACGAATTCACACGGAAATTCCGTCGCTGTGAAATACGAGTACTATGTGTTCTAAGACATTTCCTTCTAAATCGAGTAACGTTTCGATGGAAAAGACAGGATTTTCTTTTGGGATACGACAATCACATTTCCGATCCACTAATCGTTCTTTACTGCATCCCACACTCCCAAACATTGACGAATTCACACGGAAGTTGCGTCGCTATGAAATGCGAGTACTATGTGTTCTAAGACATTTCCTTCTAAATCGAGTAACGTTTCTATGGAAACGACAGGATTTTCTTTTGGGATACGACAATCTCATTTCCGATCCACTAATCCTTCTTTACTGCATCCCTCACTCCCAAACATTGACGAATTCGCACGGATATTCCGTCGCTGTGAAATACGAGTACTATGTGTTCTAAGACATTTCCTTCTAAATCGAGTGACGTTTCTATGGAAACGACAGGATTTTCTTTTGGGATACGACAATCACATTTCCGATCCACTAACCCTTCTTTACTGCATCCCGCACTCCCAAACATTGACGAATTCACACGGAAATTCCGTCGCTGTGAAATACGAGTACTATGTGTTCTAAGACATTTCCTTCTAAATAGAGTAACGTTTCTATGGAAACGACAGGATTTTCTTTTGGGATACGACAATCACATTTCCGATCCACTAATCGTTCTTTACTGCATCCCTCATTCCCAAACATTGACGAATCACACGGAAATTGCGTCGCTGTGAAATACGAGTACAATGTGTTGTATGACATATCCTTCAAAATCGAGTAACGTTTCTATGGAAACGACAGGACTTTCTTTTGGGATACGACAATCACATTTCCGATCCACTAATCGTTCTTTACTGCATCCCTCACTCCCAAACATTGACGAATTCACACGGAAATTGCGTCGCTGTGAATTACGAGTACTATGTGTTCTAAGACATTTCCTTCTAAATCGAGTAACGTTTCTATGGAAACGACAGGATTTTTTTTTTTTGGTATACGACAATCACATTTCCGATCCACTAATCGTTCTTTACTGCATCCCTCACTCCCAAACATTGAAGAATTCACACGGAAATTGAGTCGCTGTGAAATACGAGTACTATGTGTTCTAAGACATTTCCTTTTAAATCGAGTAACGTTTCTATGGAAACGACAGGATTTTCTTTTGGGATACGACAATCACATTTCCGATCCACTAATCGTTCTTTACTGCATCCCTCACTCCCAAACATTGACGAATTCACACGGAAGTTGCGTCGCTATGAAATACGAGTACTAAGTGTTCTAAGACATTTCCTTCTAAATCGAGTAACGTTGCTATGGAAACGACAGGATTTTCTTTTGGGATACGACAATCACATTTCCGATCCACTAATCGTTCTTTACTGCATCCCTCACTTCCAAACATTGACGAATTCACACGGAAATTGCGTCGCTATGAAATACGAGTACTATGTGTTCTAAGACACTTCCTTCTAAATCGAGTAACGTTTCTATGGAAAGGACAGGATTTTCATTTGGGATACGACAATCACATTTCCGATCCACTAATCGTTCTTTACTGCATCCCTCACTTCCAAACACTGACGAATTCACACGGAAATTGCGTCGCTATGAAATACGAGTACTATGTGTTCTAAGACATTTCCTTCTAAATCGAGTAACGTTTCTATGGAAAGGACAGGATTTTCTTTGGGATACGACAATGACATTTCCGATCCACTAATCGTTCTTTACTGCATCCCTCACTCTCAAACATTGACGAATTCACACGGAAATTGCGTCGCTATGAAATACGAGTACTATGTGTTCTAAGACATTTGCTTCTAAATCGAGTAACGTTTCTATGGAAACGACAGGATTTTCTTTTGGGATACGACAATCACATTTCCGATCCACTAATCGTTCTTTACTGCATCCCTCACTCCCAAACATTGACGAATTCACACGGAAGTTGCGTCGCTATGAAATGCGAGTACTATGTGTTCTAAGACATTTCCTTCTAAATCGAGTAACGTTTCTATGGAAACGACAGGATTTTCTTTTGGGATACGACAATCACATTTCCGATCCATTAATCGTTCTTTACTGCATCCCTCACTCCCAAACATTGACGAATTCACACGGAAGTTGCGTCGCTATGAAATACGAGTACTATGTGTTCTAAGACATTTCCTTCTAAATCGAGTAACGTTTCTATGGAAACGACAGGATTTTCTTTTGGGATACGACAATCACATTTCCGATCCACTAATCATTCTTTACTGCATTCCTCACTCCCAAACATTGACGAATTCACACGGAAATTTTGTCGCTATGAAATACGAGTACTATGTGTTCTAAGACATTTCCTTCTAAATCGAGTAACGTTTCTATGGAAACGACAGGATTTTCTTTTGGGATACGACAATCACATTTCCGATCCACTAATCTTTCTTTACTGCATCCCTCACTCCCAAACATTGACGAATTCACACGGAAATTGCGTCGCTGTGAAATACGAGTACTATGTGTTCTAAGACATTTCCTTCTAAATCGAGTAACGTTTCTATGGAAACGACAGGATTTTCTTTTGGGATACGACAATCTCATTTCCGATCCACTAATCCTTCTTTACTGCATCCCTCACTCCCAAACATTGACGAATTCACACGGAAATTGCGTCGCTGTGAAATACGAGTACTATGTGTTCTAAGACATTTCCTTCTAAATCGAGTAACGTTTCTATGGAAACGACAGGATTTTCTATTGGGATACGACAATCACATTTCCGATCCACTAGTCGTTCTTTACTGCATCCCGCACTCCCAAACATTGACGAATTCACACGGAAATTGCGTCGCTGTGAAATACGAGTACTATGTGTTCTAAGACATTTCCTTCTAAACCGAGTAACGTTTCTATGGAAACGACAGGATTTTCTTTTGGGATACGACAATCACATTTCTGATCCACTAATCGTTCTTTACTGCTTTCCTCACTCCCAAACATTGACGAATTCACATGGAAGTTGCGTCGCTATGAAATACGAGTACTATGTGTTCTAAGACATTTCCTTCTAAATCGAGTACCGTTTCTATGGAAACGACAGGATTTTCTTTTGGGATACGACAATCACATTTCCGATCCACTAATCGTTCTTTACTGCATCCCTCAATCCCAAATATTGACGAATTCACACGGAAATTCCGTCGCTGTGAAATACGAGTACTATGTGTTCTAAGACATTTCCTTCTAAATCGAGTAACGTTTCTATGGAAACGACAGGATTTTCTTTTGGGATACGACAATCACATTTCCGATCCACTAATCGTTCTTTACTGCATCCCTCACTCCCAAACATTGACGAATTCACACGGAAGTTGCATCGCTATGAAATGCGAGTACTATGTGTTCTAAGACATTTCCTTCTAAATCGAGTAACGTTTCTATGGAAACGACAGGATTTTCTTTTGGGATACGACAATCACATTTCCGATCCACTAATCGTTCTTTACTGCATCCCTCACTCCCAAACATTGACGAATTCACACGGAAGTTACGTCGCTATGAAATACGAGTACTATGTGTTCTAAGACATTTCCTTCTAAATCGAGTAACGTTTCTATGGAAACGACAGGATTTTCTTTTGGGATACGACAATCACATTTCCGATCCACTAATCATTCTTTACTGCATCCCTCACTCCCAAACATTGACGAATTCACACGGAAATTGCGTCGCTATGAAATACGAGTACTATGTGTTCTAAGACATTTCCTTCTAAATCGAGTAACGTTTCTATGGAAACGACAGGATTTTCTTTTGGGATACGACAATCAAATTTCCGATCCACTAATCGTTCTTTATTGCATCCCTCACTCCCAAACATTGACGAATTCACACGTAAATTGCGTCGCTATGAAATACGAGTACTATGTGTTCTAAGACATTTCCCTCTAAATCGAGTAACGTTTCTATGGAAACGACAGGATTTTCTTTTGGGATACGACAATCACATTTCCGATCGACTAATCGTTCTTTATTGCATCCCTCACTCCCAAACAATGACGAATTTACACGGAAATTGCGTCGCTATGAAATAAGTATACTATGTATTCTAAGACATTTCCTTCTAAATCGAGTAACGTTTCTATGGAAACGACTGGATTTTCTTTTGGGGTACGACAATCACATTTCCGATCCACTAATCATTCTTTACTGCATCCCTCACTCCCAAACATTGACGAATTCACACGGAAGTTGCGTCGCTATGAAATACGAGTACAGTGTGTTCTAAGACATTTCCTTCTAAATCGAGTAACGTTTCTATGGAAACGACAGGATTTTCTTTTGGGATACGACAATCACATTTCCGATCCACTAATCGTTCTTTACTGCATCCCTCACTCCCAAACATTGACGAATTCACACGGAAATTGCGTCGCTGTGAAATACGAGTACTATGTGTTCTAAGACATTTCCTTCTAAATTGAGTAACGTTTCTATGGAAACGACAGGATTTTCTTTTGGGATACGACAATCACACTTCCGATCCACTAATCGTTCTTTACTGCATCCCTCACTCCCAAACATTGACGAATTCACACGGAAATTGCGTCGCTGTGAAATACGAGTACTATGTGTTCTAAGACATTTCCTTCTAAATCGAGTAACGTTTCTATGGAAACGACAGGATTTTCTTCTGGGATACGACAATCACATTTCCGATCCACTAATCGTTCTTTACTGCATCCCTCACTCCCAAACATTGACGAATTCACACGGAAATTGCGTCGCTATGAAATGCGAGTACTATGTGTTCTAAGACATTTCCTTCTAAATCGAGTAACGTTTCTATGGAAACGACAGGATTTTCTTTTGGGATACGACAATCACATTTCCGATCCACTAATCGTTCTTTACTGCATCCCTCACTCCCAAACATTGACGAATTCACACGGAAATTGCGTCGCTGTGAAATACGAGTACTATGTGTTCTAAGACAATTTCCTTCTAAATCAAGTAACGTTTCTATGGAAACGACAGGATTTTCTTTTGGGATACGACAATCACATTTCCGATCCACTAATCGTTCTTTACTGCATCCCTCACTCCCAAACATTGACGAATTCACACGGAGATTGCGTCGCTATGAAATACGAGTACTATGTGTTCTAAGACATTTCCTTCTAAATCGAGTAACGTTTCTATGGAAACGACAGGATTTTCTTTTGGGATACGACAATCACATTTCCGATCCACTAATCGTTCTTTACTGCATCCCTCACTCCCAAACATTGACGAATTCACACGGAAGTTGCAACGCTATGAAATGCGAGTACTATGTGTTCTAAGACATTTCCTTCTAAATCGAGTAACGTTTCTATGGAAACGACAGGATTTTCTTTTGGGATACGACAATCACATTTCCGATCCACTAATCGTTCTTTACTGCATCCCTCACTCCCAAACATTGACGAATTCACACGGAAGTTACGTCGCTATGAAATACGAGTACTATGTGTTCTAAGACATTTCCTTCTAAATCGAGTAACGTTTCTATGGAAACGACAGGATTTTCTTTTGGGATACGACAATCACATTTCCGATCCACTAATCATTCTTTACTGCATCCCTCACTCCCAAACATTGACGAATTCACACGGAAATTGCGTCGCTATGAAATACGAGTACTATGTGTTCTAAGACATTTCCTTCTAAATCGAGTAACGTTTCTATGGAAACGACAGGATTTTCTTTTGGGATACGACAATCACATTTCCGATCCACTAATCGTTCTTTACTGCATCCCTCACTCCCAAACATTGACGAATTCACACGTAAATTGCGTCGCTATGAAATACGAGTACTATGTGTTCTAAGACATTTCCCTCTAAATCGAGTAACGTTTCTATGGAAACGACAGGATTTTCTTTTGGGATACGACAATCACATTTCCGATCGACTAATCGTTCTTTATTGCATCCCTCACTCCCAAACAATGACGAATTTACACGGAAATTGCGTCGCTATGAAATAAGTGTACTATGTATTCTAAGACATTTCCTTCTAAATCGAGTAACGTTTCTATGGAAACGACAGGATTTTCTTTTGGGATACGACAATCACATTTCCGATCCACTAATCGTTCTTTACTGCATCCCTCACTCCCAAACATTGACGAATTCACACGGAAGTTGCAACGCTATGAAATGCGAGTACTATGTGTTCTAAGACATTTCCTTCTAAATCGAGTAACGTTTCTATGGAAACGACAGGATTTTCTTTTGGGATACGACAATCACATTTCCGATCCACTAATCGTTCTTTACTGCATCCCTCACTCCCAAACATTGACGAATTCACACGGAAGTTACGTCGCTATGAAATACGAGTACTATGTGTTCTAAGACATTTCCTTCTAAATCGAGTAACGTTTCTATGGAAACGACAGGATTTTCTTTTGGGATACGACAATCACATTTCCGATCCACTAATCATTCTTTACTGCATCCCTCACTCCCAAACATTGACGAATTCACACGGAAATTGCGTCGCTATGAAATACGAGTACTATGTGTTCTAAGACATTTCCTTCTAAATCGAGTAACGTTTCTATGGAAACGACAGGATTTTCTTTTGGGATACGACAATCACATTTCCGATCCACTAATCGTTCTTTACTGCATCCCTCACTCCCAAACATTGACGAATTCACACGTAAATTGCGTCGCTATGAAATACGAGTACTATGTGTTCTAAGACATTTCCCTCTAAATCGAGTAACGTTTCTATGGAAACGACAGGATTTTCTTTTGGGATACGACAATCACATTTCCGATCGACTAATCGTTCTTTATTGCATCCCTCACTCCCAAACAATGACGAATTTACACGGAAATTGCGTCGCTATGAAATAAGTGTACTATGTATTCTAAGACATTTCCTTCTAAATCGAGTAACGTTTCTATGGAAACGACTGGATTTTCTTTTGGGGTACGACAATCACATTTCCGATCCACTAATCATTCTTTACTGCATCCCTCACTCCCAAACATTGACGAATTCACACGGAAGTTGCGTCGCTATGAAATACGAGTACTGTGTGTTCTAAGACATTTCCTTCTAAATCGAGTAACGTTTCTATGGAAACGACAGGATTTTCTTTTGGGATACCACAATCACATTTCCGATCCACTAATCGTTCTTTACTGCATCCCTCACTCCCAAACATTGACGAATTCACACGGAAATTGCGTCGCTGTGGAATACGAGTACAATGTGTTCTAAGACATTTCCTTCTAAATCGAGTAACGTTTCTATGGTAACGACAGGATTTGCTTTTGGGGTTACGACAATCACATTTCCGATCCACTAATCTTTCTTTACTGCATTCCTCACTCCCAAACATTGACGAATTCACATGGAAGTTGCGTCGCTATGAAATACGAGTACTATGTGTTCTAAGACATTTCCTTCTAAATCGAGTAACGTTTCTATGGAAACGACAGGACTTTCTTTTGGAATACGACAATCACATTTCCGATCCACCAATCGTTCTTTACTGCATCCCTCACTCCCAAACATTGACGAATTCACACGGAAATTCCGTCGCTGTTAAATACGAGTACTATGTGTTCTAAGACATTTCCTTCTAAATCGAGTAACGTTTCTATGGAAACGACAGGATTTTCTTTTGGGATACGACAATCACAATTCCGATCCACTAATCGTTCTTTACTGCATCCCTCACTCCCAAACATTGACAAATTCACACAGAAATTGCGTCGCTGTGAAATACGAGTACTATGTGTTCTAAGACATTTCCTTCTAAATTGAGTAACGTTTCTATGGAAACGACCGGATTTTCTTTTGGGATACGACAATCACACTTCCGATCCACTAATCGTTCTTTACTGCATCCCTCACTCCCAAACATTGACGAATTCACACGGAAATTGCGTCGCTGTGAAATACGAGTACTATGTGTTCTAAGACATTTCCTTCTAAATCGAGTAACGTTTCTATGGAAACGACAGGATTTTCTTCTGGGATACGACAATCACATTTCCGATCCACTAATCGTTCTTTACTGCATCCCTCACTCCCAAACATTGACGAATTCACACGGAAATTGCGTCGCTATGAAATGCGAGTACTATGTGTTCTAAGACATTTCCTTCTAAATCGAGTAACGTTTCTATGGAAACGACAGGATTTTCTTTTGGGATACGACAATCACATTTCCGATCCACTAATCGTTCTTTACTGCATCCCTCACTCCCAAACATTGACGAATTCACACGGAAATTGCGTCGCTGTGAAATACGAGTACTATGTGTTCTAAGACATTTCCTTCTAAATCAAGTAACGTTTCTATGGAAACGACAGGATTTTCTTTTGGGATACGACAATCACATTTCCGATCCACTAATCGTTCTTTACTGCATCCCTCACTCCCAAACATTGACGAATTCACACGGAGATTGCGTCGCTATGAAATACGAGTACTATGTGTTCTAAGACATTTCCTTCTAAATCGAGTAACGTTTCTATGGAAACGACAGGATTTTCTTTTGGGATACGACAATCACATTTCCGATCCACTAATCGTTCTTTACTGCATCCCTCACTCCCAAACATTGACGAATTCACACGGAAGTTGCAACGCTATGAAATGCGAGTACTATGTGTTCTAATACATTTCCTTCTAAATCGAGTAACGTTTCTATGGAAACGATAGGATTTTCTTTTGGGATACGACAATCACATTTCCGATCCACTAATCGTTCTTTACTGCATCCCTCACTCCCAAACATTGACGAATTCACACGGAAGTTACGTCGCTATGAAATACGAGTACTATGTGTTCTAAGACATTTCCTTCTAAATCGAGTAACGTTTCTATGGAAACGACAGGATTTTCTTTTGGGATACGACAATCACATTTCCGATCCACTAATCATTCTTTACTGCATCCCTCACTCCCAAACATTGACGAATTCACACGGAAATTGCGTCGCTATGAAATACGAGTACTATGTGTTCTATGACATTTCCTTCTAAATCGAGTAACGTTTCTATGGAAACGACAGGATTTTCTTTTGGTATACGACAATCACATTTCCGATCCACTAATCGTTCTTTACTGCATCCCTCACTCCCAAACATTGACGAATTCACACGTAAATTGCGTCGCTATGAAATACGAGTACTATGTGTTCTAAGACATTTCCTTCTAAATCGAGAAACGTTTCTATGGAAACGATAGGATTTTCTTTTGCTATACGACAATCACATTTCCGATCCACTAATCGTTCTTTACTGCATCCCTCACTCCCAAACATTGACGAATTTACACGGAAATTGCGTCGCTGTGAAATACGAGTACTATGTGTTCTAAGACATTTCCTTCTAAATCGAGTAACGTTTCTATGGAAACGACAGGATTTTCTTTTGGGATACGACAATCACATTTCCGATCCACTAATCTTTCTTTACTGCATTCCTCACTCCCAAACATTGACGAATTCACATGGAAGTTGCGTCGCTATGAAATACGAGTACTATGTGTTCTAAGACATTTCCTTCTAAATCGAGTAACGTTTCTATGGAAACGACAGGATTTTATTTGGAATACGACAATCACATTTCCGATCCACCAATCGTTCTTTACTGCATCCCTCACTCCCAAACATTGACGAATACGAACGGAAATTCAGTCGCTGTGAAATACGAGTACTATGTGTTCTAAGACATTTCCTTCTAAATCGAGTAACGTTTCTATGGAAACGACAGGATTTTCTTTTGGGATACGACAATCACATTTCCGATCCACTAACCGTTCTTTACTGCATCCCTCACTCCCACACATTGACGAATCCACACGGAAATTGCGTCGCTGTGAAATACGAGTACTATGTGTTCTAAGACATTTCCTTCTAAATCGAGTAACGTTTCTATGGAAACGACAGGATTTTCTTTTGGGATACGACAATCACACTTCCGATCCACTAATCGTTCTTTACTGCATCCCTCACTCCCAAACATTGACGAATTCACACGGAAATTGCGTCGCTGTGAAATACGAGTACTATGTGTTCTAAGACATTTCCTTCTAAATCGAGTAACGTTTCTATGGAAACGACAGGATTTTCTTTTGGGATACGACAATCACATTTCCGATCCACTAATCGTTCTTTACTGCATCCCTCACTCCCAAACATTGACGAATTCACACGGAAATTGCGTCGCTATGAAATGCGAGTACTATGTGTTCTAAGACATTTCCTTCTAAATCGAGTAACGTTTCTATGGAAACGACAGGATTTTCTTTTGGGATACGACAATCACATTTCCGATCCACTAATCGTTCTTTACTGCATCCCTCACTCCCAAACATTGACGAATTCACACGGAAATTGCGTCGCTGTGAAATACGAGTACTATTTGTTCTAAGACATTTCCTTCTAAATCGAGTAACGTTTCTATGGAAACGACAGGATTTTCTTTTGGGATACGACAATCACACTTCCGATCCACTAATCGTTCTTTACTGCATCCCTCACTCCCAAACATTGACGAATTCACACGGAAATTGCGTCGCTGTGAAATACGAGTACTATGTGTTCTAAGACATTTCCTTCTAAATCGAGTAACGTTTCTATGGAAACGACAGGATTTTCTTTTGGGATACGACAATCACATTTCCGATCCACTAATCGTTCTTTACTGCATCCCTCACTCCCAAACATTGACACATTCACACGGAAATTGCGTCGCTGTGAAATACGAGTACTATGTGTTCTAAGACATTTCCTTCTAAATCGAGTAACGTTCCTATGGAAACGACAGGATTTTCTTTTGGGATACGACAATCACACTTCCGATCCACTAATCGTTCTTTACTGCATCCCTCACTCCCAAACATTGACGAATTCACACGAAAATTGCGTCGCTGTGAAATACGAGTACTATGTGTTCTAAGACATTTCCTTCTAAATCGAGTAACGTTTCTATGGAAACGACAGGATTTTCTTTTGGGATACGACAATCACATTTCCGATCCACTAATCGTTCTTTACTGCATCCCTCACTCCCAAACTTTGACGAATTCACACGGAAATTGCGTCGCTGTGAAATACGAGTACTATGTGTTCTAAGACATTTCCTTCTAAATCGAGTAACGTTTCTATGGAAACGACAGGATTTTCTTTTGGGATACGACAATCACATTTCCGATCCACTAATCGATCTTTACTGCATCCCTCACTCCCAAACATTGACGAATTCACACGGAAATTGCGTCGCTGTGAAATACGAGTACTATGTGTTCTAAGACATTTCCTTCTAAATCGAGTAACGTTTCTATGGAAACGACAGGATTTTCTTTTGGGATACGACAATCACATTTCCGATCCACTAATCATTCTTTACTGCATCCATCACTCCCAAACATTGACACATTCACACGGAAATTGCGTCGCTGTGAAATACGAGTACTATGTGTTCTAAGACATTTCCTTCTAAATCGAGTAACGTTTCTATGGAAACGACAGGATTTTCTTTTGGGATACGACAATCACACTTCCGATCCACTACTCGTTCTTTACTGCATCCCTCACTCCCAAACATTGACGAATTCACACGGAAATTGCGTCGCTGTGAAATACGAGTACTATGTGTTCTAAGACATTTCCTTCTAAATCGAGTAACGTTTCTATGGAAACGACAGGATTTTCTTTTGGGATACGACAATCACATTTCCGATCCACTAATCGTTCTTTACTGCATCCCTCACTCCCAAACATTGACGAATTCACACGGAAATTGCGTCGCTATGAAATGCGAGTACTATGTGTTCTAAGACATTTCCTTCTAAATCGAGTAACGTTTCTATGGAAAAGACAGGATTTTCTTTTGGGATACGACAATCACATTTCCGATCCACTAATCGTTCTTTACTGCATCCCTCACTCCCAAACATTGACGAATTCACACGGAAATTGCGTCGCTGTGAAATACGAGTACTATTTGCTCTAAGACATTTCCTTCTAAATCGAGTAACGTTTCAATGGAAGCGACAGGATTTTCTTTTGGGATACGACAATCACACTTCCGATCCACTAATCGTCCTTTACTGCATCCCTCACTCCCAAACATTGACGAATTCACACGGAAATTGCGTCGCTGTGAAATACGAGTACTATGTGTTCTAAGACATTTCCTTCTAAATCGAGTAACGTTTCTATGGAAACGACAGGATTTTCTTTTGGGATACGACAATCACATTTCCGATCCACTAATCGTTCTTTACTGCATCCCTCACTCCCAAACATTGACACATTCACACGGAAATTGCGTCGCTGTGAAATACGAGTACTATGTGTTCTAAGACATTTCCTTCTAAATCGAGTAACGTTTCTATGGAAACGACAGGATTTTCTTTTGGGATACGACAATCACACTTCCGATCCACTAATCGTTCTTTACTGCATCCCTCACTCCCAAACATTGACGAATTCACACGGAAATTGCGTCGCTGTGAAATACGAGTACTATGTGTTCTAAGACATTTCCTTCTAAATCGAGTAACGTTTCTATGGAAACGACAGGATTTTCCTATGGGATACGACAATCACATTTCCGATCCACTAATCGTTCTTTACTGCATCCCTCACTCCCAAACATTGACGAATTCACACGGAAATTGCGTCGCTGTGAAATACGAGTACTATGTGTTCTAAGACATTTCCTTCTAAATCGAGTAACGTTTCTATGGAAACGACAGGATTTTCTTTTGGGATACGACAATCACATTTCCGATCCACTAATCGTTCTTTACTGCATCCCTCACTCCCAAACATTGACGAATTCACACGGAAATTGCGTCGCTGTGAAATACGAGTACTATGTGTTCTAAGACATTTCCTTCTAAATCGAGTAACGTTTCTATGGAAACGACCGGATTTTCTTTTGGGATACGACAATCACACTTCCGATCCACTAATCGTTCTTTACTGCATCCCTCACTCCCAAACATTGACGAATTCACACGGAAATTGCGTCGCTGTGAAATACGAGTACTATGTGTTCTAAGACACTTACTTCTAAATCGAGTAACGTTTGTATGGAAACGACAGGATTTTCTTTTGGGATACGACAATCACATTTCCGATCCACTAATCGTTCTTTACTGCATCCCTCACTCCCAAACATTGACGAATTCACACGGAAATTGCGTCGCTATGAAATGCGAGTACTATGTGTTCTAAGACATTTCCTTCTAAATCGAGTAACGTTTCTATGGAAACGACAGGATTTTCTTTTGGGATACGACAATCACATTTCCGATCCACTAATCGTTCTTTACTGCATCCCTCACTCCCAAACAATGACGAATTCACACGGAAATTGCGTCGCTGTGAAATACGAGTACTATGTGTTCTAAGACATTTCCTTCTAAATCGAGTAACGTTTCTATGGAAACGACAGGATTTTCTTTTGGGATACGACAATCAAATTTCCGATCCACTAATCCTTCTTTACTGCATCCCTCACTCCCAAACATTGACGAATTCACACGGAAATTCCGTTGCTGTGAAATACGAGTACTATGTGTTCTAAGACATTTCCTTCTAAATCGAGTAACGTTTCTATGGAAGCGACAGGATTTTCTTTTGGGATACGACAATCACATTTCCGATCCACTAATCGTTCTTTACTGCATCCCTCACTCCCAAACATTGACGAATTCTCACGGAAATTCCGTCGCTGTTAAATACGAGTACTATGTGTTCTAAGACATTTCCTTCTAAATCGAGTAACGTTTCTATGGAAATGACAGGATTTTCATTTGGGATACGACAATCACATTTCCGATCCACTAATCCTTCTTTACTGCATCCCTCACTCCCAAACATTGACGAATTCACACGGAAATTCCGTCGCTGTGAAGTACGAGTACCATGTGTTCTAAGACATTTCCTTCTAAATCGAGTAACGTTTCTATGGAAACGACAGGATTTTCTTTTGGGATACGACAATCTCATTTCCGATCCACTAATCCTTCTTTACTGCATCCCTCACTCCCAATCATTGACGAATTCACACGGAAATTCCGTCGCTGTGAAATACGAGTACTATGTGTTCTAAGACATTTCCTTCTAAATCGAGTAACGTTGCTATGGAAACGACAGGATTTTCTTTTGGGATACGACAATCTCATTTCCGATCCACTAATCCTTCTTTACTGCATCCCTCACTCCCAAACATTCACGAATTCACACGGAAATTCCGTCGCTGTGAAATACGAGTACTATGTGTTCTAAGACATTTCCTTCTAAATCGAGTAACGTTTCTATGGAAACGACAGGATTTTCTTTTGGGATACGACAATCACATTTCCGATCCACTAATCCTTCTTTACTGCATCCCTCACTCCCACACATTGAAGAATTCACACGGAAATTGCGTCGCTGTGAAATACGAGTACTATGTGTTCTAAGACATTTCCTTCTAAATCGAGTAACGTTTCTATGGAAACGACAGATTTTTCTTTTGGGATACGACAATCACATTTCCGATCCACTAATCCTTCTTTACTGCATCCCTCACTCCCACACATGGAAGAATTCACACGGAAATTGCGTCGCTGTGAAATACGAGTACTATGTGTTCTAAGACATTTCCTTCTAAATCGAGTAACGTTTCTATGGAAACGACAGGACTTTCTTTTGGGATACGACAATCACATTTACGATCCACTAATCCTTCTTTACTGCATCCCTCACTCCCACACATTGAAGAATTCACACGGAAATTGCGTCGCTGTGAAATACGAGTACTATGTGTTCTAAGACATTTCCTTCTAAATCGAGTAACGTTTCTATGGAAACGACAGGATTTTCTTTTGGCATACGACAATCACATTTCCGATCCACTAATCCTTCTTTACTGCATCCGTCACTCCCACACATTGAAGAATTCACACGGAAATTGCGTCGCTGTGAAATACGAGTACTATGTGTTCTAAGACATTTCCTTCTAAATCGAGTAACGTTTCTATGGAGACGACAGGATTTTCTTTTGGGATACGACAATCTCATTTCCGATCCACTAATCCTTCTTTACTGCATCCCTCACTCCCAAAAATTGACGAATTCACACGGAAATTGCGTCGCTGTGAAATACGAGTACTATGTGTTCTAAGACATTTCCTTCTAAATCGAGTAACGTTTCTATGGAAACGACAGGATTTTCTTTTGGGATACGACAATCTCATTTCCGATCCACTAATCGTTCTTTACTGCATCCCTCACTCCCAAACATTGACGAATTCACACGGAAATTCCGTCGCTGTGAAATACGAGTACTATGTGTTCTAAGACATTTCCTTCAAAATCGAGTAACGTTTGTATGGAAACGACAGGATTTTCTTTTGGGATACGACAAACACATTTCCGATCCACTAATCCTTCTTTACTGCATCCCTCACTCCCAAACATTGACGAATTCACACGGAAATTCCGTCGCTGTGAAATACGAGTACTATGTGTTCTAAGACATTTCCTTCTAAATCGAGTAACGTTGCTATGGAAACGACAGGATTTTCTTTTGGGATACGACAATCTCATTTCCGATCCACTAATCCTTCTTTACTGCATCCCTCACTCCCAAACATTGACGAATTCACACGGAAATTCCGTCGCTGTGAAATACGAGTACTATGTGTTCTAAGACATTTCCTTCTAAGTCGAGTAACGTTTCTATGGAAACGACAGGATTTTCTTTTGGGATACGACAATCACATTTCCGATCCACTAATCCTTTTTTACTGCATCCCTCACTCCCACACATTGAAGAATTCACACGGAAATTGCGTCGCTGTGAAATACGAGTACTATGTGTTCTAAGACATTTCCTTCTAAATCGAGTAACGTTTCTATGGAAACGACAGATTTTTCTTTTGGGATACGACAATCACATTTCCGATCCACTAATCCTTCTTTACTGCATCCCTCACTCCCACACATGGAAGAATTCACAAGGAAATTGCGTCGCTGTGAAATACGAATACTATGTGTTCTAAGACATTTCCTTCTAAATCGAGTAACGTTTCTATGGAAACGACAGGATTTTCTTTTGGGATACGACAATCACATTTACGATCCACTAATCCTTCTTTACTGCATCCCTCACTCCCACACATTGAAGAATTCACACGGAAATTGCGTCGCTGTGAAATACGAGTACTATGTGTTCTAAGACATTTCCTTCTAAATCGAAGAACGTTTCTATGGAAACGACAGGATTTTCTTTTGGCATACGACAATCACATTTCCGATCCACTAATCCTTCTTTACTGCATCCCTCACTCCCACACATTGAAGAATTCACACGGAAATTGCGTCGCTGTGAAATACGAGTACTATGTGTTCTAAGACATTTCCTTCTAAATCGAGTAACGTTTCTATGGAGACGACAGGATTTTCTTTTGGGATACGACAATCTCATTTCCGATCCACTAATCCTTCTTTACTGCATCCCTCACTCCCAAACATTGACGAATTCACACGGAAATTGCGTCGCTGTGAAATACGAGTACTATGTGTTCTAAGACATTTCCTTCTAAATCGAGTAACGTTTCTATGGAAACGACAGGATTTTCATTTGGGATACGACAATCTCATTTTCGATCCACTAATCCTTCTTTCCTGCATCCCTCACTCCCACACATTGAAGAATTCACACGGAAATTGCGTCGCTGTGAAATACGAGTACTATGTGTTCTAAGACATTTCCTTCTAAATCGAGTAACGTTTCTATGGAAACGACAGGATTTTCTTTTGGGATACGACAATCACATTTCCGATCCACTAATCCTTCTTTACTGCATCCCTCACTCCCAAACATTGACGAATTCACACGGAAATTCCGTCGCTATGAAATACGAGAACTATGTGTTCTAAGACATTTCCTTCCAAATCGAGTAACGTTACTATGGAAACGACAGGATTTTCTTTTGGGATACGACAATCACATTTCCGATCCACTAATCGTTCTTTACTGCATCCCTCACTCCCAAACATTGACGAATTCACACGGAAATTCCGTCGCTGTGAAATACGAGTACTATTTGTTCTAAGACATATCCTTCAAAATCGAGTAACGTTTCTATGGAAACGACAGGATTTTCTTTTGGGATACGACAATCACATTTACGATCCACTAATCCTTCTTTACTGCATCCCTCACTCCCACACATTGAAGAATTCACACGGAAATTGCGTCGCTGTGAAATACGAGTACTATGTGTTCTAAGACATTTCCTTCTAAATCGAGTAACGTTTCAATGGAAACGACAGGATTTTCTTTTGGGATACGACAATCTCATTTCCGATCCACTAATCCTTCTTCACTGCATCCCTCACTCCCAAACATTGACGAATTCACACGGAAATTGCGTCGCTGTGAAATACGAGTACTATGTGTTCTAAGACATTTCCTTCTAAATCGAGTAACGTTTCTATGGAAACGACAGGATTTTCTTTTGGGATACGACAATCTCATTTCCGATCCACTAATCGTTCTTTACTGCATCCCTCACTCCCAAACATTGACGAATTCACACGGAAATTGCGTCGCTGTGAAATACGTGTACTATGTGTTCTAAGACATTTCCTTCTAAATCGAGTAACGTTTCTATGGAAACGACAGGATTTTCTTTTGGGATACGACAATCTCATTTCCGATCCACTAATCCTTCTTTACTGCATCCCTCACTCCCACACACTGAAGAATTCACACGGAAATTGCGTCGCTGTGAAATACGAGTACTATGTGTTCTAAGTCATTTCCTTCTAAATCGAATAACGTTTCTATGGAAACGACAGGATTTTCTTTTGGGATACGACAATCATATTTCCGATCCACTAATCGTTCTGTACTCCATCCCTCACTCCCAAACATTGACGAATTCACACGGAAATTCCGTCGCTATGAAATACGAGTACTACGTGTTCTAAGACATTTCCTTCTAAATCGAGTAACGTTTCTATGGAAACGACAGGATTTTCTTTTGGGATACGACAATCACATTTACGATCCACTAATCCTTCTTTACTGCATCCCTCACTCCCACACATGGAAGAATTCACACGGAAATTGCGTCGCTGTGAAATACGAGTACTATGTGTTCTAAGACATTTCCTTCTAAATCGAGTAACGTTTCTATGGAAACGACAGGATTTTCTTTTGGGATACGACAATCACATTTCCGATCCACTAATCCTTCTTTACTGCATCCCTCACTCCCAAACATTGACGAATTCACACGGAAATTCCGTCGCTGTGAAATACGAGTACTATTTGTTCTTAGACATTTCGTTCTAAATCGAGTAACGTTTCTATGGAAACGACAGGATTTTCTTTTGGGATACGACAATCACATTTACGATCCACTAATCCTTCTTTACTGCATCCCTCACTCCCACACATGGAAGAATTCACACGGAAATTGCGTCGCTGTGAAATACGAGTACTATGTGTTCTAAGACATTTCCTTCTAAATCGAGTAACGTTTCTATGGAAACGACAGGATTTTCTTATGGGATACGACAATCTCATTTCCGATCCACTAATCCTTCTTTACTGCATCCCTCACTCCCACACATTGTAGAATTCACACGGTAATTGGGGTGCTGTGAAATACGAGTACTATGTGTTCTAAGACATTTCCTTCTAAATCGAGTAACGTTTCTACGGAAACGACAGGATTTGCTTTTGGGATACGACAATCACATTTCCGATCCACTAATCGTTCTTTACTGCATCCCTCACTCCCAAACAATGACGAATTCACACGGAAATTCCGTCGCTGTGAAATACGAGTACTATGTGTTCTAAGACATTTCCTTCTAAATCGAGTAACGCTTCTATGGAAACGACAGGATTTTCTTTTGGGATACGACAATCACATTTACGATCCACTAATCCTTCTTTATTGCATCCCTCACTCCCACACATTGAAGAATTCACACGGAAATTGCGTCGCTGTGAAATACGAGTACTATGTGTTCTAAGACATTTCCTTCTAAATCGAGTAACGTTTCAATGGAAACGACAGGATTTTCTTTTGGGATACGACAATCTCATTTCCGATCCACTAATCCTTCTTTACTGCATCCCTCACTCCCAAACATTGACGAATTCACACGGAAATTGCGTCGCTGTGCAATACGAGTACTATGTGTTCTAAGACATTTCCTTCTAAATCGAGTAACGTTTCTATGGAAACGACAGGATTTTCTTTTGAGATACGACAATCACATTTCCGATCCACTAATCGCTCTTTACTCCATCCCTCACTCCCAAACATGGACGAATTCACACGGAAATTTCGTCGCTATGAAATACGAGTACTATGTGTTCTAAGACATTTCCTTCTAAATCGAGTAACGTTTCTATGGAAACGACAGGATTTTCTTTTGGGATACGACAATCTCATTTCCGATCCACTAATCCTTCTTTACTGCATCCCTCACTCCCAAACATTGACGAATTCACACGGAAATTGCGTCGCTGTGAAATACGAGTACTATGTGTTCTAAGACATTTCCTTCTAAATCGAGTAAGGTTTCTATGGAAACGACAGGATTTTCTTTTGGGATACGACAATCACATTTCCGATCCACTAATCCTTCTTTACTGCATCCCTCACTCCCAAACATTGACGAATTCACACGGAAATTCCGTCGCTGTGAAATACGAGTACTATTTGTTCTAAGACATTTCCTTCTAAATCGAGTAACGTTTCTATGGAAACGACAGGATTTTCTTTTGGGATACGACAATCACATTTACGATCCACTAATCCTTCTTTACTGCATCCCTCACTCCCAAACATTGACGAATTCACACGGAAATTCCGTCGCTGTGAAATACGAGTACTATTTGTTCTAAGACATTTCCTTCTAAATCGAGTAACGTTTCTATGGAAACGACAGGATTTTCTTTTGGGATACGACAATCACATTTCCGATCCACTAATCCTTCTTTACTGCATCCCTCACTCCCAAACATTGACGAATTCACACGGAAATTCCGTCGCTGTGAAACACGAGTACAATGTGTTCTAAGACATTTCCTTCTAAATCGAGTAACGTTTCTATGGAAACGACAGGATTTTCTTTTGGGATACGACAATCACATTTCCGATCCACTAATCCTTCTTTACTGCATCCCTCACTCCCAAACATTGACGAATTCACACGGAAATTCCGTCGCTGTGAAATACGAGTACTATTTGTTCTAAGACATTTCCTTCTAAATCGAGTAACGTTTCTATGGAAACGACAGGATTTTCTGTTGGGATACGACAATCACATTTCCGATCCACTAATCCTTCTTTACTGCATCCCTCACTCCCAAACATTGACGAATTCAAACGGAAATTGCGTCGCTGTGAAATACGAGTACTATTTCTTCTAAGACATTTCCTTCTAAATCGAGTAACGTTTCTATGGAAACGACAGGATTTTCTGTTGGGATACGACAATCACATTTCCGATCCACTAATCGTTCTTTACTGCATCCCTCACACCCAAACATGGACGAATTCACACGGAAATTGCGTCGCTGTGAAATACGAGTACTATGTGTTCTAAGACATTTCCTTCTAAATCGAGTAACGTTTCTATGGAAACGACAGGATTTTCTTTTGGGATACGACAATCACATTTCCGATCCACTAATCCTTCTTTACTGCAACCCTCACTCCCAAACATTGACGAATTCACACGGAAATTCCGTCGCTGTGAAAAACGAGTACTATTTGTTCTAAGAAATTTCCTTCTAAATCGAGTAACGTTTCTATGGAAACGACAGGATTTTCTTTTGGTATACGACAATCACATTTCCGATCCACTAATCGTTCTTTACTGCATCCCTCACACCCAAACATGGACGAATTCACACGGAAATTGCGTCGCTGTGAAATACGAGTACTATGTGTGCTAAGACATTTCCTTCTAAATCGAGTAACGTTTCTATGGAAACGACAGGATTTTCTTTTGGGATACGACAAACACATTTCCGATCCACTAATCCATCTTTACTGCATCCCTCACTCCCATACATTGACGAATTCACACGGAAATTCCGTCGCTGTGAAATACGACTACTATTTGTTCTAAGACATTTCCTTCTAAATCGAGTAACGTTTCTATGGAAACGACAGGATTTTCTTTTGGGATACGACAATCACATTTACGATCCACTAATCCTTCTTTACTGCATCCCTCACTCCCACACATGGAAGAATTCACACGGAAATTGCGTCGCTGTGAAATACGAGTACTATGTGTTCTAAGACATTTCCTTCTAAATCGAATAACGTTTCTATGGAAACGACAGGATTTTCTTTTGGGATACGACAATGTCATTTCCGATCCACTAATCCTTCTTTACTGCATCCCTCACTCCCACACATTGAAGATTTCACACGGAAATTGCGTCGCTGTGAAATACGAGTAATATGTGTTCTAAGACATTTCTTTCTAAATCGAGTAACGTTTCTGTGGAATCGACAGGATTTTCTTTTGGGATACGACAATCACATTTCCGATCCACTAATCCTTCTTTACTGCATCCCTCACTCCCAAACATTGACGAATTCACACGGAAATTCCGTCGCTGTGAAATACGAGTACTATGTGTTCTAAGACATTTCCTTCTAAATCGAGTAACGTTTCTATGGAAACGACAGGATTTTCTTTTGGTATACGACAATCACATTTACGATCCACTAATCCTTCTTTACTGAATCCCTCACTCCCACACATGGAAGAATTCACACGGAAATTGCGTCGCTGTGAAATACGAGTACTATGTGTTCTAAGACATTTCCTTCTAAATCGAGTAACGTTTCTATGGAAACGACAGGATTTTCTTTTGGGATACGACAATCTCATTTCCGATCCACTAATCCTTCTTTACTGCATCCCTCACTCCCACACATTGAAGAATTCACACGGAAATTGCGTCGCTGTGAAATACGAGTACTATGTGTTCTAAGACATTTCCTTGTAAATCGAGTAACGTTTCTATGGAAACGACACGATTTTCTTTTGGGATACGACAATCACATTTCCGATCCACTAATCGTTCTTTACTGCATCCCTCACTCCCAAACATTGATGAATTCACACGGAAATTCCGTCGCTGTGAAATACGAGTACTATGTGTTCTAAGACATTTCCTTCTAAATCGAGTAACGTTTCTATGGAAACGACAGGATTTTCTTTTAGGATACGACTATCTCATTTCCGATCCACTAATCGTTCTTTACCACATCCCTCACTCCCAAACATTGACGAATTCACACGGAAATTGCGTCGCTGTGAAATACGAGTACTATGTGTTCTAAGACATTTCCTTCTAAATCGAGTAACGTTTCTATGGAAACGACAGGATTTTCTTTTGGGATACGACAATCTCATTTCCGATCCACTAATCCTTCTTTACTGCATCCCTCACTCCCACACATTGAAGAATTCACACGGAAATTGCGTCGCTGTGAAATACGAGTACTATGTGTTCTAAGACATTTCCTTGTAAATCGAGTAACGTTTCTATGGAAACGACAGGATTTTCTTTTGGGATACGACAATCACATTTCCGATCCACTAATCGTTCTTTACTGCATCCCTCACTCCCAAACATTGATGAATTCACACGGAAATTCCGTCGCTGTGAAATACGAGTACTATGTGTTCTAAGACATTTCCTTCTAAATCGAGTAACGTTTCTATGGAAACGACAGGATTTTCTTTTAGGATACGACAATCTCATTTCCGATCCACTAATCGTTCTTTACCACATCCCTCACTCCCAAACATTGACGAATTCACACGGAAATTGCGTCGCTGTGAAATACGAGTACTATGTGTTCTAAGACATTTCCTTCTAAATCGAGTAACGTTTCTATGGAAACGACAGGATTTTCTTTTGGGATACGACAATCTCATTTCCGATCCACTAATCCTTCTTTACTGCATCCCTCACACCCACACATTGAAGAATTCACACGGAAATTGCGTCGCTGTGAAATACGAGTACTATGTGTTCTAAGACATTTCCTTCTAAATCGAATAACGTTTCTATGGAAACGACAGGATTTTCTTTTGGGATATGACAATCACATTTCCGATCCACTAATCGCTCTTTACTCCATCCCTCACTCCCAAACATGGACGAATTCACACGGAAATTTCGTCGCGATGAAATACGAGTACTATGTGTTCTAAGACATTTCCTTCTAAATCGAGTAACGTTTCTATGGAAACGACAGGATTTTCTTTTGGGATACGACAATCGCATTTCCGATTCACTAATCGTTCTTTACTGCATCCCTCACTCCCAAACATTGACGAATTCACACGGAAATTGCGTCGCTGTGAAATACGAGTACTATGTGTTCTAAGACATTTCCTTCTAAATCGAGTAACGTTTCTATGGAAACGACAGGATTTTCTTTTGGGATACGACAATCACATTTCCGATCCACTAATCCTTCTTTACTGCATCCCTCACTCACAAACATTGACGAATTCACACGGAAATTACGTCGCTGTGAAATACGAGTACTATTTGTTCTAAGACAGTTCCTTCTAAATCGAGTAACGTTTCTATGGAAACGACAGGATTTTCTTTTGGGATACGACAATCACATTTACGATCCACTAATCCTTCTTTACTGCATCCCTCACTCCCACACATGGAAGAATTCACACGGAAATTGCGTCGCTGTGAAATACGAGTACTATGTGTTCATAGACATTTCCTTCTAAATCGAGTAACGTTTCTATGGAAACGACAGGATTTTCTTTTGGGATACGACAATCTCATTTCAGATCCACTAATCCTTATTTACTGCATCCCTCACTCCCACACATTGAAGAATTCACACGGAAATTGCGTCGCTGTGAAATACGAGTACTATGTGTTCTAAGACATTTCCTTCTAAATCGAATAACGTTTCTATGGAAACGACCGGATTTTCTTTTGGGATACGACAATCACATTTCCGATCCACTAATCGCTCTTTACTCCATCCCTCACTCCCAAACATGGACGAATTCACACGGAAATTTCGTCGCTATGAAATACGAGTACTATGTGTTCTAAGACATTTCCTTCTAAATCGAGTAACGTTTCTATGGAAACGACAGGATTTTCTTTTGGGATACGACAATCACATTTCCGATCCACTAATCCTTCTTTACTGCATCCCTCGCTCCCATACATTGACGAATTCACACGGAAATTCCGTCGCTGTGAAATACGACTACTATTTGTTCTAAGACATTTCCTTCTAAATCGAGTAACGTTTCTATGGAAACGACAGGATTTTCTTTTGGGATACGACAATCACATTTACGATCCACTAATCCTTCTTTACTGCATCCCTCACTCCCACACATGGAAGAATTCACACGGAAATAGCGTCGCTGTGAAATACGAGTACTATGTGTTCTAAGACATTTCCTTCTAAATCGAATAACGTTTCTATGGAAACGACAGGATTTTCTTTTGGGATACGACAATGTCATTTCCGATCCACTAATCCTTCTTTACTGCATCCCTCACTCCCACACATTGAAGATTTCACACGGAAATTGCGTCGCTGTGAAATACGAGTAATATGTGTTCTAAGACATTTCTTTCTAAATCGAGTAACGTTTCTATGGAAACGACAGGATTTTCTTTTGGGATACGACAATCACATTTCCGATCCACTAATCCATCTTTACTGCATCCCTCACTCCCAAACATTGACGAATTCACACGGAAATTCCGTCGCTGTGAAATACGAGTACTATGTGTTCTAAGACATTTCCTTCTAAATCGAGTAACGTTTCTATGGAAACGACAGGATTTTCTTTTGGGATACGACAATCACATTTACGATCCACTAATCCTTCTTTACTGAATCCCTCACTCCCACACATGGAAGAATTCACACGGAAATTGCGTCGCTGTGAAATACGAGTACTATGTGTTCTAAGACATTTCCTTCTAAATCGAGTAACGTTTCTATGGAAACGACAGGATTTTCTTTTGGGATACGACAATCTCATTTCCGATCCACTAATCCTTCTTTACTGCATCCCTCACTCCCACACATGGAAGAATTCACACGGAAATTGCGTCGCTGTGAAATACGAGTACTATGTGTTCTAAGACATTTCCTTGTAAATCGAGTAACGTTTCTATGGAAACGACAGGATTTTCTTTTGGGATACGACAATCACATTTCCGATCCACTAATCGTTCTTTACTGCATCCCTCACTCCCAAACATTGATAAATTCACACGGAAATTCCGTCGCTGTGAAATACGAGTACTATGTGTTCTAAGACATTTCCTTCTAAATCGAGTAACGTTTCTATGGAAACGACAGGATTTTCTTTTAGGATACGACAATCTCATTTCCGATCCACTAATCGTTCTTTACCACATCCCTCACTCCCAAACATTGACGAATTCACACGGAAATTGCGTCGCTGTGAAATTCGAGTACTATGTGTTCTAAGACATTTCCTTCTAAATCGAGTAACGTTTCTATGGAAACGACAGGATTTTCATTTGGGATACGACAATCACATTTCCGATCCACTAATCCTTCTTTACTGCATCCCTCACTCCCAAACATCGACGAATTCACACGGAAATTCCGTCGCTGTGAAATACGAGTAGTATGTGTTCTAAGACGTTTCCTTCTAAATCGAGTAACGTTTCTATGGAAACGACAGGATTTTTGTTTGGGATACGACAATCACATTTACGATCCACTAATCCTTCTTTACTGTATCCCTCACTACCACACATGGAAGAATTCACACGGAAATTGCGTCGCTGTGAAATACGAGTACTATGTGTTCTAAGACATCTCCTTCTAAATCGAGTAACGTTTCTATGGAAACGACAGGACTTTCTTTTGGGATACGACAATCTCATTTCCGATCCACTAATCGTTCTTTACTGCATCCCTCACTCGCAAACATTGAGGAATTCACACGGAAATTGCGTCGCTGTGAAATACGAGTACTATGTGTTCTAAGACATTTCCTTCTAAATCGAGTAACGTTTCTATGAACACGACAGGATTTTCTTTTGGGATACGACAATCTCATTTCCGATCCACTAATCCTTCTTTACTGCATCCCTCACACCCACACATTGAAGAATTCACACGGAAATTGCGTCGCTGTGAAATACGAGTACTATGTGTTCTAAGACATTTCCTTCTAAATCGAATAACGTTTCTATGGAAACGACAGGATTTTCTTTTGGGATACGACAATCACATTTCCGATCCACTAATCGCTCTTTACTCCATCCCTCACTCCCAAACATGGACGAATTCACACGGAAATTTCGTCGCTATGAAATACGAGTACTATGTGTTCTAAGACATTTCCTTCTAAATCGAGTAACGTTTCTATGGAAACGACAGGATTTTCTTTTGGGATACGACAATCGCATTTCCGATCCACTAATCCTTCTTTACTGCATCCCTCACTCCCAAACATTGACGAATTCACACGGAAATTGCGTCGCTGTGAAATACGAGTACTATGTGTTCTAAGACATTTCCTTCTAAATCGAGTAACGTTTCTATGGAAACGACAGGATTTTCTTTTGGGATACGACAATCACATTTCCGATCCACTAATCCTTCTTTACTGCATCCCTCACTCACAAACATTGACGAATTCACACGGAAATTCCGTCGCTGTGAAATACGAGTACTATTTGTTCTAAGACATTTCCTTCTAAATCGAGTAACGTTTCTATGGAAACGACAGGATTTTATTTTGGGATACGACAATCACATTTACGATCCACTAATCCTTCTTTACTGCATCCCTCACTCCCACACATGGAAGAATTCACACGGAAATTGCGTCGCTGTGAAATACGAGTACTATGTGTTCTAAGACATTTCCTTCTAAATCGAGTAACGTTTCTATGGAAACGACAGGATTTTCTTTTGGGATACGACAATGTCATTTCCGATCCACTAATCCTTCTTTACTGCATCCCTCACTCCCACACATTGAAGATTTCACACGGAAATTGCGTCGCTGTGAAATACGAGTACTATGTGTTCTAAGACATTTCTTTCTAAATCGAGTAACGTTTCTATGGAAACGACAGGATTTTCTTTTGGGATACGACAATCACATTTCCGATCCACTAATCCTTCTTTACTGCATCCCTCACTCCCAAACACTGACGAATTCACACGGAAATTGCGTCGCTGTGAAATACGAGTACTATGTGTTCTAAGACATTTCCTTCTAAATCGAGTAACGTTTCTATGGAAACGTCAGGATTTTCTTTTGGGATACGACAATCACATTTACGATCCACTAATCCTTCTTTACTGAATCCCTCACTCCCACACATGGAAGAATTCACACGGAAATTGCGTCGCTGTGAAATACGAGTACTATGTGCTCTAAGACATTTCCTTCTACATCGAGTATCGTTTCTATGGAAACGACACGATTTTCTTTTGGGATACGACAATCTCATTTCCGATCCACTAATCCTTCTTTACTGCATCCCTCACTCCCACACATTGAAGAATTCACACGGAAATTGCGTTGCTGTGAAATACGTGTACTATGTGTTCTAAGACATTTCCATCTAAATCGAGTAACGTTTCTATGGAAACGACAGGATTTTCTTTTGGGATACGACAATCACATTTCCGATCCACTAATCCTTCTTTACTGCATCCCTCACTCCCAAACATTGACGAATTCACACGGAAATTCCGTCGCTGTGAAATACGAGTACTATGTGTTCTAAGACATTTCCTTCTAAATCGAGTAACGTTTCAATGGAAACGACAGGATTTTCTTTTGGGATACGACAATCTCATTTCCGATCCACTAATCCTTCTTTACTGCATCCCTCACACCCAAACATTGACGAATTCACACGGAAATTGCGTCGCTGTGAAATACGAGTACTATGTGTTCTAAGACATTTCCTTCTAAATCGAGTAACGTTTCTATGGGAACGACAGGATTTTCTTTTGGGATACGACAATCTCATTTCAGATCCACTAATCCTTCTTTACTGCATCCCTCACTCCCACACATTGAAGAATTCACACGGAAATTGCGTCCCTGTGAAATACGAGTACTATGTGTTCTAAGACATTTCCTTCTAAATCGAATAACGTTTCTATGGAAACGACAGGATTTTCTTTTGGGATACGACAATCACATTTCCGATCCACTAATCGCTCTTTACTCCATCCCTCACTCCCAAACATGGACGAATTCACACGGAAATTTCGTCGCTATGAAATACGAGTACTATGTGTTCTAAGACATTTCCTTCTAAATCGAGTAACGTTTCTATGGAAACGACAGGATTTTCTTTTGGGATACGACAATCACATATCCTATCCACTAATCCTTCTTTACTGCATCCCTCACTCCCATACATTGACGAATTCACACGGAAATTCCGTCGCTGTGAAATACGACTACTATTTGTTCTAAGACATTTCCTTCTAAATCGAGTAACGTTTCTATGGAAACGACAGGATTTTCTTTTGGGATACGACAATCACATTTACGATCCACTAATCCTTCTTTACTGCATCCCTCACTCCCACACATGGAAGAATTCACACGGAAATAGCGTCGCTGTGAAATACGAGTACTATGTGTTCTAAGACATTTCCTTCTAAATCGAATAACGTTTCTATGGAAACGACAGGATTTTCTTTTGGGATACGACAATGTCATTTCCGATCCACTAATCCTTCTTTACTGCATCCCTCACTCCCACACATTGAAGATTTCACACGGAAATTGCGTCGCTGTGAAATACGAGTAATATGTGTTCTAAGACATTTCTTTCTAAATCGAGTAACGTTTCTATGGAAACTACAGGATTTTCTTTTGGGATACGACAATCACATTTCCGATCCACTAATCCTTCTTTACTGCATCCCTCACTCCCAAACATTGACGAATTCACACGGAAATTCCGTCGCTGTGAAATACGAGTACTATGTGTTCTAAGACATTTCCTTCTAAATCGAGTAACGTTTCTATGGAAACGACAGGATTTTCTTTTGGGATACGACAATCACATTTACGATCCACTAATCCTTCTTTACTGAATCCCTCACTCCCACACATGGAAGAATTCACACGGAAATTGCGTCGCTGTGAAATACGAGTACTATGTGTTCTAAGACATTTCCTTCTAAATCGAGTAACGTTTCTATGGAAACGACAGGATTTTCTTTTGGGATACGACAACCTCATTTCCGATCCACTAATCCTTCTTTACTGCATCCCTCACTCCCACACATGGAAGAATTCACACGGAAATTGCGTCGCTGTGAAATACGAGTACTATGTGTTCTAAGACATTTCCTTGTAAATCGAGTAACGTTTCTATGGAAACGACAGGATTTTCTTTTGGGATACGACAATCACATTTCCGATCCACTAATCGTTCTTTACTGCATCCCTCACTCCCAAACATTGATAAATTCACACGGAAATTCCGTCGCTGTGAAATACGAGTACTATGTGTTCTAAGACATTTCCTTCTAAATCGAGTAACGTTTCTATGGAAACGACAGGATTTTCTTTTAGGATACGACAATCTCATTTCCGATCCACTAATCGTTCTTTACCACATCCCTCACTCCTAAACATTGACGAATTCACACGGAAATTGCGTCGCTGTGAAATACGAGTACTATGTGTTCTAAGACATTTCCTTCTAAATCGAGTAACGTTTCTATGGAAACGACAGGATTTTCATTTGGGATACGACAATCACATTTCCGATCCACTAATCCTTCTTTACTGCATCCCTCACTCCCAAACATCGACGAATTCACACGGAAATTCCGTCGCTGTGAAATACGAGTAGTATGTGTTCTAAGACGTTTCCTTCTAAATCGAGTAACGTTTCTATGGAAACGACAGGATTTTTGTTTGGGATACGACAATCACATTTACGATCCACTAATCCTTCTTTACTGTATCCCTCACTCCCACACATGGAAGAATTCACACGGAAATTGCGTCGCTGTGAAATACGAGTACTATGTGTTCTAAGACATCTCCTTCT
Organism: Schistocerca piceifrons; assembly: GCF_021461385.2. NCBI lineage: Eukaryota > Metazoa > Arthropoda > Insecta > Orthoptera > Acrididae > Schistocerca > Schistocerca piceifrons. The sequence goes on from NW_025728281.1 coordinate 1,575,872, forward strand.
AAATCGAGTAACGTTTCTATGGAAACGACAGGACTTTCTTTTGGGATACGACAATCTCATTTCCGATCCACTAATCGTTCTTTACTGCATCCCTCACTCGCAAACATTGAGGAATTCACACGGAAATTGCGTCGCTGTGAAATACGAGTACTATGTGTTCTAAGACATTTCCTTCTAAATCGAGTAACGTTTCTATGAACACGACAGGATTTTCTTTTGGGATACGACAATCTCATTTCCGATCCACTAATCCTTCTTTACTGCATCCCTCACACCCACACATTGAAGAATTCACACGGAAATTGCGTCGCTGTGAAATACGAGTACTATGTGTTCTAAGACATTTCCTTCTAAATCGAATAACGTTTCTATGGAAACGACAGGATTTTCTTTTGGGATACGACAATCACATTTCCGATCCACTAATCGCTCTTTACTCCATCCCTCACTCCCAAACATGGACGAATTCACACGGAAATTTCGTCGCTATGAAATACGAGTACTATGTGTTCTAAGACATTTCCTTCTAAATCGAGTAACGTTTCTATGGAAACGACAGGATTTTCTTTTGGGATACGACAATCGCATTTCCGATCCACTAATCCTTCTTTACTGCATCCCTCACTCCCAAACATTGACGAATTCACACGGAAATTGCGTCGCTGTGAAATACGAGTACTATGTGTTCTAAGACATTTCCTTCTAAATCGAGTAACGTTTCTATGGAAACGACAGGATTTTCTTTTGGGATACGACAATCACATTTCCGATCCACTAATCCTTCTTTACTGCATCCCTCACTCACAAACATTGACGAATTCACACGGAAATTCCGTCGCTGTGAAATACGAGTACTATTTGTTCTAAGACATTTCCTTCTAAATCGAGTAACGTTTCTATGGAAACGACAGGATTTTATTTTGGGATACGACAATCACATTTACGATCCACTAATCCTTCTTTACTGCATCCCTCACTCCCACACATGGAAGAATTCACACGGAAATTGCGTCGCTGTGAAATACGAGTACTATGTGTTCTAAGACATTTCCTTCTAAATCGAGTAACGTTTCTATGGAAACGACAGGATTTTCTTTTGGGATACGACAATGTCATTTCCGATCCACTAATCCTTCTTTACTGCATCCCTCACTCCCACACATTGAAGATTTCACACGGAAATTGCGTCGCTGTGAAATACGAGTACTATGTGTTCTAAGACATTTCTTTCTAAATCGAGTAACGTTTCTATGGAAACGACAGGATTTTCTTTTGGGATACGACAATCACATTTCCGATCCACTAATCCTTCTTTACTGCATCCCTCACTCCCAAACACTGACGAATTCACACGGAAATTGCGTCGCTGTGAAATACGAGTACTATGTGTTCTAAGACATTTCCTTCTAAATCGAGTAACGTTTCTATGGAAACGACAGGATTTTCTTTTGGGATACGACAATCACATTTACGATCCACTAATCCTTCTTTACTGAATCCCTCACTCCCACACATGGAAGAATTCACACGGAAATTGCGTCGCTGTGAAATACGAGTACTATGTGCTCTAAGACATTTCCTTCTACATCGAGTAACGTTTCTATGGAAACGACACGATTTTCTTTTGGGATACGACAATCTCATTTCCGATCCACTAATCCTTCTTTACTGCATCCCTCACTCCCACACATTGAAGAATTCACACGGAAATTGCGTCGCTGTGAAATACGTGTACTATGTGTTCTAAGACATTTCCATCTAAATCGAGTAACGTTTCTATGGAAACGACAGGATTTTCTTTTGGGATACGACAATCACATTTCCGATCCACTAATCCTTCTTTACTGCATCCCTCACTCCCAAACATTGACGAATTCACACGGAAATTCCGTCGCTGTGAAATACGAGTACTATGTGTTCTAAGACATTTCCTTCTAAATCGAGTAACGTTTCAATGGAAACGACAGGATTTTCTTTTGGGATACGACAATCTCATTTCCGATCCTCTAATCCTTCTTTACTGCATCCCTCACACCCAAACATTGACGAATTCACACGGAAATTGCGTCGCTGTGAAATACGAGTACTATGTGTTCTAAGACATTTCCTTCTAAATCGAGTAACGTTTCTATGGGAACGACAGGATTTTCTTTTGGGATACGACAATCTCATTTCAGATCCACTAATCCTTCTTTACTGCATCCCTCACTCCCACACATTGAAGAATTCACACGGAAATTGCGTCCCTGTGAAATACGAGTACTATGTGTTCTAAGACATTTCCTTCTAAATCGAATAACGTTTCTATGGAAACGACAGGATTTTCTTTTGGGATACGACAATCACATTTCCGATCCACTAATCGCTCTTTACTCCATCCCTCACTCCCAAACATGGACGAATTCACACGGAAATTTCGTCGCTATGAAATACGAGTACTATGTGTTCTAAGACATTTCCTTCTAAATCGAGTAACGTTTCTATGGAAACGACAGGATTTTCTTTTGGGATACGACAATCACATTTCCGATCCACTAATCGTTCTTTACTGCATCCCTCACTCCCAAATATTGACGAATTCACACGGAAATTGCGTCGCTGTGAAATACGAGTACTATGTGTTCTAAGACATTTCCTTCTAAATCGAGTAACGTTTCTATGGAAACGACAGGATTTTCTTTTGGGATACGACAATCACATTTCCGATCCACTAATCCTTCTTTACTGCATCCCTCACTCCCAAACATTGACGAATTCACACGGAAATTCCGTCGCTGTGAAATACGAGTACCATTTGTTCTAAGACATTTCCTTCTAAATCGAGTAACGTTTCTATGGAAACGACAGGATTTTCTTTTGGGATACGACAATCACATTTACGATCCACTAATCCTTCTTTACTGCATCCCTCACTCCCACACATGGAAGAATTCACACGGAAATTGCGTCGCTGTGAAATACGAGTACTATGTGTTCTAAGACATTTCCTTCTAAATCGAGTAACGTTTCTATGGAAACGACAGGATTTTCTTTTGGGATACGACAATTTCATTTCCGATCCACTAATCCTTCTTTACTGCATCCCTCACTCCCACACATTGAAGATTTCACACGGAAATTGCGTCGCTGTGAAATACGAGTACTATGTGTTCTAAGACATTTCTTTCTAAATCGAGTAACGTTTCTATGCAAACGACAGGATTTTCTTTTGGGATACGACAATCACATTTCCGATCCACTAATCCTTCTTTACTGCATCCCTCACTCCCAAACATTGACGAATTCACACGGAAATTCCGTCGCTGTGAAATACGAGTACTATGTGTTCTAAGACATTTCCTTCTAAATCGAGTAACGTTTCTATGGAAACGACAGGATTTTCTTTTGGGATACGACAATCACATTTACGATCCACTAATCCTTCTTTACAGAATCCCTCACTCCCACACATGGAAGAATTCACACGGAAATTGCGTCGCTGTGAAATACGAGTACTATGTGTTCTATGACATTTCCTTCTAAATCGAGTAACGTTTATGTGGAAACGACAGGATTTTCTTTTGGGATACGACAATCTCATTTCCGATCCACTAATCCTTCTTTACTGCATCCCTCACTCCCACACATTGAAGAATTCACACGGAAATTGCGTCGCTGTGAAATACGAGTACTATGTGTTCTAAGACATTTCCTTCTAAATCGAGTAACGTTTCTATGGAAACGACAGGATTTTCTTTTGGGATACGACAATCACATTTCCGATCCACTAACCGTTCTTTACTGCATCCCTCACTCCCAAACATTGATGAATTCACACGGAAATTCCGTCGCTGTGAAATACGAGTACTATGTGTTCAAAGACATTTCCTTCTAATCGAGTAACGTTTCTATGGAAACGACAGGATTTTCTTTTAGGATACGACAATCTCATTTCCGATCCACTAATCGTTCTTTACTACATCCCTCACTCCCAAACATTGACGAATTCACACGGAAATTGCGTCGCTGTGAAATACGAGTACTATGTGTTCTAAGACGTTTCCTTCTAAATCGAGTAACGTTTCTATGGATACGACAGGGTTTTCTTTTAGGATACGACAATCACATTTCCGATCCACTAATCCTTCTTTACTGCATCCCTCACTCCCAAACATCGACGAATTCACACGGAAATTCCGTCGCTGTGAAATACGAGTACTATGTGTTCTAAGACATTTCCTTCTAAATCGAGTAACGTTTCTATGGAAACGACAGGATTTTCGTTTGGGATACGACAATCACATTTACGATCCACTAATCCTTCTTTACTGAATCCCTCACTCCCACACATGGAAGAATTCACACGGAAATTGCGTCGCTGTGAAATACGAGTACTATGTGTTCTAAGACATCTCCTTCTAAATCGAGTAACGTTTCTATGGAAACGACAGGATTTTCTTTTGGGATACGACAATCTCATTTCCGATCCACTAATCGTTCTTTACTGCATCCCTCACTCGCAAACATTGACGAATTCACACGGAAATTGCGTCGCTGTGGAATACGTGTACTATGTGTTCTAAGACATTTCCTTCTAAATCGAGTAACGTTTCTATGGAAACGACAGGATTTTCTTTTGGGATACGACAATCACATTTCCGATCCACTAATCGTTCTTTACTGCATCCCTCACTCCCAAACATTGACGAATTCACACGGAAATTCCGTCGCTGTGAAATACGAGTACTATGTGTTCTAAGACATTTCCTTCTAAATCGAGTAACGTTTCAATGGAAACGACAGGATTTTCTTTTGGGATACGACAATCTCATTTCCGATCCACTAATCCTTCTTTACTGCATCCCTCACACCCAAACATTGACGAATTCACACGGAAATTGCGTCGCTGTGAAATACGAGTACTATGTGTTCTAAGACATTTCCTTCTAAATCGAGTAACGTTTCTATGGAAACGACAGGATTTTCTTTTGGGATACGACAATCTCATTTCCGATCCACTAATCCTTCTTTACTGCATCCCTCACTCCCACACATTGAAGAATTCACACGGAAATCGCGTCGCTGTGAAATACGAGTACTATGTGTTCTAAGACATTTCCTTCTAAATCGAATAATGTTTCTATGGAAACGACAGGATTTTCTTTTGGGATACGACAATCACATTTACGATCCACTAATCGCTCTTTACTCCATCCCTCACTCCCAAACATGGACGAATTCACACGGAAATTTCGTCGCTATGAAATACGGTTACTATGTGTTCTAAGACATTTCCTTCTAAATCGAGTAACGTTTCTATGGAAACGACAGGACTTTCTTTTGGGATACGACAATCACATTTCCGATCCACTAATCATTCTTTACTGCATCCCTCACTCCCAAACATTGACGAATTCACACGGAAATTGCGTCGCTGTGAAATACGAGTACTATGTGTTCTAAGACATTTCCTTCTAAATCGAGTAACGTTTCTATGGAAACGACAGGATTTTCTTTTGGGATACGACAATCACATTTCCGATCCACTAATCCTTCTTTACTGCATCCCTCACTCCCAAACATTGACGAATTCACACGGAAATTCCGTCGCTGTGAAATACGAGTACTATTTGTTCTAAGACATTTCCTTCTAAATCGAGTAACGTTTCTATGGAAACGACAGGATTTTCTTTTGGGATACGACAATCACATTTACGATCCACTAATCCTTCTTTACTGCATCCCTCACTCCCACACATGGAAGAATTCACACGGATATTGCGTAACTGTGAAATACGAGTACTATGTGTTCTAAGACATTTCTTTCTAAATCGAGTAACGTTTCTATGGAAACGACAGGATTTTCTTTTGGGATACGACAATGTCATTTCCGATCCACTAATCCTTCTTTACTGCATCCCTCACTCCCACACATTGAAGAGTTCACACGGAAATTGCGTCGCTGTGAAATACGAGTACTATGTGTTCTAAGACATATCTTTCTAAATCGAGTAACGTTTCTATGGAAACGACAGGATTTTCTTTTGGGATACGACAATCACATTTCCGATCCACTAATCCTTCTTTACTGCATCCCTCACTCCCAAACATTGACGAATTCACACGGAAATTCCGTCGCTGTGAAATACGAGTACTATGTGTTCTAAGACATTTCCTTCTAAATCGAGTAACGTTTCTATGGAAACGACAGGATTTTCTTTTGGGATACGACAATCACATTTACGATCCACTAATCCTTCTTTACTGAATCCCTCACTCCCCCACATGGAAGAATTCACAAGGAAATTGCGTCGCTGTGAAATACGAGTACTATGTGTTCTAAGACATCTCCTTCTAAGTCGAGTAACGTTTCTATGGGAACGACAGGATTTTCTTTTGGGATACGACAATCTCATTTCCTATCCACTAATTCTTCTTTACTGCATCCCTCACTCCCACACATTGAAGAATTCACACGGAAATTGCGTCGCTGTGAAATACGAATACTATGTGTTCTAAGACATTTCCTTCTAAATCGAGTAACGTTTCTATGGGAACGACAGGATTTTCTTTTGGGATACGACAATCACATTTCCGATCCACTAATCGTTCTTTACTGCATCCCTCCTCCCAAACATTGACGAATTCACACGGAAATTCCGTCGCTGTGAAATACGAGTACTAAGTGTTCTAAGACATTTCCTTCTAAATCGAGTAACGTTTCTATGGAAACGACAGGATTTTCTTTTGGGATACTACAATCACATTTACGATCCACTACTCCTTCTTTACTGCATCCCTCACTCCCACACATTGAAGAATTCACACGGAAATTGCGTCGCTGTGAAATACGAGTACTATGTGTTCTAAGACATTTCCTTCTAAATCGAGTAACGTTTCAATGGAAACGACAGGATTTTCTTTTGGGATACGACAATCTCATTTCCGATCCACTAATCCTTCTTTACTGCATCCCTCACTCCCAAACATTGACGAATTCACACGGAAATTGCGTCGCTGTGAAATACGAGTACTATGTGTTCTAAGACATTTCCTTCTAAATCGAGTAACGTTTCTATGGAAACGACAGGATTTTCTTTTGGGATACGACAATCTCATTTCCGATCCACTAATCCTTCTTTACTGCATCCCTCACTCCCACACATTGAAGAATTCACTCGGAAATTGCGTCGCTGTGAAATACGAGTACTATGTGTTCTAAGACATTTACTTCTAAATCGAGTAACGTTTCTATGGAAACGACAGGATTTTCTTTTGGGATACGACAATCTCATTTCCGATCCACTAATCGTTCTTTACTGCATCCCTCACTCCCAAACATTGACGAATTCACACGGAAATTCCGTCGCTATGAAATACGAGTACTATGTGTTCTAAGACATTTCCTTCTAAATCGAGTAACGTTTCTATGGAAACGACAGAATTTTCTTTTGGGATACGACAATCACATTTCCTATCCACTAATTGTTCTTTACTGCATCCCTCACTCCCAAACATTGACGAATTCACACGGAAATTCCGTCGCTGTGAAATACGAGTACTATTTGTTCTAAGACATTTCCTTCTAAATCGAGTAACGTTTCTCTGGAAACGACAGGATTTTCTTTTGGGATACGACAATCACATTTACGATCCACTAATCCTTCTTTACTGCATCCCTCACTCCCACACATTGAAGAATTCACACGGAAATTCCGTCGCTGTGAAATACGAGTACTATGTGTTCTAAGACATTTCCTTCTAAATCGAGTAACGTTTCTATGGAAACGACAGGATTTTCTTTTGGGATACGACGATCACATTTCCGATCCACTTATCGTTCTTTACTGCATCCCTCACTCCCAAACATTGACGAATTCACACGGAAATTCCGTCGCTGTGAAATACGAGTACTATGTGTTCTAAGACATTTCCTTCTAAATCGAGTAACGTTTCTATGGAAACGACAGGATTTTCTTTTGGGATACGACAATCACATTTACGATCCACTAATCCTTCTTTACTGCATCCCTCACTCCCACACATGGAAGAATTCACACGGAAATTGCGTCGCTATGAAATACGAGTACTATGTGTTCTAAGACATTTCCTTCTAAATCGAGTAACGTTTCTATGGAAACGACAGGATTTTCTTTTGGGATACGACAATCTCATTTCCGATCCACTAATCCTTCTTTACTGCATCCCTCACTCCCACACATTGAAGAATTCACACGGAAATTGCGTCGCTGTGAAATACGAGTACTATGTGTTCTAAGACATTTCCTTCTAAATCGAGTAACGTTTCTATGGAAACGACAGGATTTTCTTTTGGGATACGACAATCACATTTCCGATCCACTAATCCATCTTTACTGCATCCCTCACTCCCAAACATTGACGAATTCACACGGAAATTGCGTCGCTATGAAATACGAGTACTATGTGTTCTAAGACATTTCCTTCTAAATCGAGTAACGTTTCTATGGTACCGACAGGATTTTCTTTTGGGATACGACAATCACATTTCCGATCCACTAATCGTTCTTTACTGCATCCCTCACTCCCAAACATTGACGAATTCACACGGAAATTGCGTCGCTGTGAAATACGAGTACTATGTGTTCTAAGACATTTCCTTCTAAATCGAGTAACGTTTCTATGGAAACGACAGGATTTTCTTTTGGGATACGGCAATCACATTTCCGATCCACTAATCCTTCTTTACTGCATCCCTCACTCCCAAACATTGACAAATTCACACGGTAATTCCGTCGCTGTGAAATACGAGTACTATGTGTTCTAAGACATATCCTTCTAAATCGAGTAACATTTCTATGGAAACGACAGGATTTTCTTTTGGGATACGACAATCTCATTTCCGATCCACTAATCCTTCTTTACTGCATCCCTCACTCCCAAACATTGACGAATTCACACGGAAATTGCGTCGCTGTGAAATACAAGTACTATGTGTTCTAAGACATTTCCTTCTAAATCGAGTAACGTTTCTATGGAATCGACAGGATTTTCTTTTGGGATACGACAATCACATTTCCGATCCACCAAACCTTCTTTACTGCATCCCTCACTCCCTCACATTGAAGAATTCACACGGAAATTGCGTCGCTATGAAATACGAGTACTATGTGTTCTAAGACATTTCCTTCTAAATCGAGTAACGTTTCTATGGAACCGACAGGATTTTCTTTTGGGATACGACAATCACATTTCCGATCCACTAATCGTTCTTTACTGCATCCCTCACTCCCAAACATTGACGAATTCACACGGAAATTGCGTCGCTGTGAAATACGAGTACTATGTGTTCTAAGACATTTCCTTCTAAATCGAGTAACGTTTCTATGGAAACGACAGGATTTTCTTTTGGGATACGACAATCACATTTACCATCCACTAATCCTTCTTTACTGCATCCCTCACTCCCACACATGGAAGAATTCACACGGAAATTGCGTCGCTGTGAAATACGAGTACTATGTGTTCTAAGACATTTCCTTCTAAATCGAGTAACGTTTCTATGGAAACGACAGGATTTTCTTTTGGGATACGACAATCTCATTTCCGATCCACTAATCCTTCTTTACTGCATCCCTCACTCCCACACATTGAAGAATTCACAAGGAAATTGCGTCGCTGTGAAATACGAGTACTATGTGTTCTAAGACATTTCCTTCTAAATCGAGTAACGTTTCTATGGAAACGACAGGATTTTCTTTTGGGATACGACAATCACATTTCCGATCCACTAATCCATCTTTACTGCATCCCTCACTCCCAAACATTGACGAATTCACACGGAAATTGCGTCGCTATGAAATACGAGTACTATGTGTTCTAAGACATTTCCTTCTAAATCGAGTAACGTTTCTATGGAACCGACAGGATTTTCTTTTGGGATACGACAATCACATTTCCGATCCACTAATCGTTCTTTACTGCATCCCTCACTCCCAAACATTGACGAATTCACACGGAAATTGCGTCGCTGTGAAATACGAGTACTATGTGTTCTAAGACATTTCCTTCTAAATCGAGTAACGTTTCTATGGAAACGACAGGATTTTCTTTTGGGATACGACAATCACATTTCCGATCCACTAATCCTTCTTTACTGCATCCCTCACTCCCAAACATTGACAAATTCACACGGAAATTCCGTCGCTGTGAAATACGAGTACTATTTGTTCTAAGACATTTGCTTCTAAATCGAGTAACGTTCCTATGGAAACGACAGGATTTTCTTTTGGGATACGACAATCACATTTCCGATCCACTAATCGTTCTTTACTGCATCCCTCACTCCCAAACATTGACGAATTCACACGGAAATTCCGTCGCTGTGAAATACGAGTACTATGTGTTCTAAGACATATCCTTCTAAATCGAGTAACATTTCTATGGAAACGACAGGATTTTCTTTTGGGATACGACAATCTCATTTCCGATCCACTAATCCTTCTTTACTGCATCCCTCACTCCCAAACATTGACGAATTCACACGGAAATTCCGTCGCTGTGAAATACGAGTACTATGTGTTCTAAGACATTTCCTTCTAAATCGAGTAACGTTTCTATGGAAACGACAGGATTTTCTTTTGGGATACGACAATCACATTTACGATCCACTAATCCTTCTTTACTGCATCCCTCACTCCCACACATGGAAGAATTCACACGGAAATTGCGTCGCTATGAAATACGAGTACTATGTGTTCTAAGACATTTCCTTCTAAATCGAGTAACGTTTCTATGGAAACGACAGGATTTTCTTTTGGGATACGACAATCTCATTTCCGATCCACTAATCCTTCTTTACTGCATCCCTCACTCCCACACATTGAAGAATTCACACGGAAATTGCGTCGCTGTGAAATACGAGTACTATGTGTTCTAAGACATTTCCTTCTAAATCGAGTAACGTTTCTATGGAAACGAGAGGATTTTCTTTTGGGATACGACAATCACATTTCCGATCCACTAATCCATCTTTACTGCATCCCTCACTCCCAAACATTGACGAATTCACACGGAAATTGCGTCGCTATGAAATACGAGTACTATGTGTTCTAAGACATTTCCTTCTAAATCGAGTAACGTTTCTATGGTACCGACAGGATTTTCTTTTGGGATACGACAATCACATTTCCGATCCACTAATCGTTCTTTACTGCATCCCTCACTCCCAAACATTGACGAATTCACACGGAAATTGCGTCGCTGTGAAATACGAGTACTATGTGTTCTAAGACATTTCCTTCTAAATCGAGTAACGTTTCTATGGAAACGACAGGATTTTCTTTTGGGATACGGCAATCACATTTCCGATCCACTAATCCTTCTTTACTGCATCCCTCACTCCCAAACATTGACAAATTCACACGGAAATTCCGTCGCTGTGAAATACGAGTACTATGTGTTCTAAGACATATCCTTCTAAATCGAGTAACATTTCTATGGAAACGACAGGATTTTCTTTTGGGATACGACAATCTCATTTCCGATCCACTAATCCTTCTTTACTGCATCCCTCACTCCCAAACATTGACGAATTCACACGGAAATTGCGTCGCTGTGAAATACAAGTACTATGTGTTCTAAGACATTTCCTTCTAAATCGAGTAACGTTTCTATGGAATCGACAGGATTTTCTTTTGGGATACGACAATCACATTTCCGATCCACCAAACCTTCTTTACTGCATCCCTCACTCCCTCACATTGAAGAATTCACACGGAAATTGCGTCGCTATGAAATACGAGTACTATGTGTTCTAAGACATTTCCTTCTAAATCGAGTAACGTTTCTATGGAACCGACAGGATTTTCTTTTGGGATACGACAATCACATTTCCGATCCACTAATCGTTCTTTACTGCATCCCTCACTCCCAAACATTGACGAATTCACACGGAAATTGCGTCGCTGTGAAATACGAGTACTATGTGTTCTAAGACATTTCCTTCTAAATCGAGTAACGTTTCTATGGAAACGACAGGATTTTCTTTTGGGATACGACAATCACATTTACCATCCACTAATCCTTCTTTACTGCATCCCTCACTCCCACACATGGAAGAATTCACACGGAAATTGCGTCGCTGTGAAATACGAGTACTATGTGTTCTAAGACATTTCCTTCTAAATCGAGTAACGTTTCTATGGAAACGACAGGATTTTCTTTTGGGATACGACAATCTCATTTCCGATCCACTAATCCTTCTTTACTGCATCCCTCACTCCCACACATTGAAGAATTCACAAGGAAATTGCGTCGCTGTGAAATACGAGTACTATGTGTTCTAAGACATTTCCTTCTAAATCGAGTAACGTTTCTATGGAAACGACAGGATTTTCTTTTGGGATACGACAATCACATTTCCGATCCACTAATCCATCTTTACTGCATCCCTCACTCCCAAACATTGACGAATTCACACGGAAATTGCGTCGCTATGAAATACGAGTACTATGTGTTCTAAGACATTTCCTTCTAAATCGAGTAACGTTTCTATGGAACCGACAGGATTTTCTTTTGGGATACGACAATCACATTTCCGATCCACTAATCGTTCTTTACTGCATCCCTCACTCCCAAACATTGACGAATTCACACGGAAATTGCGTCGCTGTGAAATACGAGTACTATGTGTTCTAAGACATTTCCTTCTAAATCGAGTAACGTTTCTATGGAAACGACAGGATTTTCTTTTGGGATACGACAATCACATTTCCGATCCACTAATCCTTCTTTACTGCATCCCTCACTCCCAAACATTGACAAATTCACACGGAAATTCCGTCGCTGTGAAATACGAGTACTATTTGTTCTAAGACATTTGCTTCTAAATCGAGTAACGTTCCTATGGAAACGACAGGATTTTCTTTTGGGATACGACAATCACATTTCCGATCCACTAATCGTTCTTTACTGCATCCCTCACTCCCAAACATTGACGAATTCACACGGAAATTCCGTCGCTGTGAAATACGAGTACTATGTGTTCTAAGACATATCCTTCTAAATCGAGTAACATTTCTATGGAAACGACAGGATTTTCTTTTGGGATACGACAATCTCATTTCCGATCCACTAATCCTTCTTTACTGCATCCCTCACTCCCAAACATTGACGAATTCACACGGAAATTGCGTCGCTGTGAAATACGAGTACTATGTGTTCTAAGACATTTCCTTCTAAATCGAGTAACGTTTCTATGGAAACGACAGGATTTTCTTTTGGGATACGACAATCACATTTCCGATCCACTAATCCTTCTTTACTGCTTCCCTCACTCCCAAACATTGACAAATTCACACGGAAATTCCGTCGCTGTGAAATACGAGTACTATGTGTTCTAAGACATATCCTTCTAAATCGAGTAACATTTCTATGGAAACGACAGGATTTTCTTTTGGGATACGACAATCTCATTTCCGATCCACTAATCCTTCTTTACTGCATCCCTCACTCCCAAACATTGACGAAATCACACGGAAATTGCGTCGCTGTGAAATACAAGTACTATGTGTTCTAAGACATTTCCTTCTAAATCGAGTAACGTTTCTATGGAAACGACAGGATTTTCTTTTGGGATACGACAATCACATTTCCGATCCACCAAACCTTCTTTACTGCATCCCTCACTCCCTCACATTGAAGAATTCACACGGAAATTGCGTCGCTATGAAATACGAGTACTATGTGTTCTAAGACATTTCCTTCTAAATCGAGTAACGTTTCTATGGAACCGACAGGATTTTCTTTTGGGATACGACAATCACATTTCCGATCCACTAATCGTTCTTTACTGCATCCCTCACTCCCAAACATTGACGAAATCACACGGAAATTGCGTCGCTGTGAAATACGAGTACTATGTGTTCTAAGACATTTCCTTCTAAATCGAGTAACGTTTCTATGGAAACGACAGGATTTTCTTTTGGGATACGACAATCACATTTACCATCCACTAATCCTTCTTTACTGCATCCCTCACTCCCACACATGGAAGAATTCACACGGAAATTGCGTCGCTGTGAAATACGAGTACTATGTGTTCTAAGACATTTCCTTCTAAATCGAGTAACGTTTCTATGGAAACGACAGGATTTTCTTTTGGGATACGACGATCACATTTCCGATCCACTTATCGTTCTTTACTGCATCCCTCACTCCCAAACATTGACGAATTCACACGGAAATTCCGTCGCTGTGAAATACGAGTACTATGTGTTCTAAGACATTTCCTTCTAAATCGAGTAACGTTTCTATGGAAACGACAGGATTTTCTTTTGGGATACGACAATCACATTTACGATCCACTAATCCTTCTTTACTGCATCCCTCACTCCCACACATGGAAGAATTCACACGGAAATTGCGTCGCTATGAAATACGAGTACTATGTGTTCTAAGACATTTCCTTCTAAATCGAGTAACGTTTCTATGGAAACGACAGGATTTTCTTTTGGGATACGACAATCTCATTTCCGATCCACTAATCCTTCTTTACTGCATCCCTCACTCCCACACATTGAAGAATTCACACGGAAATTGCGTCGCTGTGAAATACGAGTACTATGTGTTCTAAGACATTTCCTTCTAAATCGAGTAACGTTTCTATGGAAACGACAGGATTTTCTTTTGGGATACGACAATCACATTTCCGATCCACTAATCCATCTTTACTGCATCCCTCACTCCCAAACATTGACGAATTCACACGGAAATTGCGTCGCTATGAAATACGAGTACTATGTGTTCTAAGACATTTCCTTCTAAATCGAGTAACGTTTCTACGGAACCGACAGGATTTTCTTTTGGGATACGACAATCACATTTCCGATCCACTAATCGTTCTTTACTGCATCCCTCACTCCCAAACATTGACGAATTCACACGGAAATTGCGTCGCTGTGAAATACGAGTACTATGTGTTCTAAGACATTTCCTTCTAAATCGAGTAACGTTTCTATGGAAACGACAGGATTTTCTTTTGGGATACGGCAATCACATTTCCGATCCACTAATCCTTCTTTACTGCATCCCTCACTCCCAAACATTGACAAATTCACACGGAAATTCCGTCGCTGTGAAATACGAGTACTATGTGTTCTAAGACATATCCTTCTAAATCGAGTAACATTTCTATGGAAACGACAGGATTTTCTTTTGGGATACGACAATCTCATTTCCGATCCACTAATCCTTCTTTACTGCATCCCTCACTCCCAAACATTGACGAATTCACACGGAAATTGCGTCGCTGTGAAATACAAGTACTATGTGTTCTAAGACATTTCCTTCTAAATCGAGTAACGTTTCTATGGAAACGACAGGATTTTCTTTTGGGATACGACAATCACATTTCCGATCCACCAAACCTTCTTTACTGCATCCCTCACTCCCTCACATTGAAGAATTCACACGGAAATTGCGTCGCTATGAAATACGAGTACTATGTGTTCTAAGACATTTCCTTCTAAATCGAGTAACGTTTCTATGGAACCGACAGGATTTTCTTTTGGGATACGACAATCACATTTCCGATCCACTAATCGTTCTTTACTGCATCCCTCACTCCCAAACATTGACGAATTCACACGGAAATTGCGTCGCTGTGAAATACGAGTACTATGTGTTCTAAGACATTTCCTTCTAAATCGAGTAACGTTTCTATGGAAACGACAGGATTTTCTTTTGGGATACGACAATCACATTTACCATCCACTAATCCTTCTTTACTGCATCCCTCACTCCCACACATGGAAGAATTCACACGGAAATTGCGTCGCTGTGAAATACGAGTACTATGTGTTCTAAGACATTTCCTTCTAAATCGAGTAACGTTTCTATGGAAACGACAGGATTTTCTTTTGGGATACGACAATCTCATTTCCGATCCACTAATCCTTCTTTACTGCATCCCTCACTCCCACACATTGAAGAATTCACAAGGAAATTGCGTCGCTGTGAAATACGAGTACTATGTGTTCTAAGACATTTCCTTCTAAATCGAGTAACGTTTCTATGGAAACGACAGGATTTTCTTTTGGGATACGACAATCACATTTCCGATCCACTAATCCATCTTTACTGCATCCCTCACTCCCAAACATTGACGAATTCACACGGAAATTCCGTCGCTATGAAATACGAGTACTATGTGTTCTAAGACATTTCCTTCTAAATCGAGTAACGTTTCTATGGAACCGACAGGATTTTCTTTTGGGATACGACAATCACATTTCCGATCCACTAATCGTTCTTTACTGCATCCCTCACTCCCAAACATTGACGAATTCACACGGAAATTGCGTCGCTGTGAAATACGAGTACTATGTGTTCTAAGACATTTCCTTCTAAATCGAGTAACGTTTCTATGGAAACGACAGGATTTTCTTTTGGGATACGACAATCACATTTCCGATCCACTAATCCTTCTTTACTGCATCCCTCACTCCCAAACATTGACAAATTCACACGGAAATTCCGTCGCTGTGAAATACGAGTACTATTTGTTCTAAGACATTTGCTTCTAAATCGAGTAACGTTCCTATGGAAACGACAGGATTTTCTTTTGGGATACGACAATCACATTTCCGATCCACTAATCGTTCTTTACTGCATCCCTCACTCCCAAACATTGACGAATTCACACGGAAATTCCGTCGCTGTGAAATACGAGTACTATGTGTTCTAAGCCATATCCTTCTAAATCGAGTAACATTTCTATGGAAACGACAGGATTTTCTTTTGGGATACGACAATCTCATTTCCGATCCACTAATCCTTCTTTACTGCATCCCTCACTCCCAAACATTGACGAATTCACACGGAAATAGCGTCGCTGTGAAATACGAGTACTATGTGTTCTAAGACATTTCCTTCTAAATCGAGTAACGTTTCTATGGAAACGACAGGATTTTCTTTTGGGATACGACAATCACATTTCCGATCCACTAATCCTTCTTTACTGCTTCCCTCACTCCCAAACATTGACAAATTCACACGGAAATTCCGTCGCTGTGAAATACGAGTACTATGTGTTCTAAGACATATCCTTCTAAATCGAGTAACATTTCTATGGAAACGACAGGATTTTCTTTTGGGATACGACAATCTCATTTCCGATCCACTAATCCTTCTTTACTGCATCCCTCACTCCCAAACATTGACGAAATCACACGGAAATTGCGTCGCTGTGAAATACAAGTACTATGTGTTCTAAGACATTTCCTTCTAAATCGAGTAACGTTTCTATGGAAACGACAGGATTTTCTTTTGGGATACGACAATCACATTTCCGATCCACCAAACCTTCTTTACTGCATCCCTCACTCCCTCACATTGAAGAATTCACACGGAAATTGCGTCGCTATGAAATACGAGTACTATGTGTTCTAAGACATTTCCTTCTAAATCGAGTAACGTTTCTATGGAACCGACAGGATTTTCTTTTGGGATACGACAATCACATTTCCGATCCACTAATCGTTCTTTACTGCATCCCTCACTCCCAAACATTGACGAAATCACACGGAAATTGCGTCGCTGTGAAATACGAGTACTATGTGTTCTAAGACATTTCCTTCTAAATCGAGTAACGTTTCTATGGAAACGACAGGATTTTCTTTTGGGATACGACAATCACATTTACCATCCACTAATCCTTCTTTACTGCATCCCTCACTCCCACACATGGAAGAATTCACACGGAAATTGCGTCGCTGTGAAATACGAGTACTATGTGTTCTAAGACATTTCCTTCTAAATCGAGTAACGTTTCTATGGAAACGACAGGATTTTCTTTTGGGATACGACAATCTCATTTCCGATCCACTAATCCTTCTTTACTGCATCCCTCACTCCCACACATTGAAGAATTCACAAGGAAATTGCGTCGCTGTGAAATACGAGTACTATGTGTTCTAAGACATTTCCTTCTAAATCGAGTAAAGTTTCTATGGAAACGACAGGATTTTCTTTTGGGATACGACAATCACATTTCCGATCCACTAATCCATCTTTACTGCATCCCTCACTCCCAAACATTGACGAATTCACACGGAAATTCCGTCGCTATGAAATACGAGTACTATGTGTTCTAAGACATTTCCTTCTAAATCGAGTAACGTTTCTATGGAACCGACAGGATTTTCTTTTGGGATACGACAATCACATTTCCGATCCACTAATCGTTCTTTACTGCATCCCTCACTCCCAAACATTGACGAATTCACACGGAAATTGCGTCGCTGTGAAATACGAGTACTATGTGTCCTAAGACATTTCCTTCTAAATCGAGTAACGTTTCTATGGAAACGACAGGATTTTCTTTTGGGATACGACAATCACATTTCCGATCCACTAATCCTTCTTTACTGCATCCCTCACTCCCAAACATTGACAAATTCACACGGAAATTCCGTCGCTGTGAAATACGAGTACTATTTGTTCTAAGACATTTGCTTCTAAATCGAGTAACGTTCCTATGGAAACGACAGGATTTTCTTTTGGGATACGACAATCACATTTCCGATCCACTAATCGTTCTTTACTGCATCCCTCACTCCCAAACATTGACGAATTCACACGGAAATTCCGTCGCTGTGAAATACGAGTACTATGTGTTCTAAGACATATCCTTCTAAATCGAGTAACATTTCTATGGAAACGACAGGATTTTCTTTTGGGATACGACAATCTCATTTCCGATCCACTAATCCTTCTTTACTGCATCCCTCACTCCCAAACATTGACGAATTCACACGGAAATTGCGTCGCTGTGAAATACGAGTACTATGTGTTCTAAGACATTTTGTTCTAAATCGAGTAACGTTTCTATGGAAACGACAGGATTTTCTTTTGGGATACGACAATCTCATTTCCGATCCACTAATCGTTCTTTACTGCATCCCTCACTCCCAAACATTGACGAATTCACACGGAAATTCCGTCGCTGTGAAATACGTGTACTATGTGTTCTAAGACATTTCCTTCTAAATCGAGTAACGTTTCTATTGAAACGACAGGATTTTCTTTTGGGATACGACAACCACATTTACGATCCACTAATCCTTCTTTACTGCATCCCTCACTCCCACACATTGAAGAATTCACACGGAAATTGCGTCGCTGTGAAATACGAGTACTATGTGTTCTAAGACATTTCCATCTAAATCGAGTAACGTTTCTATGGAAACGACAGGATTTTCTTTTGGGATACGACAATCACATTTACGATCCACTAATCCTTCTTTACTGCATCCCTCACTCCCACACATTGAAGAATTCACACGGAAATTCCGTCGCTGTGAAATACGAGTACTATGTGTTCTAAGACATTTCCTTCTAAATCGAGTAACGTTTCTATGGAAACGACAGGATTTTCTTTTGGGATACGACAATCTCATTTACGATCCACTAATCCTTCTTTACTGCATCCCTCACTCCCACACATTGAAGAATTCACACGGAAATTGCGTCGCTGTGAAATACGGGTACTATGTGTTCTAAGACATTTCCTTCTAAATCGAGTAACGTTTCTATGGAAACGACAGGATTTCCTTTTGGGATACGACAATCACATTTACGATCCACTAATCCTTCTTTACTGCATCCCTCACTCCCACACATTGAAGAATTCACACGGAAATTGCGTCGCTGTGAAATACGAGTACTATATGTTCTAAGACATTTCCTTCTAAATCGAGTAACGTTTCTATGGAAACGACAGGATTTTCTTTTGGGATACGACAATCACATTTACGATCCACTAATCCTTCTTTACTGCATCCCTCACTCCCACACATTGAGGAATTCACACGGAAATTGCGTCGCTGTGAAATACGAGTACTATGTGATCTAAGACATTTCCTACTAAATCGAGTAACGTATCTATGGAAACGACAGGATTTTCTTTTGGGATACGACAATCACATTTACGATCCACTAATCCTTCTTTACTACATCCCTCACTCCCACACATTGAAGAATTCACACGGAAATTGCGTCGCTGTGAAATACGAGTACTATGTGTTCTAAGACATTTCCTTCTAAATCGAGTAACGTTTCTATGGAAACGACAGGATTTTCTTTTGGGATACGACAATCACATTTACGATCCACTAATCCTTCTTTACTGCATCCCTCACTCCCACACATTGAAGAATTCACACGGAGATTGCGTCGCTGTGAAATACGAGTACTATGTGTTCTAAGACATTTCCTTCTAAATCGAGTAACGTTTCTATGGAAACGACAGGATATTCTTTTGGGATACGACAACCACATCTACGATCCACTAATCCTTCTTTACTGCATCCCTCACTCCCACACATTGAAGAATTCACACGGAAATTGCGTCGCTGTGAAATACGAGTACTATGTGTTCTAAGACATTTCCTTCTAAATCGAGTAACGTTTCTATGGAAACGACAGGATTTTCTTTTGGGATACGACAATCACATTTACGATCCACTAATCCTTCTTTACTGCATCCCTCACTCCCACACATTGAAGAATTCACACGGAAATTCCGTCGCTGTGAAATACGAGTACTATGTGTTCTAAGACATTTCCTTCTAAATCGAGTAACGTTTCTATGGAAACGACAGGATTTTCTTTTGGGATACGACAATCTCATTTTCGATCCACTAATCCTTCTTTACTGCATCCCTCACTCCCACACATTGAAGAATTCACACGGAAATTGCGTCGCTGTGAAATACGAGTACTATGTGTTCTAAGACATTTCCTTCTAAATCGAGTAACGTTTCTATGGAAACGACAGGATTTTCTTTTGGGATACGACAATCACATTTACGATCCACTAATCCTTCTTTACTGCATCCCTCACTCCCACACATTGAAGAATTCACACGGAAATTGCGTCGCTGTGAAATACGAGTACTATGTGTTCTAAGACATTTCCTTCTAAATCGAGTAACGTTTCTATGGAAACGACAGGATTTTCTTTTGGGATACGACAATCACATTTACGATCCACTAATCCTTCTTTACTGCATCCCTCACTCCCACACATTGAAGAATTCACACGGAAATTGCGTGGCTGTGAAATACGAGTACTATGTGTTCTAAGACATTTCCTTCTAAATCGAGTAACGTTTCTATGGAAACGACAGGATTTTCTTTTGGGATACGACAATCTCATTTACGATCCACTAATCCTTCTTTACTGCATCCCTCACCCCCACACATTGAAGAATTCACACGGAAATTGCGTCGCTGTGAAATACGAGTACTATGTGTTCTAAGACATTTCCTTCTAAATCGAGTAACGTTTCTATGGAAACGACAGGATTTTCTTTTGGGATACGACAATCACATTTACGATCCACTAATCCTTCTTTACTGCATCCCTCACTCCCACACATTGAAGAATTCACACGGAAATTGCGTCGCTGTGAAATACGAGTACTATGTGTTCTAAGACATTTCCATCTAAATCGAGTAACGTTTCTATGGAAACGACAGGATTTTCTTTTGGGATACGACAATCACATTTACGATCCACTAATCCTTCTTTACTGCATCCCTCACTCCCACACATTGAAGAATTCACACGGAAATTCCGTCGCTGTGAAATACGAGTACTATGTGTTCTAAGACATTTCCTTCTAAATCGAGTAACGTTTCTATGGAAACGAGAGGATATTCTTTTGGGATACGACAACCACATCTACGATCCACTAATCCTTCTTTACTGCATCCCTCACTCCCACACAATGAAGAATTCACACGGAAATGGCGTCGCTGTGAAATACGAGTACTATGTGTTCTAAGACAATTCCTTCTAAATCGAGTAACGTTTCTATGGAAACGACAGGATTTTCTTTTAGGATACGACAATCTCATTTCCGATCCACTAATCGTTCTTTACCACATCCCTCACTCCCAAACATTGACGAATTCACACGGAAATTGCGTCGCTGTGAAATACGAGTACTATGTGTTCTAAGACATTTGCTTCTAAATCGAGTAACGTTTCTATGGAAACGACAGGATTTTCTTTTGGGATACGACAATCACATTTACGATCCACTAATCCTTCTTTACTGCATCCCTCACTCCCACACATTGAAGAATTCACACGGAAATTCCGTCGCTGTGAAATACGAGTACTATGTGTTCTAAGACATTTCCTTCTAAATCGAGTAACGTTTCTATGGAAACGACAGGATTTTCTTTTGGGATACGACAATCTCATTTTCGATCCACTAATCCTTCTTTACTGCATCCCTCACTCCCACACATTGAAGAATTCACACGGAAATTGCGTCGCTGTGAAATACGAGTACTATGTGTTCTAAGACATTTGCTTCTAAATCGAGTAACGTTTCTATGGAAACGAGAGGATTTTCTTTTGGGATACGACAATCACATTTACGATCCACTAATCCTTCTTTACTGCATCCCTCACTCCCACACATTGAAGAATTCACACGGAAATTGCGTCGCTGTGAAATACGAGTACTATGTGTTCTAAGACATTTCCTTCTAAATCGAGTAACGTTTCTATGGAAACGACAGGATTTTCTTTTGGGATACGACAATCACATTTACGATCCACTAATCCTTCTTTACTGCATCCCTCACTCCCACACATTGAAGAATTCACACGGAAATTGCGTGGCTGTGAAATACGAGTACTATGTGTTCTAAGACATTTCCTTCTAAATCGAGTAACGTTTCTATGGAGACGACAGGATTTTCTTTTGGGATACGACAATCTCATTTACGATCCACTAATCCTTCTTTACTGCATCCCTCAGCCCCACACATTGAGGAATTCACACGGAAATTGCGTCGCTGTGAAATACGAGTACTATGTGTTCTAAGACATTTCCTTCTAAATCGAGTAACGTTTCTATGGAAACGACAGGATTTTCTTTTGGGATACGACAATCACATTTACGATCCACTAATCCTTCTTTACTGCATCCCTCACTCCCACACATTGAAGAATTCACACGGAAATTGCGTCGCTGTGAAATACGAGTACTATGTGTTCTAAGACATTTCCATCTAAATCGAGTAACGTTTCTATGGAAACGACAGGATTTTCTTTTGGGATACGACAATCACATTTACGATCCACTAATCCTTCTTTACTGCATCCCTCACTCCCACACATTGAAGAATTCACACGGAGATTGCGTCGCTGTGAAATACGAGTACTATGTGTTCTAAGACATTTCCTTCTAAATCGAGTAACGTTTCTATGGAAACGAGAGGATATTCTTTTGGAATACGACAACCACATCTACGATCCACTAATCCTTCTTTACTGCATCCCTCACTCCCACACAATGAAGAATTCACACGGAAATGGCGTCGCTGTGAAATACGAGTACTATGTGTTCTAAGACATTTCCTTCTAAATCGAGTAACGTTTCTATGGAAACGACAGGATTTTCTTTTGGGATACGACAATCACATTTACGATCCACTAATCCTTCTTTACTGCATCCCTCACTCCCACACATTGAAGAATTCACACGGAAAATCCGTCGCTGTGAAATACGAGTACTATGTGTTCTAAGACATTTCCTTCTAAATCGAGTAACGTTTCTATGGAAACGACAGGATTTTCTTTTGGGATACGACAATCTCATTTTCGATCCACTAATCCTTCTTTACTGCATCCCTCACTCCCACACATTGAAGAATTCACACGGAAATTGCGTCGCTGTGAAATACGAGTACTATGTGTTCTAAGACATTTGCTTCTAAATCGAGTAACGTTTCTATGGAAACGACAGGATTTTCTTTTGGGATACGACAATCACATTTACGATCCACTAATCCTTCTTTACTGCATCCCTCACTCAAACACATTGAAGAATTCACACGGAAATTGCGTCGCTGTGAAATACGAGTACTATGTGTTCTAAGGCATTTCCTTCTAAATCGAGTAACGTTTCTATGGAAACGACAGGATTTTCTTTTGGGATACGACAATCACATTTACGATCCACTAATCCTTCTTTACTGCATCCCTCACTCCCACACATTGAAGAATTCACACGGAAATTGCGTCGCTGTGAAATACGAGTACTATGTGTTCTAAGACATTTCCATCTAAATCGAGTAACGTTTCTATGGAAACGACAGGATTTTCTTTTGGGATACGACAATCACATTTACGATCCACTAATCCTTCTTTACTGCATCCCTCACTCCCACACATTGAAGAATTCACACGGAGATTGCGTCGCTGTGAAATACGAGTACTATGTGTTCTAAGACATTTCCTTCTAAATCGAGTAACGTTTCTATGGAAACGAGAGGATATTCTTTTGGGATACGACAACCACATCTACGATCCACTAATCCTTCTTTACTGCATCCCTCACTCCCACACAATGAAGAATTCACACGGAAATGGCGTCGCTGTGAAATACGAGTACTATGTGTTCTAAGACATTTCCTTCTAAATCGAGTAACGTTTCTATGGAAACGACAGGATTTTCTTTTGGGATACGACAATCACATTTACGATCCACTAATCCTTCTTTACTGCATCCCTCACTCCCACACATTGAAGAATTCACACGGAAATTGCGTCGCTGTGAAATACGAGTACTATGTGTTCTAAGACATTTCCTTCTAAATCGAGTAACGTTTCTATGGAAACGACAGGATTTTCTTTTGGGATACGACAATCTCATTTTCGATCCACTAATCCTTCTTTACTGCATCCTTCACTCCCACACATTGAAGAATTCACACGGAAATTGCGTCGCTGTGAAATACGAGTACTATGTGTTCTAAGACATTTGCTTCTAAATCGAGTAACGTTTCTATGGAAACGACAGGATTTTCTTTTGGGATACGACAATCACATTTACGATCCACTAATCCTTCTTTACTGCATCCCTCACTCAAACACATTGAAGAATTCACACGGAAATTGCGTCGCTGTGAAGTACGAGTACTATGTGTTCTAAGACATTTCCTTCTAAATCGAGTAACGTTTCTATGGAAACGACAGGATTTTCTTTTGGGATACGACAATCACATTTACGATCCACTAATCCTTCTTTACTGCATCCCTCACTCCCACACATTGAAGAATTCACACGGAAATTGCGTGGCTGTGAAATACGAGTACTATGTGTTCTAAGACATTTCCTTCTAAATCGAGTAACGTTTCTATGGAAACGACAGGATATTCTTTTGGGATACGACAACCACATCTACGATCCACTAATCCTTCTTTACTGCATCCCTCACTCCCACACAATGAAGAATTCACACGGAAATGGCGTCGCTGTGAAATACGAGTACTATGTGTTCTAAGACATTTCCTTCTAAATCGAGTAACGTTTCTATGGAAACGACAGGATTTTCTTTTCGGATACGACAATCACATTTACGATCCACTAATCCTTCTTTACTGCATCCCTCACTCCCACACATTGAAGAATTCACACGGAAATTCCGTCGCTGTGAAATACGAGTACTATGTGTTCTAAGACATTTCCTTCTAAATCGAGTAACGTTTCTATGGAAACGACAGGATTTTCTTTTGGGATACGACAATCTCATTTTCGATCCACTAATCCTTCTTTACTGCATCCCTCACTCCCACACATTGAAGAATTCACACGGAAATTGCGTCGCTGTGAAATACGAGTACTATGTGTTCTAAGACATTTGCTTCTAAATCGAGTAACGTTTCTATGGAAACGACAGGATTTTCTTTTGGGATACGACAATCACATTTACGATCCACTAATCCTTCTTTACTGCATCCCTCACTCAAACACATTGAAGAATTCACACGGAAATTGCGTCGCTGTGAAATACCAGTACTATATGTTCTAAGACATTTCCTTCTAAATCGAGTAACGTTTCTATGGAAACGACAGGTTTTTCTTTTGGGATACGACAATCACATTTACGATCCACTAATCCTTCTTTACTGCATCCCTCACTCCCACACATTGAAGAATTCACACGGAAATTGCGTGGCTGTGAAATACGAGTACTATGTGTTCTAAGACATTTCCTTCTAAATCGAGTAACGTTTCTATGGAAACGACAGGATTTTCTTTTGGGATACGACAATCTCATTTACGATCCACTAATCCTTCTTTACTGCATCCCTCAGCCCCACACATTGAAGAATTCACACGGAAATTGCGTCGCTGTGAAATACGAGTACTATGTGTTCTAAGACATTTCCTTCTAAATCGAGTAACGTTTCTATGGAAACGACAGGATTTTCTTTTGGGATACGACAATCACATTTACGATCCACTAATCCTTCTTTACTGCATCCCTCACTCCCACACATTGAAGAATTCACACGGAAATTGCGTGGCTGTGAAATACGAGTACTATGTGTTCTAAGACATTTCCTTCTAAATCGAGTAACGTTTCTATGGAAACGACAGGATATTCTTTTGGGATACGACAACCACATCTACGATCCACTAATCCTTCTTTACTGCATCCCTCACTCCCACACAATGAAGAATTCACACGGAAATGGCGTCGCTGTGAAATACGAGTACTATGTGTTCTAAGACATTTCCTTCTAAATCGAATAACGTTTCTATGGAAACGACAGGATTTTCTTTTGGGATACGACAATCACATTTACGATCCACTAATCCTTCTTTACTGCATCCCTCACTCCCACACATTGAAGAATTCACACGGAAATTCCGTCGCTGTGAAATACGAGTACTATGTGTTCTAAGACATTTCCTTCTAAATCGAGTAACGTTTCTATGGAAACGACAGGATTTTCTTTTGGGATACGACAATCTCATTTTCGATCCACTAATCCTTCTTTACTGCATCCCTCACTCCCACACATTGAAGAATTCACACGGAAATTGCGTCGCTGTGAAATACGAGTACTATGTGTTCTAAGACATTTGCTTCTAAATCGAGTAACGTTTCTATGGAAACGACAGGATTTTCTTTTGGGATACGACAATCACATTTACGATCCACTAATCCTTCTTTACTGCATCCCTCACTCCCACACATTGAAGAATTCACACGGAAATTGCGTGGCTGTGAAATACGAGTACTATGTGTTCTAAGACATTTCCTTCTAAATCGAGTAACGTTTCTATGGAAACGACAGGATTTTCTTTTGGGATACGACAATCTCATTTACGATCCACTAATCCTTCTTTACTGCATCCCTCAGCCCCACACATTGAAGAATTCACACGGAAATTGCGTCGCTGTGAAATACGAGTACTATGTGTTCTAAGACATTTCCTTCTAAATCGAGTAACGTTTCTATGGAAACGACAGGATTTTCTTTTGGGATACGACAATCACATTTCCGATCCACTAATCCTTCTTTACTGTATCCCTCACTCCCACACATTGAAGAATTCACACGGAAATTGCGTCGCTGTGAAATACGAGTACTATGTGTCCTAAGACATTTCCATCTAAATCGAGTAACGTTTCTATGGAAACGACAGGATTTTCTTTTGGGATACGACAATCACATTTACGATCCACTAATCCTTCTTTACTGCATCCCTCACTCCCACACATTGAAGAATTCACACGGAGATTGCGTCGCTGTGAAATACGAGTACTATGTGTTCTAAGACATTTCCTTCTAAATCGAGTAACGTTTCTATGGAAACGAGAGGATATTCTTTTGGGATACGACAACCACATCTACGATCCACTAATCCTTCTTTACTGCATCCCTCACTCCCACACAATGAAGAATTCACACGGAAATGGCGTCGCTGTGAAATACGAGTACTATGTGTTTTAAGACATTTCCTTCTAAATCGAGTAACGTTTCTATGGAAACGACAGGATTTTCTTTTGGGATACGACAATCACATTTACGATCCACTAATCCTTCTTTACTGCATCCCTCACTCCCACACATTGAAGAATTCACACGGAAATTCCGTCGCTGTGAAATACGAGTACTATGTGTTCTAAGACATTTCCTTCTAAATCGAGTAACGTTTCTATGGAAACGACAGGATTTTCTTTTGGGATACGACAATCTCATTTTCGATCCACTAATCCTTCTTTACTGCATCCCTCACTCCCACACATTGAAGAATTCACACGGAAATTGCGTCGCTGTGAAATACGAGTACTATGTGTTCTAAGACATTTGCTTCTAAATCGAGTAACGTTTCTATGGAAACGACAGGATTTTCTTTTGGGATACGACAATCACATTTACGATCCACTAATCCTTCTTTACTGCATCCCTCACTCAAACACATTGAAGAATTCACACGGAAATTGCGTCGCTGTGAAATACGAGTACTATGTGTTCTAAGACATTTCCTTCTAAATCGAGTAACGTTTCTATGGAAACGACAGGATTTTCTTTTGGGATACGACAATCACATTTACGATCCACTAATCCTTCTTTACTGCATCCCTCACTCCCACACATTGAAGAATTCACACGGAAATTGCGTGGCTGTGAAATACGAGTACTATGTGTTCTAAGACATTTCCTTCTAAATCGAGTAACGTTTCTATGGAAACGACAGGATTTTCTTTTGGGATACGACAATCTCATTTACGATCCACTAATCCTTCTTTACTGCATCCCTCAGCCCCACACATTGAAGAATTCACACGGAAATTGCGTCGCTGTGAAATACGAGTACTATGTGTTCTAAGACATTTCCTTCTAAATCGAGTAACGTTTCTATGGAAACGACAGGATTTTCTTTTGGGATACGACAATCACATTTCCGATCCACTAATCCTTCTTTACTGCATCCCTCACTCCCACACATTGAAGAATTCACACGGAAATTGCGTCGCTGTGAAATGCGAGTACTATGTGTTCTAAGACATTTTCTTCTAAATCGAGTAACGTTTCTATGGAAACGACAGGATTTTCTTTTGGGATACGACAATCTCATTTCCGATCCACTAATCCTTCTTTACTGCATCCCTCACTCCCAAACAATGACGAATTCACACGGAAATTCCGCCGCTGTGAAATACGTGTACTATGTGTTCTAAGACATTTCCTTCTAAATCGAGTAACGTTTCTATGGAAACGACAGGATTTTCTTTTGGGATACGACAATCTCATTTCCGATCCACTAATCCTTCTTTACTGCATCCCTCACTCCCACACATTGAAGAATTCACACGGAAATTGCGTCGCTGTGTAATACGAGTACTATGTGTTCTAAGACATTTCCTTCTAAATCGAGAAACGTTTCTATGGAAACGACAGGATTTTCTTTTGGGATACGACAATCACATTTACGATCCACTAATCCTTCTTTACTGCATCCCTCACTCCCACACATTGAAGAATTCACACGGAAATTGCGTCGCTGTGAAATACTAGTACTATGTGTTCTAAGACATTTCCTTCTAAATCGAGTAACGTTTCTATGGAAACGACAGGATTTTCTTTTGGGATACGACAATAACATTTACGATCCACTAATCCTTCTTTACTGCATCCCTCACTCCCACACATTGAAGAATTCACACGGAGATTGCGTCGCTGTGAAATACGAGTACTGTGTGTTCTAAGACATTTCCTTCTAAATCGAGTAACGTTTCTATGGAAACGACAGGATTTTCTTTTGGAATACGACAACCACATCTACGATCCACTAATCCTTCTTTACTGCATCCCTCACTCCCACACATTGAAGAATTCAAACGGAAATTGCGTCGCTGTGAAATACGAGTACTATGTGTTCTAAGACATTTGCTTCTAAATCGAGTAACGTTTCTATGGAAACGACAGGATTTTCTTTTGGGATACGACAATCACATTTACGATCCACTAATCCTTCTTTACAGCATCCCTCACTCCCACACATTGAAGAATTCACACGGAAATTCCGTCGCTGTGAAATACGAGTACTATGTGTTCTAAGACATTTCCTTCTAAATCGAGTAACGTTTCTATGGAAACGTCAGGATTTTCTTTTGGGATACGACAATCTCATTTTCGATCCACTAATCCTTCTTTACTGCATCCCTCACTCCCACACATTGAAGAATTCACACGGAAATTGCGTCGCTGTGAAATGCGAGTACTATGTGTTCTAAGACATTTCCTTCTAAATCGAGTAACGTTTCTATGGAAACGACAGGATTTTCTTTTGGGATACGACTATCACATTTCCGATCCACTAATCCTTCTTTACTGCATCCCTCACTCCCACACATTGAAGAATTCACACGGAAATTGCGTCGCTGTGAAATACGAGTACTATGTGTTCTAAGACATTTCCTTCTAAATCGAGTAACGTTTCTATGGAAACGACAGGATTTTCTTTTGGGATACGACAATCACATTTACGATCCACTAATCCTTCTTTACTGCATCCCTCACTCCCACACATTGAAGAATTCACACGGAAATTGCGTCGCTGTGAAATACGAGTACTATGTGTTCTAAGACATTTCCTTCTAAATCGAGTAACGTTTCTATGGAAACGACAGGATTTTCTTTTGGGATACGACAATCACATTTCCGATCCACCAATCCTTCTTTACTGCATCCCTCACTCCCCCACATTGAAGACTTCACACGGAAATTGCGTCGCTGTGAAATACGAGTACTATGTGTTCTAAGACATTTCCTTCTAAATCGAGTAACGTTTCTATGGGAACGACAGGATTTTCTTTTGGGATACGACAATCACATTTCCGATCCACTAATCCTTCTTTACTGCATCCCTCACTCCCACACATTGAAGAATGCACACGGAAATTGCGTCGCTGTGAAATACGAGTACTATGTGTTCTAAGACATTTCCTTCTAAATCGAGTAACGTTTCTATGGAAACGACAGGATTTTCTTTTGGGGTACGACAATCTCATTTTCGATCCACTAATCCTTCTTTACTGCATCCCTCACTCCCTCACATTGAAGAATTCACACGGAAATTGCGTCGCTGTGAAATACGAGTACTATGTGTTCTAAGACACTTCCTTCTAAATCGAGTAACGTTTCTATGGAAACGACAGGATTTTCTTTTGGGATACGACAATCACATTTTCGATCCACCAATCCTTCTTTACTGCATCCCTCACTCCCTACATTGAAGAATTCACACGGAAATTGCGTCGCTGTGAAATACGAGTACTATGTGTTCTAAGACATTTCCTTCTAAATCGGGTAACGTTTCTATGGAAACGACAGGATTTTCTTTTGGGATACGACAATCACATTTACGATCCACTAATCCTTCTTTACTGCATCCCTCACTCCCACACATTGAAGAATTCACACGGAAATTCCGCCGCTGTGAAATACGTGTACTATGTGTTCTAAGACATTTCCTTCTAAATCGAGTAACGTTTCTATGGAAACGACAGGATTTTCTTTTGGGATACGACAATCTCATTTCCGATCCACTAATCCTTCTTTACTGCATCCCTCACTCCCACACATTGAAGAATTCACACGGAAATTGCGTCGCTGTGAAATACGAGTACTATGTGTTCTAAGACATTTCCTTCTAAATCGAGAAACGTTTCTATGGAAACGACAGGATTTTCTTTTGGGTTACGACAATCACATTTACGATCCACTAATCCTTCTTTACTGCATCCCTCACTCCCACACATTGAAGAATTCACACGGAAATTGCGTCGCTGTGAAATACTAGTACTATGTGTTCTAAGACATATCCTTCTAAATCGAGTAACGTTTCTATGGAAACGACAGGATTTTCTTTTGGGATACGACAATAACATTTACGATCCACTAATCCTTCTTTACTGCATCCCTCACTCCCACACATTGAAGAATTCACACGGAGATTGCGTCGCTGTGAAATACGAGTACTGTGTGTTCTAAGACATTTCCTTCAAAATCGAGTAACGTTTCTATGGAAACGACAGGATTTTCTTTTGGAATACGACAACCACATCTACGATCCACTAATCCTTCTTTACTGCATCCCTCACTCCCACACATTGAAGAATTCACACTGAAATTGCGTCGCTGTGAAATACGAGTACTATGTGTTCTAAGACATTTCCTTCTAAATCGAGTAACGTTTCTATGGAGACGACAGGATTTTCTTTTGGGATACGACAATCACATTTACGATCCACTAATCCTTCTTTACAGCATCCCTCACTCCCACACATTGAAGAATTCACACGGAAATTCCGTCGCTGTGAAATACGAGTACTATATGTTCTAAGACATTTCCTTCTAAATCGAGTAACGTATCTATGGAAACGTCAGGATTTTCTTTTGGGATACGACAATCTCATTTTCGATCCACTAATCCTTCTTTACTGCATCCCTCACTCCCACACATTGAAGAATTCACACGGAAATTGCGTCGCTGTGAAATGCGAGTACTATGTGTTCTAAGACATTTCCTTCTAAATCGAGTAACGTTTCTATGGAAACGA
Organism: Schistocerca piceifrons; assembly: GCF_021461385.2. NCBI lineage: Eukaryota > Metazoa > Arthropoda > Insecta > Orthoptera > Acrididae > Schistocerca > Schistocerca piceifrons. The sequence goes on from NW_025728281.1 coordinate 1,608,281, forward strand.
CAGGATTTTCTTTTGGGATACGACAATCACATTTCCGATCCACTAATCCTTCTTTACTGCATCCCTCACTCCCACACATTGAAGAATTCACACGGAAATTGCGTCGCTGTGAAATACGAGTACTATGTGTTCTAAGACATTTCCTTCTAAATCGAGTAACGATTCTATGGAAACGACAGGATTTTCTTTTGGGATACGACAATCACATTTCCGATCCACCAATCCTTCTTTACTGCATCCCTCACTCCCTCACATTGAAGAATTCACACGGAAATTGCGTCGCTGTGAAATACGAGTACTATGTGTTCTAAGACATTTCCTTCTAAATCGAGTAACGTTTCTATGGGAACGACAGGATTTTCTTTTGGTATACGACAATCACATTTCCGATCCACTAATCCTTCTTTACTGCATCCCTCACTCCCACACATTGAAGAATGCACACGGAAATTGCGTCGCTGTGAAATACGAGTACTATGTGTTCTAAGACATTTCCTTCTAAATCGAGTAACGTTTCTATGGAAACGACAGGATTTTCTTTTGGGGTACGACAATCTCATTTTCGATCCACTAATCCTTCTTTACTGCATCCCTCACTCCCTCACATTGAAGAATTCACACGGAAATTGCGTCGCTGTGAAATACGAGTACTATGTGTTCTAAGACACTTCCTTCTAAATCGAGTAACGTTTCTATGGAAACGACAGGATTTTCTTTTGGGATACGACAATCACATTTTCGATCCACCAATCCTTCTTTACTGCATCCCTCACTCCCTACATTGAAGAATTCACACGGAAATTGCGTCGCTGTGAAATACGAGTACTATGTGTTCTAAGACATTTCCTTCTAAATCGAGTAACGTTTCTATGGAAACGACAGGATTTTCTTTTGGGATACGACAATCACATTTACGATCCACTAATCCTTCTTTACTGCATCCCTCACTCCCACACATTGAAGAATTCACACGGAAATTGCGTCGCTGTGAAATACGAGTACTATGTGTTCTAAGACATTTCCTTCTAAATCGAGTAACGTTTCTATGGAAACGACAGGATTTTCTTTTGGGATACGACAATCACATTTCCGATCCACCAATCCTTCTTTACTGCATCCCTCACTCCCTCACATTGAAGAATTCACACGGAAATTGCGTCGCTGTGAAATACGAGTACTATGTGTTCTAAGACATTTCCTTCTAAATCGAGTAACGTTTCTATGGAAACGACAGGATTTTCTTTTGGGATACGACAAACACATTTCCGATCCACTAATCCTTCTTTACTGCATCCCTCACTCCCACACATTGAAGAATTCACACGGAAATTGCGTCGCTGTGAAATACGAGTACTATGTGTTCTAAGACATTTCCTTCTAAATCGAGTAACGTTTCTATGGAAACGACAGGATTTTCTTTTGGGGTACGACAATCTCATTTTCGATCCACTAATCCTTCTTTACTGCATCCCTCACTCCCACACATTGAAGAATTCACACGGAAATTGCGTCGCTGTGAAATACGAGTACTATGTGTTCTAAGACATTTCCTTCTAAATCGAGTAACGTTTCTATGGAAACGACAGGATTTTCTTTTGGGATACGACAATCACATTTACGATCCACTAATCCTTCTTTACTGCATCCCTCACTCCCACACATTGAAGAATTCACACGGAAATTGCGTCGCTGTGAAATACGAGTACTATGTGTTCTAAGACATTTCCTTCTAAATCGAGTAACGTTTCTATGGAAACGACAGGATTTTCTTTTGGGATACGACAATCACATTTACGATCCACTAATCATTCTTTACTGCATCCCTCACTCCCACATCATTGAAGAATTCACACGGAAATTGCGTCGCTGTGAAATACGAGTACTATGTGTTCTATGACATTTCCTTCTAAATCGAGTAACGTTTCTATGGAAACGATAGGATTTTCTTTTGGGATACGACAATCACATTTATGATCCACTAATCCTTCTTTACTGCATCCCTCACTCCCACACATTGAAGAATTCACACGGAAATTGCGTCGCTGTGAAATACGAGTCCAATGTGTTCTAAGACATTTCCTTCTAAATGGAGTAACATTTCGATGGAAACGACAGGATTTTCTTTTGGGATACGACAATCACATTTACGATCCACTAATCCTTCTTTACTGCATCCCTCACTCCCACACATTGAAGAATTCACACGGAAATTGCGTCGCTGTGAAATACGAGTACTATGTGTTCATAGACATTTCCTTCTAAATCGAGTAACGTTTCTATGGAAACGACAGGTTTTTCTTTTGGGATACGACAATCAAATTTACGATCCACTAATCCTTCTTAACTGCATCCCTCACTCCCACACATTGAAGAATTCACACGGAAATTGCGTCGCTGTGAAATACGAGTACTATGTGTTCTAAGATATTTCCTTCTAAATCGAGTAACGTTTCTATGGAAACGACAGGATTTTCATTTGGGATACGACAATCACATTTCCGATCCACTAATCCTTCCTTACTGCATCCCTCACTCCCACACATTGAAGAATTCACACGGAAATTCCGTCGCTGTGAAATACGAGTATTATGTGTTCTAAGATATTTCCTTCTAAATCGAGTAACGTTTCTTTGGAAACGACAGGATTTTCTTTTGGGATACGACAATCACATTTACGATCCACTAATCCTTCTTTACTGCATCCCTCACTCCCACACATTGAAGAATTCACACGGAAATTGCGTCGCTGTGAAATACGAGTACTATGTGTTCTAAGACATTTCCTTCTAAATCGAGTAACGTTTCTATGGAAACGACAGGATTTTCTTTTGGGATACGACAATCTCATTTCCGATCCACTAATCCTTCTTTACTGCATCCCTCACTCCCACACATTGAAGAATTCACACGGAAATTGCGTCGCTGTGAAATACGAGTACTATGTGTTCTAAGACATTTCCTTCTAAATCGAGTAACGTTTCTATGGAAACGACAGGATTTTCTTTTGGGATACGACAATCACATTTCCGATCCACCAATCCTTCTTTACTGCATCCCTCACTCCCCCACATTGAAGACTTCACACGGAAATTGCGTCGCTGTGAAATACGAGTACTATGTGTTCTAAGACATTTCCTTCTAAATCGAGTAACGTTTCTATGGGAACGACAGGATTTTCTTTTGGGATACGACAATCACATTTCCGATCCACTAATCCTTCTTTACTGCATCCCTCACTCCCACACATTGAAGAATGCACACGGAAATTGCGTCGCTGTGAAATACGAGTACTATGTGTTCTAAGACATTTCCTTCTAAATCGAGTAACGTTTCTATGGAAACGACAGGATTTTCTTTTGGGGTACGACAATCTCATTTTCGATCCACTAATCCTTCTTTACTGCATCCCTCACTCCCTCACATTGAAGAATTCACACGGAAATTGCGTCGCTGTGAAATACGAGTACTATGTGTTCTAAGACACTTCCTTCTAAATCGAGTAACGTTTCTATGGAAACGACAGGATTTTCTTTTGGGATACGACAATCACATTTTCGATCCACCAATCCTTCTTTACTGCATCCCTCACTCCCTACATTGAAGAATTCACACGGAAATTGCGTCGCTGTGAAATACGAGTACTATGTGTTCTAAGACATTTCCTTCTAAATCGGGTAACGTTTCTATGGAAACGACAGGATTTTCTTTTGGGATACGACAATCACATTTACGATCCACTAATCCTTCTTTACTGCATCCCTCACTCCCACACATTGAAGAATTCACACGGAAATTCCGCCGCTGTGAAATACGTGTACTATGTGTTCTAAGACATTTCCTTCTAAATCGAGTAACGTTTCTATGGAAACGACAGGATTTTCTTTTGGGATACGACAATCTCATTTCCGATCCACTAATCCTTCTTTACTGCATCCCTCACTCCCACACATTGAAGAATTCACACGGAAATTGCGTCGCTGTGAAATACGAGTACTATGTGTTCTAAGACATTTCCTTCTAAATCGAGAAACGTTTCTATGGAAACGACAGGATTTTCTTTTGGGTTACGACAATCACATTTACGATCCACTAATCCTTCTTTACTGCATCCCTCACTCCCACACATTGAAGAATTCACACGGAAATTGCGTCGCTGTGAAATACTAGTACTATGTGTTCTAAGACATATCCTTCTAAATCGAGTAACGTTTCTATGGAAACGACAGGATTTTCTTTTGGGATACGACAATAACATTTACGATCCACTAATCCTTCTTTACTGCATCCCTCACTCCCACACATTGAAGAATTCACACGGAGATTGCGTCGCTGTGAAATACGAGTACTGTGTGTTCTAAGACATTTCCTTCAAAATCGAGTAACGTTTCTATGGAAACGACAGGATTTTCTTTTGGAATACGACAACCACATCTACGATCCACTAATCCTTCTTTACTGCATCCCTCACTCCCACACATTGAAGAATTCACACTGAAATTGCGTCGCTGTGAAATACGAGTACTATGTGTTCTAAGACATTTCCTTCTAAATCGAGTAACGTTTCTATGGAGACGACAGGATTTTCTTTTGGGATACGACAATCACATTTACGATCCACTAATCCTTCTTTACAGCATCCCTCACTCCCACACATTGAAGAATTCACACGGAAATTCCGTCGCTGTGAAATACGAGTACTATATGTTCTAAGACATTTCCTTCTAAATCGAGTAACGTATCTATGGAAACGTCAGGATTTTCTTTTGGGATACGACAATCTCATTTTCGATCCACTAATCCTTCTTTACTGCATCCCTCACTCCCACACATTGAAGAATTCACACGGAAATTGCGTCGCTGTGAAATGCGAGTACTATGTGTTCTAAGACATTTCCTTCTAAATCGAGTAACGTTTCTATGGAAACGACAGGATTTTCTTTTGGGATACGACAATCACATTTCCGATCCACTAATCCTTCTTTACTGCATCCCTCACTCCCACACATTGAAGAATTCACACGGAAATTGCGTCGCTGTGAAATACGAGTACTATGTGTTCTAAGACATTTCCTTCTAAATCGAGTAACGTTTCTATGGAAACGACAGGATTTTCTTTTGGGATACGACAATCACATTTACGATCCACTAATCCTTCTTTACTGCATCCCTCACTCCCACACATTGAAGAATTCACACGGAAATTGCGTCGCTGTGAAATACGTGTACTATGTGTTCTAAGACATTTCCTTCTAAATCGAGTAACGATTCTATGGAAACGACAGGATTTTCTTTTGGGATACGACAATCACATTTCCGATCCACCAATCCTTCTTTACTGCATCCCTCACTCCCTCACATTGAAGAATTCACACGGAAATTGCGTCGCTGTGAAATACGAGTACTATGTGTTCTAAGACATTTCCTTCTAAATCGAGTAACGTTTCTATGGGAACGACAGGATTTTCTTTTGGTATACGACAATCACATTTCCGATCCACTAATCCTTCTTTACTGCATCCCTCACTCCCACACATTGAAGAATGCACACGGAAATTGCGTCGCTGTGAAATACGAGTACTATGTGTTCTAAGACATTTCCTTCTAAATCGAGTAACGTTTCTATGGAAACGACAGGATTTTCTTTTGGGGTACGACAATCTCATTTTCGATCCACTAATCCTTCTTTACTGCATCCCTCACTCCCTCACATTGAAGAATTCACACGGAAATTGCGTCGCTGTGAAATACGAGTACTATGTGTTCTAAGACACTTCCTTCTAAATCGAGTAACGTTTCTATGGAAACGACAGGATTTTCTTTTGGGATACGACAATCACATTTTCGATCCACCAATCCTTCTTTACTGCATCCCTCACTCCCTACATTGAAGAATTCACACGGAAATTGCGTCGCTGTGAAATACGAGTACTATGTGTTCTAAGACATTTCCTTCTAAATCGAGTAACGTTTCTATGGAAACGACAGGATTTTCTTTTGGGATACGACAATCACATTTACGATCCACTAATCCTTCTTTACTGCATCCCTCACTCCCACACATTGAAGAATTCACACGGAAATTGCGTCGCTGTGAAATACGAGTACTATGTGTTCTAAGACATTTCCTTCTAAATCGAGTAACGTTTCTATGGAAACGACAGGATTTTCTTTTGGGATACGACAATCACATTTCCGATCCACCAATCCTTCTTTACTGCATCCCTCACTCCCTCACATTGAAGAATTCACACGGAAATTGCGTCGCTGTGAAATACGAGTACTATGTGTTCTAAGACATTTCCTTCTAAATCGAGTAACGTTTCTATGGAAACGACAGGATTTTCTTTTGGGATACGACAAACACATTTCCGATCCACTAATCCTTCTTTACTGCATCCCTCACTCCCACACATTGAAGAATTCACACGGAAATTGCGTCGCTGTGAAATACGAGTACTATGTGTTCTAAGACATTTCCTTCTAAATCGAGTAACGTTTCTATGGAAACGACAGGATTTTCTTTTGGGGTACGACAATCTCATTTTCGATCCACTAATCCTTCTTTACTGCATCCCTCACTCCCACACATTGAAGAATTCACACGGAAATTGCGTCGCTGTGAAATACGAGTACTATGTGTTCTAAGACATTTCCTTCTAAATCGAGTAACGTTTCTATGGAAACGACAGGATTTTCTTTTGGGATACGACAATCACATTTACGATCCACTAATCCTTCTTTACTGCATCCCTCACTCCCACACATTGAAGAATTCACACGGAAATTGCGTCGCTGTGAAATACGAGTACTATGTGTTCTAAGACATTTCCTTCTAAATCGAGTAACGTTTCTATGGAAACGACAGGATTTTCTTTTGGGATACGACAATCACATTTACGATCCACTAATCATTCTTTACTGCATCCCTCACTCCCACATCATTGAAGAATTCACACGGAAATTGCGTCGCTGTGAAATACGAGTACTATGTGTTCTATGACATTTCCTTCTAAATCGAGTAACGTTTCTATGGAAACGATAGGATTTTCTTTTGGGATACGACAATCACATTTATGATCCACTAATCCTTCTTTACTGCATCCCTCACTCCCACACATTGAAGAATTCACACGGAAATTGCGTCGCTGTGAAATACGAGTCCAATGTGTTCTAAGACATTTCCTTCTAAATGGAGTAACATTTCGATGGAAACGACAGGATTTTCTTTTGGGATACGACAATCACATTTACGATCCACTAATCCTTCTTTACTGCATCCCTCACTCCCACACATTGAAGAATTCACACGGAAATTGCGTCGCTGTGAAATACGAGTACTATGTGTTCATAGACATTTCCTTCTAAATCGAGTAACGTTTCTATGGAAACGACAGGTTTTTCTTTTGGGATACGACAATCAAATTTACGATCCACTAATCCTTCTTAACTGCATCCCTCACTCCCACACATTGAAGAATTCACACGGAAATTGCGTCGCTGTGAAATACGAGTACTATGTGTTCTAAGATATTTCCTTCTAAATCGAGTAACGTTTCTATGGAAACGACAGGATTTTCATTTGGGATACGACAATCACATTTCCGATCCACTAATCCTTCCTTACTGCATCCCTCACTCCCACACATTGAAGAATTCACACGGAAATTCCGTCGCTGTGAAATACGAGTATTATGTGTTCTAAGATATTTCCTTCTAAATCGAGTAACGTTTCTTTGGAAACGACAGGATTTTCTTTTGGGATACGACAATCACATTTACGATCCACTAATCCTTCTTTACTGCATCCCTCACTCCCACACATTGAAGAATTCACACGGAAATTGCGTCGCTGTGAAATACGAGTACTATGTGTTCTAAGACATTTCCTTCTAAATCGAGTAACGTTTCTATGGAAACGACAGGATTTTCTTTTGGGATACGACAATCTCATTTCCGATCCACTAATCCTTCTTTACTGCATCCCTCACTCCCACACATTGAAGAATTCACACGGAAATTGCGTCGCTGTGAAATACGAGTACTATGTGTTCTAAGACATTTCATTCTAAATCGAGTAACGTTTCTATGGAAACGACAGGATTTTCTTTTGGGATACGACAATCACATTTCCGATCCACCAATCCTTCTTTACTGCATCCCTCACTCCCTCACATTGAAGAATTCACACGGAAATTGCGTCGCTGTGAAATACGAGTACTATGTGTTCTAAGACATTTCCTTCTAAATCGAGTAACGTTTCTATGGGAACGACAGGATTTTCTTTTGGGATATGACAATCACATTTCCGATCCACTAATCCTTCTTTACTGCATCCCTCACTCCCACACATTTGAAGAATGCACACGGAAATTGCGTCGCTGTGAAATACGAGTACTATGTGTTCTAAGACATTTCCTTCTAAATCGAGTAACGTTTCTATGGAAACGACAGGATTTTCTTTTGGGGTACGACAATCTCATTTTCGATCCACTAATCCTTCTTTACTGCATCCCTCACTCCCTCACATTGAAGAATTCACACGGAAATTGCGTCGCTGTGAAATACGAGTACCATGTGTTCTAAGACACTTCCTTCTAAATCGAGTAACGTTTCTATGGAAACGACAGGATTTTCTTTTGGGATACGACAATCACGTTTTCGATCCACCAATCCTTCTTTACTGCATCCCTCACTCCCTACATTGAAGAATTCACACGGAAATTGCGTCGCTGTGAAATACGAGTACTATGTGTTCTAAGACATTTCCTACTAAATCGAGTAACGATTCTATGGAAACGACAGGATTTTCTTTTGGGATACGACAATCACATTTACGATCCACTAATCCCTCTTTACTGCATCCCTCACTCCCACACATTGAAGAATTCACACGGAAATTGCGTCGCTGTGAAATACGAGTACTATGTGTTCTAAGGAATTTCCTTCTAAATCGAGTAACGTTTCTATGGAAACGACAGGATTTTCTTTTGGGATACGACAATCACATTTCCGATCCACCAATCCTTCTTTACTGCATCCCTCACTCCCTCACATTGAAGAATTCACACGGAAATTGCGTCGCTGTGAAATACGAGTACTATGTGTTCTAAGACATTTCCTTCTAAATCGAGTAACGTTTCTATGGAAACGACAGGATTTTCTTTTGGGATACGACAAACACATTTCCGATCCACTAATCCTTCTTTACTGCATCCCTCACTCCCACACATTGAAGAAATCACACGGAAATTGCGTCGCTGTGAAATACGAGTACTATGTGTTCTAAGACATTTCCTTCTAAATCGAGTAACGTTTCTATGGAAACGACAGGATTTTCTTTTGGGGTACGACAATCTCATTTTCGATCCACTAATCCTACTTTACTGCATCCCTCACTCCCACACATTGAAGAATTCACACGGAAATTGCGTCGCTGTGAAATACGAGTACTATGTGTTCTAAGACATTTCCTTCTAAATCGAGTAACGTTTCTATGGAAACGACAGGATTTTCTTTTGGGATACGACAATCACATTTACGATCCACTAATCCTTCTTTACTGCATCCCTCACTCCCACACATTGAAGAATTCACACGGAAATTGCGTCGCTGTGAAATACGAGTACTATGTGTTCTAAGACATTTCCTTCTAAATCGAGTAACGTTTCTATGGAAACGACAGGATTTTCTTTTGGGATACGACAATCACATTTACGATCCACTAATCCTTCTTTACTGCATCCCTCACTCCCACACATTAAAGAATTCACACGGAAATTGCGTCGCCGTGAAATACGAGTACTATGTGTTCTATGACATTTCCTTCTAAATCGAGTAACGTTTCTATGGAAACGATAGGATTTTCTTTTGGGATACGACAATCACATTTATGATCCACTAATCCTTCTTTACTGCATCCCTCACTCCCACACATTGAAGAATTCACACGGAAATTGCGTCGCTGTGAAATACGAGTACAATGTGTTCTAAGATATTTCCTTCTAAATGGAGTAACATTTCGATGGAAACGACAGGATTTTCTTTTGGGATACGACAATCACATTTACGATCCACTAATCCCTCTTTACTGCATCCCTCACTCCCACACATTGAAGAATTCACACGGAAATTGCGTCGCTGTGAAATACGAGTACTATGTGTTCTAAGACATTTCCTTCTAAATCGAGTAACGTTTCTATGGAAACGACAGGATTTTCTTTTGGGATACGACAATCACATTTACGATCCACTAATCCTTCTTTACTGCATCCCTCACTCCCTCACATTGAAGAAATCACACGGAAATTGCGTCGCTGTGAAATACGAGTACTATGTGTTCTAAGACATTTCCTTCTAAATCGAGTAACGTTTCTATGGGAACGACAGGATTTTCTTTTGGGATACGACAATCACATTTCCGATCCACTAATCCTTCTTTACTGCATCCCTCACTCCTACACATTGAAGAATGCAAACGGAAATTGCGTCGCTGTGAAATACGAGTACTATGTGTTCTAAGACATTTCCTTCTAAATCGAGTAACGTTTCTATGGAAACGACAGGATTTCCTTTTGGGGTACGACAATCTCATTTACGATCCACTAATCCTTCTTTACTGCATCCCTCACTCCCTCACATTGAAGAATTCACACGGAAATTGCGTCGCTGTGAAATACGAGTACTATGTGTTCTAAGACACTTCCTTCTAAATCGAGTAACGTTTCTATGGAAACGACAGGATTTTCTTTTGGGATACGACAATCACATTTTCGATCCACCAATCCTTCTTTACTGCATCCCTCACTCCCTACATTGAAGAATTCACACGGAAATTGCGTCGCTGTGAAATACGAGTACTATGTGTTCTAAGACATATTCTTCTAAATCGAGTAACGTTTCTATGGAAACGACAGGATTTTCTTTTGGGATACGACAATCACATTTACGATCCACTAATCCTTCTTTACTGCATCCCTCACTCCCACAAATTGAAGAATTCACACGGAAATTGCGTCGCTGTGAAATACGAGTACTATGTGTTCTAAGACATTTCCTTCTAAATCGAGTAACGTTTCTATGGAAACGACAGGATTTTCTTTTGGGATACGACAATCACATTTCCGATCCACCAATCCTTCTTTACTGCATCCCTCACTCCCTCACATTGAAGAATTCACACGGAAATTGCGTCGCTGTGAAATACGAGTACTATGTGTTCTAAGACATTTCCTTCTAAATCGAGTAACGTTTCTATGGAAACGACAGGATTTTCTTTTGGGATACGACAAACACATTTCCGATCCACTAATCCTTCTTTACTGCATCCCTCACTCCCACACATTGAAGAATTCACACGGAAATTGCGTCGCTGTGAAATACGAGTACTATGTGTTCTAAGACATTTCCTTCTAAATCGAGTAACGTTTCTATGGAAACGACAGGATTTTCTTTTGGGGTACGACAATCTCATTTTCGATCCACTAATCCTTCTTTACTGCATCCCTCACTCCCACACATTGAAGAATTCACACGGAAATTGCGTCGCTGTGAAATACGAGTACTATGTGTTCTAAGACATTTCCTTCTAAATCGAGTAACGTTTCTATGGAAACGACAGGATTTTCTTTTGGGATACGACAATCACATTTACGATCCACTAATCCTTCTTTACTGCATCCCTCACTCCCACACATTGAAGAATTCACACGGAAATTGCGTCGCTGTGAAATACGAGTACTATGTGTTCTAAGACATTTCCTTCTAAATCGAGTAACGTTTCTATGGAAACGACAGGATTTTCTTTTGGGATACGACAATCACATTTACGATCCACTAATCATTCTTTACTGCATCCCTCACTCCCACATCATTGAAGAATTCACACGGAAATTGCGTCGCTGTGAAATACGAGTACTATGTGTTCTATGACATTTCCTTCTAAATCGAGTAACGTTTCTATGGAAACGATAGGATTTTCTTTTGGGATACGACAATCACATTTATGATCCACTAATCCTTCTTTACTGCATCCCTCACTCCCACACATTGAAGAATTCACACGGAAATTGCGTCGCTGTGAAATACGAGTACAATGTGTTCTAAGACATTTCCTTCTAAATGGAGTAACATTTCGATCGAAACGACAGGATTTTCTTTTGGGATACGACAATCACATTTACGATCCACTAATCCTTCTTTACTGCATCCCTCACTCCCACACATTGAAGAATTCACACGGAAATTGCGTCGCTGTGAAATACGAGTACTATCTGTTCATAGACATTTCCTTCTAAATCGAGTAACGTTTCTATGGAAACGACAGGTTTTTCTTTTGGGATACGACAATCACATTTACGATCCACTAATCCTTCTTAACTGCATCCCTCACTCCCACACATTGAAGAATTCACACGGAAATTGCGTCGCTGTGAAATACGAGTACTATGTGTTCTAAGATATTTCCTTCTAAATCGAGTAACGTTTCTATGGAAACGACAGGATTTTCATTTGGGATACGACAATCACATTTGCGATCCACTAATCCTTCCTTACTGCATCCCTCACTCCCACACATTGAAGAATTCACACGGAAATTCCGTCGCTGTGAAATACGAGTATTATGTGTTCTAAGATATTTCCTTCTAAATCGAGTAACGTTTCTTTGGAAACGACAGGATTTTCTTTTGGGATACGACAATCACATTTACGATCCACTAATCCTTCTTTACTGCATCCCTCACTCCCACACATTGAAGAATTCACACGGAAATTGCGTCGCTGTGAAATACGAGTACTATGTGTTCTAAGACATTTCCTTCTAAATCGAGTAACGTTTCTATGGAAACGACAGGATTTTCTTTTGGGATACGACAATCTCATTTCCGATCCACTAATCCTTCTTTACTGCATCCCTCACTCCCACACATTGAAGAATTCACACGGAAATTGCGTCGCTGTGAAATACGAGTACTATGTGTTCTAAGACATTTCATTCTTAATCGAGTAACGTTTCTATGGAAACGACAGGATTTTCTTTTGGGATACGACAATCACATTTCCGATCCACCAATCCTTCTTTACTGCATCCCTCACTCCCTCACATTGAAGAATTCACACGGAAATTGCGTCGCTGTGAAATACGAGTACTATGTGTTCTAAGACATTTCCTTCTAAATCGAGTAACGTTTCTATGGGAACGACAGGATTTTCTTTTGGGATATGACAATCACATTTCCGATCCACTAATCCTTCTTTACTGCATCCCTCACTCCCACACATTTCAAGAATGCACACGGAAATTGCGTCGCTGTGAAATACGAGTACTATGTGTTCTAAGACATTTCCTTCTACATCGAGTAACGTTTCTATGGAAACGACAGGATTTTCTTTTGGGGTACGACAATCTCATTTTCGATCCACTAATCCTTCTTTACTGCATCCCTCACTCCCTCACATTGAAGAATTCACACGGAAATTGCGTCGCTGTGAAATACGAGTACCATGTGTTCTAAGACACTTCCTTCTAAATCGAGTAACGTTTCTATGGAAACGACAGGATTTTCTTTTGGGATACGACAATCACGTTTTCGATCCACCAATCCTTCTTTACTGCATCCCTCACTCCCTACATTGAAGAATTCACACGGAAATTGCGTCGCTGTGAAATACGAGTACTATGTGTTCTAAGACATTTCCTACTAAATCGAGTAACGTTTCTATGGAAACGACAGGATTTTCTTTTGGGATACGACAATCACATTTACGATCCACTAATCCTTCTTTACTGCATCCCTCACTCCCACACATTGAAGAATTCACACGGAAATTGCGTCGCTGTGAAATACGAGTACTATGTGTTCTAAGGAATTTCCTTCTAAATCGAGTAACGTTTCTATGGAAACGACAGGATTTTCTTTTGGGATACGACAATCACATTTCCGATCCACCAATCCTTCTTTACTGCATCCCTCACTCCCTCACATTGAAGAATTCACACGGAAATTGCGTCGCTGTGAAATACGAGTACTATGTGTTCTAAGACATTTCCTTCTAAATCGAGTAACGTTTCTATGGAAACGACAGGATTTTCTTTTGGGATACGACAAACACATTTCCGATCCACTAATCCTTCTTTACTGCATCCCTCACTCCCACACATTGAAGAAATCACACGGAAATTGCGTCGCTGTGAAATACGAGTACTATGTGTTCTAAGACATTTCCTTCTAAATCGAGTAACGTTTCTATGGAAACGACAGGATTTTCTTTTGGGGTACGACAATCTCATTTTCGATCCACTAATCCTACTTTACTGCATCCCTCACTCCCACACATTGAAGAATTCACACGGAAATTGCGTCGCTGTGAAATACGAGTACTATGTGTTCTAAGACATTTCCTTCTAAATCGAGTAACGTTTCTATGGAAACGACAGGATTTTCTTTTGGGATACGACAATCACATTTACGATCCACTAATCCTTCTTTACTGCATCCCTCACTCCCACACATTGAAGAATTCACACGGAAATTGCGTCGCTGTGAAATACGAGTACTATGTGTTCTAAGACATTTCCTTCTAAATCGAGTAACGTTTCTATGGAAACGACAGGATTTTCTTTTGGGATACGACAATCACATTTACGATCCACTAATCCTTCTTTACTGCATCCCTCACTCCCACACATTAAAGAATTCACACGGAAATTGCGTCGCTGTGAAATACGAGTACTATGTGTTCTATGACATTTCCTTCTAAATCGAGTAACGTTTCTATGGAAACGATAGGATTTTCTTTTGGGATACGACAATCACATTTATGATCCACTAATCCTTCTTTACTGCATCCCTCACTCCCACACATTGAAGAATTCACACGGAAATTGCGTCGCTGTGAAATACGAGTACTATGTGTTCTAAGATATTTCCTTCTAAATGGAGTAACATTTCGATGGAAACGACAGGATTTTCTTTTGGGATACGACAATCACATTTACGATCCACTAATCCCTCTTTACTGCATCCCTCACTCCCACACATTGAAGAATTCACACGGAAATTGCGTCGCTGTGAAATACGAGTACTATGTGTTCTAAGACATTTCCTTCTAAATCGAGTAACGTTTCTATGGAAACGACAGGATTTTCTTTTGGGATACGACAATCACATTTACGATCCACTAATCCTTCTTTACTGCATCCCTCACTCCAACACATTGAAGAATTCACACGGAAATTCCGTCGCTGTGAAATACGAGTACTATGTGTTCTAAGACATTTCCTTCTAAATCGAGTAACGTTTCTATGGAAACGACAGGATTTTCTTTTGGGATACGACAATCACATTTCCGATCCACTAATCCTTCTTTACTGCATCCCTCACTCCCACACATTGTAGAATTCACACGGAAATTGCGTCGCTGTGAAATACGATTACTATGTGTTCTAAGACATTTCCTTCCAAATCGAGTAACGTTTCTATGGAAACGAAAGGATTTTCTTTTGGGATACGACAATCTCATTTCCGATCCACTAATCCTTCTTTACTGCATCCCTCACTCCCAAACATTGAAGAATTCACACGGAAATTGCGTCGTAGTGTAATACGAGTACTATGTGTTCTAAGACATTTCCTTCTAAATCGAGTAACGTTTCTATGGAAACGACAGGATTTTCTTTTGGGATACGACAATCTCATTTCCGATCCACTAATCCTTCTTTACTGCATCCCTCACTCCCACACATTGAAGAATTCACACGGAAATTCCGTCGCTGTGAAATACGAGTACTATGTCTTCTAAGACATTTCCTTCTAAATCGAGTAACGTTTCTATGGAAACGACAGGATTTTCTTTTGGGATACGACAATCACATTTCCGACCCACTAATCCTTCTTTACTGCATCCCTCACTCCCAAACATTGTCGAATTCACACGGAAATTCCGTCGCTATGAAATACGAGTACTATGTGTTCTAAGACATTTCCTTCTAAATCGAGTAACGTTTCTATGGAAACGACAGGATTTTCTTTTGGGATACGACAATCACATTTCCGATCCACTAATCCTTCTTTACTGCATCCCTCACTCCCACACATTGAAGAATTCACACGGAAATTGCGTCGCTATGAATTACGAGTACTATGTGTCCTAAGTCATTTCCTTCAAAATCGAGTAACGTTTCTATGGAAACGACAGGATTTTCTTTTGGGATACGACAATCTCATTTCCGATCCACTAATCCTTCTTCACTACATCCCTCACTCCCACACATTGAAGAATTCACACGGAAATTCCGTCGCTGTGAAATACGAGTACTATGTGTTCTAAGACATTTCCTTCTAAATCGAGTAACGTTTCTATGGAAACGACAGGATTTTCTTATGGGAAACGACAATCACATTTACGATCCACTAATCCTTCTTTACTGCATCCCTCACTCCCACACATTGAAGAATTCACACGGAAATTGCGTCGCTGTGAAATACGAGTACTATGTGTTCTAAGACATTTCCTTCTAAATCGAGTAACGTTTCTATGGAAACGACAGGATTTTCTTTTGGGATACGACAATCACATTTCCGATCCACTAATCCTTCTTTACTGCATCCCTCACTCCCACACATTGAAGAATACACACGGAAATTGCGTCGCTGTGAAATACGAGTACTATGTGTTCTAAGACATTTCCTTCTAAATCGAGTAACGTTTCTATGGAAACGACAGGATTTTCTTTTGGGATACGACAATCACATTTACGATCCACTAATCCTTCTTTACTGCATCCCTCACTCCCACACATTGAAGAATTCACACGGAAATTCCGTCGCTGTGAAATACGAGTACTATGTGTTCTAAGACATTTCCTTCTAAATCGAGTAACGTTTCTATGGAAACGACAGTATTTTCTTTTGGTATACGACAATCACATTTACGATCCACTAATCCTTCTTTACTGCATCCCTCATTCCCACACATTGAAGAGTTCATACGGAAATTCCGTCGCTGTGAAATACGAGTACTATGTGTTCTAAGACATTTCCTTCTAAATCGAGTAACGTTTCTATGGAAACGACAGGATTTTCTTTTGGGATACGACAATCACATTTACGATCCACTAATCCTTCTTTACTGCATCCCTCACTCCCACACATTGAAGAATTCACACGGAAATTGCGTCGCTGTGAAATACGAGTACTATGTGTTCTAAGACATTTCCTTCTAAATCGAGTAACGTTTCTATGGAAACGACGGGATTTTCTTTTGGGATACGACAATCACATTTCCGATCCACTAATCCTTCTTTACTGCATCCCTCACTCACACACACTGAAGAATTCACACGGAAATTCCGTCGCTGTGAAATACGAGTACTATGTGTTCTAAGACATTTCCTTCTAAATCGAGTAACGTTTCTATGGAAACGACAGGATTTTCTTTTGGGATACGACAATCTCTTTTCCGATCCACTAATCCTTTTTTACTGCATCCCTCACTCCCAAACATTGACGAATTCACACGGAAATACCGTCGCTGTGAAATACGAGTACTATGTGTTCTAAGACATTTCCTTCTAAATCGAGTAACGTTTCTATGGAAACGACAGGATTTTCTTTTGGGATACGACAATCACATTTACGATCCACTAATCCTTCTTTACTGCATCCCTCACTTCTTCACATTGAAGAATTCACACGGAAATTGCGTCGCTGTGAAATACGAGTACTATGTGTTCTAAGACATTTCCTTCTAAATCGAGTAACGTTTCTATGGAAGCGACAGGATTTTCTTTTGGGATACGACAATCACATTTCCGATCCACTAATCCTTCTTTACAGCATCCCTCACTGTCACACATTGAAGAATTCACACGGAAATTGCGTCGCTGTGAAATACGAGTACTATGTGTTCTAAGACATTTCCTTCTAAATCGAGTAACGTTTCTATGGAAACGACAGGGTTTTCTTTTGGGATACGACAATCACATTTCCGATCCACTAATCCTTCTTTACTGCATCCCTCACTCCCACACATTGAAGAATTCACACGGAAATTGCGTCGCTGTGAAATACGATTACTATGTGTTCTAAGACATTTCCTTCTAAATCGAGTAACGTTTCTATGGAAACGACAGGATTTTCTTTTGGGATACGACAATCTCATTTCCGATCCACTAATCCTTCTTTACTGCATCCCTCACTCCCAAACATTGACGAATTCACACGGAAATTGCGTCGTAGTAAAATACGAGTACTATGTGTTCTAAGACATTTCCTTCTAAATCGAGTAACGTTTCTATGGAAACGACAGGATTTTCTTTTGGGATACGACAATCTCATTTCCGATCCACTATTCCTTGTTTACTGCATCCCTCACTCCCACACATTGAAGAATTCACACGGAAATTCCGTCCCTGTGAAATACGAGTACTATGTCTTCTAAGACATTTCCTTCTAAATCGAGTAACGTTTCTATGGAAACGACAGGATTTTCTTTTGGGATACGACAATCACATTTCCGACCCACTAATCCTTCTTTACTGCATCCCTCACTCCCAAACATTGACGAATTCACACGGAAATTCCGTCGCTATGAAATACGAGTACTATGTGTTCTAAGACATTTCCTTCTAAATCGAGTAACGTTTCTATGGAAACGACAGGATTTTCTTTTGGGATACGACAATCACATTTCCGATACACTAATCCTCCTTTACTGCATCCCTCACTCCCACACATTGAAGAATTCACACGGAAATTGCGTCGCTGTGAAATACGAGAACTATGTGTCCTAAGTCATTTCCTTCAAAATCGTGTAACGTTTCTATGGAAACGACAGGATTTTCTTTTGGGATACGACAATCTCATTTCCGATCCACTAATCCTTCTTTATTGCATCCCTCACTCCCAAACATTGACGAATTCACACGGAAATTCCGTCGCTGTGAAATACGAGGACTATGTGTTCTAAGACATTTCCTTCTAAATCGAGTAACGTTTCTATGGAAACGACAGGATTTTCTTTTGGGATACGACAATCTCATTTCCGATCCACTAATCCTTCTTTACTGCATCCCTCACTCCCACACATTGAAGAATTCACACGGTAATTTCGTCGCTGTGAAATACGAGTACTATGTGTTCTAAGACATTTCCTTCTAAATCGAGTAACGTTTCTATGGAAATGACAGGATTTTCTTTTGGGATACGACAATCACATTTCCGATCCACTAATCCTTCTTTACTGCATCCCTCACTCCCAAACATTGACGAATTCAAACGGAAATTCCGTCGCTATGAAATACGAGTACTATGTGTTCTAAGACATTTCCTTCTAAATCGAGTAACTTTTCTATGGAAACGAATGGATTTTCTTTTGGGATACGACAATCACATTTCTGATCCACTAATCCTTCTTTACTGCATCCCTCACTCCCACACATTGAAGAATTCACACGGAAATTGCGTCGCTGTGAAATACGAGTACTATGTGTTCTAAGACGTTTCCTACTAAATCGAGTAACGTTTCTATGGATACGACAGGCTTTTCTTTAGGGATACGACAATCACATTTACGATCCACTAATCCTTCTTTACTGCATCCCTCACTCCCACACATTGACGAATTCACACGGAAATTGCGTCGCTGTGAAATACGAGTACTATGTGTTCTATGACATTTCCTTCTAAATCGAGTAACGTTTCTATGGAAACGACAGGATTTTCTTTTGGGATACGACAATCTCATTTCCGATCCACTAATCCTTCTTTACTGCATCCCTCACTCCCACACATTGAAGAATTCACACGGAAATTGCGTCGCTGTGAAATACGTGTACTATGTGTTCTAAGACATTTCCTTCTAAATCGAGTAACGTTTCTATGGAAACGACAGGATTTTCTTTTGGGATACGACAATCTCATTTACGATCCACTAATCCTTCTTTACTGCATCCCTCACTCCCACAGATTGAAGGATTCACACGGAAATTGCGTCGCTGTGAAATACGAGTACTATGTGTTCTAAGACATTTCCTTTTAAACCGAGTAACGTTTCTATGGAAACGACAGGATTTCATTTTGGGATACGACAATCACATTTACGATGCACTAATCCTTCTTTACTGCATCCCTCACTCCCACACATTGAAGAATTCACACGGAAATTGCGTCGCTGTGAAATACGTGTACTATGTGTTCTAAGACATTTCCTTCTAAATCGAGTAACGTTTCTATGGAAACGACAGGATTTTCTTTTGGGATACGACAATCACATTTACGATCCACTAATCCTTCTTTACTGCATCCCTCACTCCCACACATTGAAGAATTCACACGGAAATTGCGTCGCTGTGAAATACGAGTACTATGTGTTCTAAGACATTTCCTTCTAAATCGAGTAACGTTTCTATGGAAACGACAGGATTTTCTTTTGGGATACGACAATCACATTTACGATCCACTAATCCTCCTTTACTGCATCCCTCACTCCCACACATTGAAGAATTCACACGGAAATTGCGTCGCTGTGAAATACGAGTACTATGTGTTCTAAGACATTTCCTTCTAAATCGAGTAACGTTTCTATGGAAACGACAGGAATTTCTTTTGGGATACGACAATCTCATTTCCGATCCACTAATCCTTCTTTACTGCATGCCTCACTCCCACACATTGAAGAATTCACACGGAAATTGCGTCGCTGTGAAATACGAGTACTATGTCTTCTAAGACATTTCCTTCTAAATCGAGTAACGTTTCTATGGAAACGACAGGATTTTCTTTTGGGATACGACAATCACATTTCCGACCCACTAATCCTTCTTTACTGCATCCCTCACTCCCAAACATTGACGAATTCACACGGAAATTCCGTCGCTATGAAATACGAGTACTATGTGTTCTAAGACATTTCCTTCTAAATCAAGTAACGTTTCTATGGAAACGACAGGATTTTCTTTTGGGATACGACAATCACATTTCCGATCCACAAATCCTTCTTTACTGCATCCCTCACTCCCACACATTGAAGAATTCACACGGAAATTGCGTCGCTGTGAAATACGAGAACTATGTGTCCTAAGTCATTTCCTTCAAAATCGAGTAACGTTTCTATGGAAACGACAGGATTTTCTTTTGGGATACGACAATCTCATTTCCGATCCACTAATCCTTCTTTACTGCATCCCTCACTCCCAAACATTGACGAATTCACACGGAAATTCCGTCGCTGTGAAATACGAGTACTATGTGTTCTAAGACATTTCCTTCTAAATCGAGTAACGTTTCTATGGAAACGACAGGATTTTCTTTTGGGATACGACAATCTCATTTCCCATCCGCTAATCCTTCTTTACTGCATCCCTCACTCCCACACATTGAAGAATTCACACGGAAATTCCGTCGCTGTGAAATATGAGTACTATGTGTTCTAAGACATTTCCTTCTAAATCGAGTAACGTTTCTATGGAAACGACAGGATTTTCTTTTGGGATACGACAATCACATTTCCGATCCACTAATCCTTCTGTACTGCATCCCTCACTCCCAAACATTGACGAATTCAAACGGAAATTCCGTCTCTATGAAATACGAGTACTATGTGTTCTAAGACATTTCCTTCTAAATCGAGTAACGTTTCTATGGAAACGACAGGATTTTCTTTTGGGATACGACAATCACATTTCCGACCCACTAATCCTTCTTTACTGCATCCCTCACTCCCAAACATTGACGAATTCACACGGAAATTCCGTCGCTATGAAATACGAGTACTATGTGTTCTAAGACATTTCCTTCTAAATCAAGTAACGTTTCTATGGAAACGACAGGATTTTCTTTTGGGATACGACAATCACATTTCCGATCCACAAATCCTTCTTTACTGCATCCCTCACTCCCACACATTGAAGAATTCACACGGAAATTGCGTCGCTGTGAAATACGAGAACTATGTGTCCTAAGTCATTTCCTTCAAAATCGAGTAACGTTTCTATGGAAACGACAGGATTTTCTTTTGGGATACGACAATCTCATTTCCGATCCACTAATCCTTCTTTACTGCATCCCTCACTCCCAAACATTGACGAATTCACACGGAAATTCCGTCGCTGTGAAATACGAGTACTATGTGTTCTAAGACATTTCCTTCTAAATCGAGTAACGTTTCTATGGAAACGACAGGATTTTCTTTTGGGATACGACAATCTCATTTCCCATCCGCTAATCCTTCTTTACTGCATCCCTCACTCCCACACATTGAAGAATTCACACGGAAATTCCGTCGCTGTGAAATATGAGTACTATGTGTTCTAAGACATTTCCTTCTAAATCGAGTAACGTTTCTATGGAAACGACAGGATTTTCTTTTGGGATACGACAATCACATTTCCGATCCACTAATCCTTCTGTACTGCATCCCTCACTCCCAAACATTGACGAATTCAAACGGAAATTCCGTCTCTATGAAATACGAGTACTATGTGTTCTAAGACATTTCCTTCTAAATCGAGTAACGTTTCTATGGAAACGACAGGATTTTCTTTTGGGATACGACAATCACATTTCCGATCCACTAATCCTTCTTTACTGCATCCCTCACTCCCACACATTGAAGAATTCACACGGAGATTGCGTCGCTGTGAAATACGAGTACTATGTGTTCTAAGACGTTTCCTACTAAATCGAGTAACGTTTCTATGGAAACGACAGGCTTTTCTTTAGGGATACGACAATCACATTTACGATCCACTAATCCTTCTTTACTGCATCCCTCACTCCCACACATTGACGAATTCACACGGAAATTGCGTCGCTGTGAAATACGAGTACTATGTGTTCTATGACATTTCCTTCTAAATCGAGTAACGTTTCTATGGAAACGACAGGATTTTCTTTTGGGATACGACAATCTCATTTCCGATCCACTAATCCTTCTTTACTGCATCCCTCACTCCCACACATTGAAGAATTCACACGGAAATTGCGTCGCTGTGAAATACGTGTACTATGTGTTCTAAGACATTTCCTTCTAAATCGAGTAACGTTTCTATGGAAACGACAGGATTTTCTTTTGGGATACGACAATCTCATTTACGATCCACTAATCCTTCTTTACTGCATCCCTCACTCCCACAGATTGAAGGATTCACACGGAAATTGCGTCGCTGTGAAATACGAGTACTATGTGTTCTAAGACATTTCCTTTTAAATCGAGTAACGTTTCTATGGAAACGACAGGATTTGATTTTGGGATACGACAATCACATTTCTGATCCACTAATCCTTCTTTACTGCATCCCTCACTCCCACACATTGAAGAATTCACACGGAAATTGCGTCGCTGTGAAACACGAGTACTATGTGTTCTAAGACATTTCCTTCTAAATCGAGTAACGTTTCTATGGAAACGACATGCTTTTCTTTAGGGATACGACAATCACATTTACGATCCACTAATCCTTCTTTGCTGCATCCCTCACTCCCACACATTGACGAATTCACACGGAAATTGCGTCGCTGTGAAATACGAGTACTATGTGTTCTAAGACATTTCCTTGTAAATCGAGTAACGTTTCTATGGAAACGACAGGATTTTCTTTTCGGATACGACAATCACATTTACGATCCACTAATCCTTCTTTACTGCATCCCTCACTCCCACACATTGAAGAATTCACACGGAAATTGCGTCGCTGTGAAATACGAGTACTATGTGTTCTAAGATATTTCCTTCTAAATCGAGTAACGTTTCTATGGAAACGACAGGATTTTCCTTTGGGATACGACAATCACATTTACGATCCACTAATCCTTCTTTACTGCATCCCTCACTCCCACACATTGAAGAATTCACACGGAAATTGCGTCGCTGTGAAATACGAGTACTATGTGTTCTAAGACTCTTCCTTCTAAATCGAGTAACGTTTCAATGGAAACGACAGGATTTTCTTTTGGGATACGACAATCACATTTCCGATCCACTAATCCTTCTTTACTGCATCCCTCACTCCCACACATTGAAGAATTCACACGGAAATTCCGTCGCTGTGAAATACGAGTACTATGTGTTCTAAGACATTTCCTTCTAAATCGAGTAACGTTTCTATGGAAACGACAGGATTTTCTTTTGGGATACGACAATCACATTTACGATCCACTAATCCTTCTTTACTGCATCCCTCACTCCCACACATTGAAGAATTCACACGGAAATTGCGTCGCTGTGAAATACGAGTACTATGTGTTCTAAGACATTTCCTTCTAAATCGAGTAACGTTTCTATGGAAACGACAGGATTTTCTTTTGGGATACGACAATCACATTTACGATCCACTAATCCTTGTTTACTGCATCCCTCACTCCCACACATTGAAGATTTCACACGGAAATTGCGTCGCTGTGAAATACGAGTACTATGTGTTCTATGACATTTCCTTCTAAATCGAGTAACGTTTCTATGGAAACGACAGGATTTTCTTTTGTGATACGACAATCACATTTACGATCCACTAATCCTTCTTTACTGCATCCCTCACTCCCACACATTGAAGAATTCACACGGAAATTGCGTCGCTGCGAAATACGAGTACTATGTGTTCTAAGACATTTCCTTCTAAATCGAGTAACGTTTCTATGGAAACGACAGGATTTTCTTTTGGGGTACGACAATCACATTTCCGATCCACTAATCCTTCTTTACTGCATCCCTCACTCCCACACATTGAAGAATTCACACGGAAATTGCGTCGCTGTGAAATACGAGTACTATGTGTTCTAAGACATTACCTTCTAAATCGAGTAAAGTTTCTATGGAAACGACAGGATTTTCTTTTGGGATACGACAATCACATTTCCGATCCACTAATCCTTCTTTACTGCATCCCTCACTCCCACACATTGAAGAATTCACACGGAAATTGCGTCGCTGTGAAATACGAGTACTATGTGTTCTAAGACATTTCCTTCTAAATCGAGTAACGTTTCTATGGAAACGACAGGATTTTCTTTTGGGATACGACAATCACATTTCCGACCCACTAATCCTTCTTTACTGCATCCCTCACTCCCAAACATTGACGAATTCACACGGAAATTGCGTCGCTGTGACATACGAGAACAATGTGTCCTAAGTCATTTCCTTCAAAATCGAGTAACGTTTCTATGGAAACGACAGGATTTTCTTTTGGGATACGACAATCTCATTTCCGATCCACTAATCCTTCTTTACTGCATCCCTCACTCCCAAACATTGACGAATTCACACGGAAATTCCGTCGCTGTGAAATACGAGTACTATGTGTTCTAAGACATTTCCTTCTAAATCCAGTAACGTTTCTATGGAAACGACAGGATTTTCTTTTGGGATACGACAATCTCATTTCCGATCCACTAATCCTTCTTTACTGCATCCCTCACTCCCACACATTGAAGAATTCACACGGAAGTTCCGTCGCTGTGAAATACGAGTACTATGTGTTCTAAGACATTTCCTTCTAAATCGAGTAACGTTTCTATGGAAACGACAGGATTTTCTTTTGGGATACGACAATCACATTTCCGATCCACTAATCCTTCTTTACTGCATCCCTCACTCCCAAACACTGACGAATTCTAACGGAAATTCCGTCGCTATGAAATACGAGTACTATGTGTTCTAAGACATTTCCTTCTAAATCGAGTAACGTTTCTATGGAAACGACAGGATTTTCTTTTGGGATACGACAATCACATTTCCGATCCACTAATCCTTCTTTACTGCATCCCTCACTCCCACACATTGAAGAATTCACACGGAAATTGCGTCGCTGTGAAATACGAGTACTATGTGTTCTAAGACATTTCCTTCTAAATCGAGTAACGTTTCTATGGAAACGACATGCTTTTCTATAGGGATACGACAATCACATTTACGATCCACTAATCCTTCTTTGCTGCATCCCTCACTCCCACACATTGACGAATTCACACGGAAATTGCGTCGCTGTGAAATACGAGTACTATGTGTTCTAAGACATTTCCTTCTAAATCGAGTAACGTTTCTATGGAAACGACAGGATTTTCTTTTCGGATACGACAATCACATTTACGATCCACTAATCCTTCTTTACTGCATCCCTCACTCCCACACATTGAAGAATTCACACGGAAATTGCGTCGCTGTGAAATACGAGTACTATGTGTTCTAAGACATTTCCTTCTAAATCGAGTAACGTTTCTATGGAAACGACAGGATTTTCCTTTGGGATACGACAATCACATTTACGATCCACTAATCCTTCTTTACTGCATCCCTCACTCCCACACATTGAAGAATTCACACGGAAATTGCGTCGCTGTGAAATACGAGTACTATGTGTTCTAAGACATTTCCTTCTAAATCGAGTAACGTTTCAATGGAAACGACAGGATTTTCTTTTGGGATACGACAATCACATTTCCGATCCACTAATCCTTCTTTACTGCATCCCTCACTCCCACACATTGAAGAATTCACACGGAAATTCCGTCGCTGTGAAATACGAGTACTATGTGTTCTAAGACATTTCCTTCTAAATCGAGTAACGTTTCTATGGAAACGACAGGATTTTCTTTTGGGATACGACAATCACATTTACGATCCACTAATCCTTCTTTACTGCATCCCTCACTCCCACACATTGAAGAATTCACACGGAAATTGCGTCGCTGTGAAATACGAGTACTATGTGTTCTAAGACATTTCCTTCTAAATCGAGTAACGTTTCTATGGAAACGACAGGATTTTCTTTTGGGATACGACAATCACATTTACGATCCACTAATCCTTGTTTACTGCATCCCTCACTCCCACACATTGAAGATTTCACACGGAAATTACGTCGCTGTGAAATACGAGTACTATGTGTTCTATGACATTTCCTTCTAAATCGAGTAACGTTTCTATGGAAACGACAGGATTTTCTTTTGTGATACGACAATCACATTTACGATCCACTAATCCTTCTTTACTGCATCCCTCACTCCCACACATTGAAGAATTCACACGGAAATTGCGTCGCTGCGAAATACGAGTACTATGTGTTCTAAGACATTTCCTTCTAAATCGAGTAACGTTTCTATGGAAACGACAGGATTTTCTTTTGGGATACGACAATCACATTTCAGATCCACTAATCCTTCTTTACTGCATCCCTCACTCCCACACATTGAAGAATTCACACGGAAATTGCGTCGCTGTGAAATACGAGTACTATGTGTTCTAAGACATTACCTTCTAAATCGAGTAAAGTTTCTATGGAAACGACAGGATTTTCTTTTGGGATACGACAATCACATTTCCGATCCACTAGTCCTTCTTTACTGCATCCCTCACTCCCACACATTGAAGAATTCACACGGAAATTGCGTCGCTGTGAAATACGAGTACTATGTGTTCTAAGACATTTCCTTCTAAATCGAGTAACGTTTCTATGGAAACGACAGGATTTTCTTTTGGGATACGACAATCACATTTCCGATCCACTAATCCTTCTTTATTGCATCCCTCACTCCCACACATTGAAGAATTCACACGGAAATTGCGTCGCTGTGAAATACGAGTACTATGTGTTCTCAGACATTTCCTTCTAAATCGAGAAACGTTTCTATGGAAACGACAGGATTTTCTTTTGGGATACGACAATCTCATTTCCGATCCACTAATCCTTCTTTACTGCATCCCTCACTCCCAAACATTGACGAATTCACACGGAAATTGCGTCGCTGTGAAATACGAGTACTATGTGTTCTAAGACATTTCCTTCTAAATCGAGTAACGTTTCTATGGAAACGACAGGATTTTCTTTTGGGATACGACAATCTCATTTCCGATCCATTAATCCTTCTTTACTGCATCCCTCACTCCCACACATTGAAGAATTCACACGGAAATTGCGTCGCTGTGAAATAAGAGTACTATGTGTTCTAAGACATTTCCTTCTAAATCGAGAAACGTTTCTATGGAAACGACAGGATTTTCTTTTGGGATACGACAATCACATTTCCGATCCACTAATCCTTCTTTACTGCATCCCTCACTCCCACACATTGAAGAATTCACACGGAAATTGCGTCGCTGTGAAATACGAGTACTATGTGTTCTAAGACATTTTCTCCTAAATCGAGTAACGTTTCTATGGAAACGACAGGATTTTCTTTTGGGATACGACAATCACATTTCCGATCCACTAATCCTTCTTTACTGCATCCCTCACTCCCACACATTGAAGAATTCACACGGAAATTGCGTCGCTGTGAAATACGAGTACTATGTGTTCTAAGACATTACCTTCTAAATCGAGTAAAGTTTCTATGGAAACGACAGGATTTTCTTTTGGGATACGACAATCACATTTCCGATCCACTAATCCTTCTTCACTGCATCCCTCACTCCCACACATTGAAGAATTTACACGGAAATTGCGTCGCTGTGAAATACGAGTACTATGTGTTCTAAGACATTTCCTTCTAAATCGAGTAACGTTTCTATGGAAACGACAGGATTTTCTTTTGGGAAGCGACAATCACATTTCCGATCCACTAATCCTTCTTTATTGCATCCCTCACTCCCACACATTGAAGAATTCACACGGAAATTGCGTCGCTGTGGAATACGAGTACTATTTGTTCTAAGACATTTCCTTCTAAATCGAGAAACGTTTCTATGGAAACGACAGGATTTTCTTTTGGGATACGACAATCTCATTTCCGATCCACTAATCCTTCTTTACTGCATCCCTCACTCCCAAACATTGACGAATTCACACGGAAATTGCGTCGCTGTGAAATACGAGTACTATGTGTTCTAAGACATTTCCTTCTAAATCGAGTAACGTTTCTATGGAAACGACAGGATTTTCTTTTGGGATACGACAATCTCATTTCCGATCTATTAATCTTTCTTTACTGCATCCCTCACTCCCACACATTGAAGAATTCACACGGAAATTGCGTCGCTGTGAAATATGAGTACTATGTGTTCTAAGACATTTCCTTCTAAATCGAGAAACGTTTCTATGGAAACGACAGGATTTTCTTTTGGGATACGACAATCACATTTCCGATCCACTAATCCTTCTTTACTCCATCCCTCACTCCCACACATTGAAGAATTCACACGGAAATTCCGTCGCTGTGAAATACGAGTACTATGTGTTCTAAGTCATTTCCTTCTAAATCGAGTAACGTTTCTATGGAAACGACAGGATTTTCTTTTGGGATACGACAATCACATTTCCGATCCACTAATCCTTCTTTACTCCATCCCTCACACCCACACATTGAAGAATTCACACGGAAATTCCGTCTCTGTGAAATACGAGTACTATGTGTTCTAAGACATTTCCTTCTAAATCGAGTAACGTTTCTATGGAAACGACAGGATTTTCTTTTGGGATACGACAATCACATTTCCGATCCATTAATCCTTTATTACTGCATCCCTCACTCCCACACATTGAAGAATTCACACGGAAACTGCGTCGCTGTGAAATACGAGTACTATGTGTTCTAAGACATTTCCTTCTAAATCGAGTAACGTTTCTATGGAAACGACAGGATTTTCTTTTGGGATACGACAATCACATTTCCGATCCACTAATCCTTCTTTACAGCATCCCTCACTCCCACACATTGAAGAATTCACACAGAAATTGCGTCGCTGTGAAATACGAGTACTATGTGTTCTAAGACATTTCCTTCTAAATCGAGTAACGTTTCTATGGAAACGACAAAATTTTCTTTTGGGATACGACAATCACATTTCCGATCCACTAATCCTTCTTTATTGCATCCCTCACTCCCACACATTGAAGAATTCACACGGAAATTGCGTCGCTGTGAAATACGAGTACTATGTGTTCTAAGACATATCCTTCAAAACCGGGAAACGTTTCTATGGAAACGACAGGATTTTCTTTTGGGATACGACAATCTCATTTCCGATCCACTAATCCTTCTTTACTGCATCCCTCACTCCCAAACATTGACGAATTCACACGGAAATTCCGTCGCTGTGAAATACGAGTACTATGTGTTCTAAGACATTTCCTTCTAAATCGAGTAACGTTTCTATGGAAACGACAGGATTTTCTTTTGGGATACGACAATCACATTTCCGATCCACTAATCCTTCTTTACTCCATCCCTCACTCCCACACATTGAAGAATTCACACGGAAATTCAGTCGCTGTGAAATACGAGTACTATGTGTTCTAAGACATTTCCTTCTAAATCGAGTAACGTTTCTATGGAAACGACAGGATATTCTTTTGGGATACGACAATCACATTTCCGATCCATTAATCCTTTATTACTGCATCCCTCACTCCCACACATTGAAGAATTCACACGGAAATTGCGTCGCTGTGAAATACGAGTACTATGTGTTCTAAGACATTTCCTTCTAAATCGAGTAACGTTTCTATGGAAACGACAGGATTTTCTTTTGGGATACGACAATCACATTTCCGATCCACTAATCCTTCTTTACTGCATCCCTCACTCCCACACATTGAAGAATTCACACGGAAATTGCGTCGCTGTGAAATACGAGTACTATGTGTTCTAAGACATTTCCTCCTAAATCGAGTAACGTTTCTATGGAAACGACAGGATTTTCTTTTGGGATATGACAATCACATTTCCGATCCACTAATCCTTCTTTACTGCATCCCTCACTCCCACACATTGAAGAATTCACACGGAAATTGCGTCGCTGTGAAATACGAGTACTATGTGTTCTAAGACATTACCTTCTAAATCGAGTAAAGTATCTATGGAAACGACAGGATTTTCTTTTGGGATACGACAATCGCATATCCGATCCACTAATCCTTCTTTACTGCATCCCTCACTCCCACACATTGAAGAATTCACACGGAAATTGCGTCGCTGTGAAATACGAGTACTATGTGTTCTAAGACATTTCCTCCTAAATCGAGTAACGTTTCTATGGAAACGACAGGATTTTCTTTTAGGATACGACAATCACATTTCCGATCCACTAATCCTTCTTTACTGCATCCCTCACTCCCACACATTGAAGAATTCACACGGAAATTGCGTCGCTGTGAAATACGAGTACTATGTGTTCTAAGACATTTCCTTCTAAATCGAGTAACGTTTCTATGGAAACGACAGGATTTTCTTTTGGGATACGACAATCACATTTCCGATCCATTAATCCTTTATTACTGCATCCCTCACTCCCACACATTGAAGAATTCACACGGAAATTGCGTCGCTGTGAAATACGAGTACTATGTGTTCTAAGACATTTCCTTCTAAATCGAGTAACGTTTCTATGGACACGACAGGATTTTCTTTTGGGATACGACAATCACATTTCCGATCCACTAATCCTTCTTTACTGCATCCCTCACTCCCACACATTGAAGAATTCACACGGAAATTGCGTCGCTGCGAAATACGAGTACTATGTGTTCTAAGACATTTCCTCCTAAATCGAGTAACGTTTCTATGGAAACGACAGGATTTTCTTTTGGGATACGACAATCACATTTCCGATCCACTAATCCTTCTTTACTGCATCCCTCACTCCCACACATTGAAGAATTCACACGGAAATTGCGTCGCTGTGAAATACGAGTACTATGTGTTCTAAGACATTACCTTCTAAATCGAGTAAAGTTTCTATGGAAACGACAGGATTTTGTTTTGGGATACGACAATCACATTTCCGATCCATTAATACTTCTTTACTGCATCCCTCACTCCCACACATTGAAGAATTCACACGGAAATTGCGTCGCTGTGAAATACGAGTACTATGTGTTCTAAGACATTTCCTCCTAAATCGAGTAACGTTTCTATGGAAACGACAGGATTTTCTTTTGGGATACGACAATCACATTTCCGATTCACTAATCCTTCTTTACTGCATCCCTCACTCCCACACATTGAAGAATTCACACGGAAATTGCGTCGCTGTGAAATACGAGTACTATGTGTTCTAAGACATTTCCTCCTAAATCGAGTAACGTTTCTATGGAAACGACAGGATTTTCTTTTGGGATACGACAATCACATTTCCGATCCACTAATCCTTAATCCTTCTTTACTGCATCCCTCACTCCCACACATTGAAGAATTCACACGGAAATTGCGTCGCTGTGAAATACGAGTACTATGTGTTCTAAGACATTTCCTTCTAAATCGAGTAACGTTTCTATGAAACGACAGGATTTTCTTTTGGGATACGACAATCACATTTCCGATCCACTAATCCTTCTTTACTGCATCCCTCACTCCCACACATTGAAGAATTCACACGGAAATTGCGTCGCTGTGAAATACGAGTACTATGTGTTCTAAGACATTTCCTTCTAAATCGAGTAACGTTTCTATGGAAACGACAGGATTTTCTTTTGGGATAAGACAATCACATTTCCGATCCATTAATCCTTTATTACTGCATCCCTCACTCCCACACATTGAAGAATTCACACGGAAATTGCGTCGCTGTGAAATACGAGTACTATGTGTTCTAAGACATTTCCTTCTAAATCGAGTAACGTTTCTATGGAAACGACAGGATTTTCTTTTGGGATACGACAATCACATTTCCGATCCACTAATCCTTCTTTACTGCATCCCTCACTCCCACACATTGAAGAATTCACACGGAAATTGCGTCGCTGTGAAATACAAGTACTATGTGTTCTAAGACATTTCCTCCTAAATCGAGTAACGTTTCTATGGAAACGACAGGATTTTCTTTTGGGATACGACAATCACATTTCCGATCCACTAATCCTTCTTTACTGCATCCCTCACTCCCACACATTGAAGAATTCACACGGAAATTGCGTCGCTGTGAAATACAAGTACTATGTGTTCTAAGACATTACCTTCTAAATCGAGTAAAGTTTCTATGGAAACGACAGGATTTTGTTTTGGGATACGACAATCACATTTCCGATCCATTAATACTTCTTTACTGCATCCCTCACTCCCACACATTGAAGAATTCACACGGAAATTGCGTCGCTGTGAAATACGAGTACTATGTGTTCTAAGACATTTCCTCCTAAATCGAGTAACGTTTCTATGGAAACGACAGGATTTTCTTTTGGGATACGACAATCACATTTCCGATTCACTAATCCTTCTTTACTGCATCCCTCACTCCCACACATTGAAGAATTCACACGGAAATTGCGTCACTGTGAAATACGAGTACTATGTGTTCTAAGACATTTCCTCCTAAATCGAGTAACGTTGCTATGGAAACGACAGGATTTTCTTTTGGGATACGACAATCACATTTCCGATCCACTAATCCTTAATCCTTCTTTACTGCATCCCTCACTCCCACACATTGAAGAATTCACACGGAAATTGCGTCGCTGTGAAATACGAGTACTATGTGTTCTAAGACATTTCCTTCTAAATCGAGTAACGTTTCTATGGAAACGACAGGATTTTCTTTTGGGATACGACAATCACATTTCCGATCCACTAATCCTTCTTTACTGCATCCCTCACTCCCACACATTGAAGAATTCACACGGAAATTGCGTCGCTGTGAAATACGAGTACTATGTGTTCTAAGACATTTCCTTCTAAATCGAGTAACGTTTCTATGGAAACGACAGGATTTTCTTTTGGGATACGACAATCACATTTCCGATCCATTAATCCTTTATTACTGCATCCCTCACTCCCACACATTGAAGAATTCACACGGAAATTGCGTCGCTGTGAAATACGAGTACTATGTTTTCTAAGACATTTCCTTCTAAATCGAGAAACGTTTCTATGGAAACGACAGGATTTTCTTTTGGGATACGACAATCTCATTTCCGATCCACTAATCCTTCTTTACTGCATCCCTCACTCCCAAACATTGACGAATTCACACGGAAATTGCGTCGCTGTGAAATACGAGTACTATGTGTTCTAAGACATTTCCTTCTAAATCGAGTAACGTTTCTATGGAAACGACAAGATTTTCTTTTGGGATACGACAATCTCATTTCCGATCCATTAATCCTTCTTTACTGCATCCCTCACTCCCACACATTGAAGAATTTACACGGAAATTGCGTCGCTGTGAAATATGAGTACTACGTGTTCTAAGACATTTCCTTCTCAATCGAGAAACGTTTCTATGGAAACGACAGGATTTTCTTTTGGGATACGACAATCACATTTCCGATCCACTAATCCTTCTTTACTGCATCCCTCACTCCCACACATTGAAGAATTCACACGGAAATTGCGTCGCTGTGAAATACGAGTACTATGTGTTCTAAGACATTTCCTCCTAAATCGAGTAACGTTTCTATGGAAACGACAGGATTTTCTTTTGGGATACGACAATCACATTTCCGATCCACTAATCCTTCTTTACTGGATCCCTCACTCCCACACATTGAAGAATTCACACGGAAATTGCGTCGCTGTGAAATACGAGTACTATGTGTTCTAAGACATTACCTTCTAAATCGAGTAAAGTTTCTATGGAAACGACAGGATTTTCTTTTGGGATACGACAATCACATTTCCGATCCACTAATCCTTCTTTACTGCATCCCTCACTCCCACATATTGAAGAATTCACACGGAAATTGCGTCGCTGTGAAATACGAGTACTATGTGTTCTAAGACATTTCCTTCTAAATCGAGTAACGTTTCTATGGAAACGACAGGATTTTCTTTTGGGATACGACAATCACATTTCCGATCCACTAATCCTTCTTTATTGCATCCCTCACTCCCACACATTGAAGAATTCACACGGAAATTGCGTCGCTGTGAAATACGAGTACTATGTGTTCTAAGACATTTCCTTCTAAATCGAGAAACGTTTGTATGGAAACGACAGGATTTTCTTTTGGGATACGACAATCTCAATTCCGATCCACTAATCCTTCTTTACTGCATCAATCACTCCCAAACATTGACGAATTCACACGGAAATTGCGTCGCTGTGAAATACGAGTCCTATGTGTTCTAAGACATTTCCTTCTAAATCGAGTAACGTTTCTATGGAAACGACAGGATTTTCTTTTGGGATACGACAATCTCATTTCCGATCCATTAATCCTTCTTTACTGCATCCCTCACTCCCACACATTGAAGAATTCACACGGAAATTGCGTCGCTGTGAAATATGAATACTATGTGTTCTAAGACATTTCCTTCTAAATCGAGAAACGTTTCTATGGAAACGACAGGATTTTCTTTTGGGATACGACAATCACATATCCGATCCACTAATCATTCTTTACTCCATCCATCACTCCCACACATTGAAGAATTCACACGGAAATTGCGTCGCTGTGAAATACGAGTACTATGTGTTCTAAGACATTTCCTTCTCAATCGAGAAACGTTTCTATGGAAACGACAGGATTTTCTTTTGGGATACGACAATCACATTTCCGATCCACTAATCCTTCTTTATTGCATCCCTCACTCCCACACATTGAAGAATTCACACGGAAATTGCGTCGCTGTGAAATACGAGTACTATGTGTTCTAAGACATTTCCTTCTAAATCGAGTAACGTTTCTATGGAAACGACAGGATTTTCTTTTGGGATACGACAATCACATTTCCGATCCACTAATCCTTCTTTATTGCATCCCTCACTCCCACACATTGAAGAATTCACACGGAAATTGCGTCGCTGTGAAATACGAGTACTATGTGTTCTAAGACATTTCCTTCTAAATCGAGAAACGTTTCTATGGAAACGACAGGATTTTCTTTTGGGATACGACAATCTCATTTCCGATCCACTAATCCTTCTTTACTGCATCCCTCACTCCCAAACATTGACGAATTCACACGGAAATTGCGTCGCTGTGAAATACGAGTACTATGTGTTCTAAGACATTTCCTTCTAAATCGAGTAACGTTTCTATGGAAACGACAGGATTTTCTTTTGGGATACGACAATCTCATTTCCGATCCATTAATCCTTCTTTACTGCATCCCTCACTCCCACACATTGAAGAATTCACACGGAAATTGCGTCGCTGTGAAATATGAGTACTATGTGTTCTAAGACATTTCCTTCTAAATTGAGAAACGTTTCTATGGAAACGACAGGATTTTCTTTTGGGATACGACAATCACATTTCCGATCCACTAATCATTCTTTACTCCATCTCTCACTCCCACACATTGAAGAATTCACACGGAAATTGCGTCGCTGTGAAATACGAGTACTATGTGTTCTAAGACATTTCCTTCTAAATCGAGTAACGTTTCTATGGAAACGACAGGATTTTCTTTTGGGATACGACAATCACATTTCCGATCCACTAATCCTTCTTTACTCCATCCCTCACTCCCACACATTGAAGAATTCACACGGAAATTCCGTCGCTGTGAAATACGAGTACTATGTGTTCTAAGACATTTCCTTCTAAATCGAGTAACGTTTCTATGGAAACGACAGGATTTTCTTTTGGGATACGACAATCACATTTCCGATCCATTAATCCTTTATTACTGCATCCCTCACTCCCACACATTGAAGAATTCACACGGAAATTGCGTCGCTGTGAAATACGAGTACTATGTGTTCTAAGACATTTCCTTCTAAATCGAGTAACGTTTCTGTGGAAACGACAGGATTTTCTTTTGGGATACGACAATCACATTTCCGATCCACTAATCCTTCTTTACTGCATCCCTCACTCCAACACATTGAAGAATTCACACGGAAATTGCGTCGCTGTGAAATACGAGTACTATGTGTTCTAAGACATTTCCTCCTAAATCGAGTAACGTTTCTATGGAAACGACAGGATTTTCTTTTGGGATACGACAATCACATTTCCGATCCACTAATCCTTCTTTACTGCATCCCTCACTCCCACACATTGAAGAATTCACACGGAAATTGCGTCGCTGTGAAATACGAGTACTATGTGTTCTAAGACATTACCTTCTAAATCGAGTAAAGTTTCTATGGAAACGACAGGATTTTCTTTTGGGATACGACAATCACATTTCCGATCCACTAATCCTTCTTTACTGCATCCCTCACTCCCACACATTGAAGAATTCACACGGAAATTGCGTCGCTGTGAAATACGAGTACTATGTGTTCTAAGACATTCCCTCCTAAATCGAGTAACGTTTCTATGGAAACGACAGGATTTTCTATTGGGATACGACAATCACATTTCCGATCCACTAATCCTTCTTTACTGCATCCCTCACTCCCACACATTGAAGAATTCACACGGAAATTGCGTCGCTGTGAAATACGAGTACTATGTGTTCTAAGACATTTCCTTCTAAATCGAGTAACGTTTCTATGGAAACGACAGGATTTTCTTTTGGGATACGACAATCACATTTCCGATCCATTAATCCTTTATTACTGCATCCCTCAATCCCACACATTGAAGAATTCACACGGAAATTGCGTCGCTGTGAAATACGAGTACTATGTGTTCTAAGACATTTCCTTCTAAATCGAGTAACGTTTCTATGGAAACGACAGGATTTTCTTTTGGGATACGACAATCACATTTCCGATCCACTAATCCTTCTTTACCGCATCCCTCACTCCCACACATTGAAGTATTCACAAGGAAATTGCGTCGCTGTGAAATACGAGTACTATGTGTTCTAAGACAATTCCTCCTAAATCGAGTAACGTTTCTATGGAAACGACAGGATTTTCTTTTGGGATACGACAATCACATTTCCGATCCACTAATCCTTCTTTACTGCATCCCTCACTCCCACACATTGAAGAATTCACACGGAAATTCCGTCGCTGTGAAATACGAGTACTATGTGTTCTAAGACATTTCCTTCTAAATCGAGTAACGTTTCTATGGAAACGACAGGATTTTCTTTTGGGATACGACAATCACATTTCCGATCCACTAATCCTTCTTTACTGCATCCCTCACTCCCACACATTGAAGAATTCACACGGAAATTGCGTCGCTGTGAAATACGAGTACTATGTGTTCTAAGACATTTCCTTCTAAATCGAGTAACGTTTCTATGGAAACGACAGGATTTTCTTTTGGGATACGACAATCACATTTCCGATACACTAATCCTTCTTTACTGCATCCCTCACTCCCACACATTGAAGATTTCACACGGAAATTGCGTCGCTGTGAAATACGAGTACTATGTGTTCTAAGACATTTCCTCCTAAATCGAGTAACGTTTCTATGGAAACGACAGGATTTTCTTTTGGGATACGACAATCACAATTCCGATCCACTAATCCTTCTTTACTGCATCCCTCACTCCCACACATTGAGGAATTCACACGGAAATTGCATCGCTGTGAAATACGAGTACTATGTGTTCTAAGACATTTCCTTCTAAATCGAGTAACGTTTCTATGGAAACTACAGGATTTTCTTTTGGGATACGACAATCACATTTCCGTTCCATTAATCCTTTATTACTGCATCCCTCACTCCCACACATTGAAGAATTCACACGGAAATTGCGTCGCTGTGAAATACGAGTACTATGTGTTCTAAGACATTTCCTTCTAAATCGAGTAACGTTTCTATGGAAACGACAGGATTTTCTTTTGGGATACGACAATCACATATCCGATCCATTAATCCTTTATTACTGCATCCCTCACTCCCACACATTGAAGAATTCACACGGAAATTGCGTCGCTGTGAAATACGAGTACTATGTGTTCTAAGACATTTCCTCCTAAATCGAGTAACGTTTCTATGGAAACGACAGGATTTTCTATTGGGATACGACAATCACATTTCCGATCCACTAATCCTTCTTTACTGCATCCCTCACTCTCACACATTGAAGAATTCACACGTAAATTGCGTCGCTGTGAAATACGAGTACTATGTGTTCTAAGACATTTCCTTCTAAATCGAGTAACGTTTCTATGGAAACGACAGGATTTTCTTTTGGGATACGACAATCACATTTCCGATCCACTGATCCTTCTTTACTGCATCCCTCACTCCCACACATTGAAGAATTCACACGGAAATTGCGTCGCTGTGAAATACGAGTACTATGTGTTCTAAGACATTTACTCCTAAATCGAGTAACGTTTCTATGGAAACGACAGGATTTTCTTTTGGGATACGACAATCACATTTCCGATCCACTAATCCTTCTTTACTGCATCCCTCACTCCCACACATTGAAGAATTCACACAGAAATTGCGTCGCTGTGAAATACGAGTACTATGTGTTCTAAGACATTACCTTCTAAATTGAGTAAAGTTTCTATGGAAACGACAGGATTTTCTTTTGGGATACGACAATCACATTCCCCGATCCACTAATCCTTCTTTACTGCATCCCTCACTCCCACACATTGAAGAATTCACACGGAAACTGCGTCGCAGTGAAATACGAGTACTATGTGTTCTAAGACATTTCCTCCTAAATCGAGTAACGTTTCTATGGAAACGACAGGATTTTCTTTTGGGACACGACAATCACATTTCCGATCCACTAATCCTTCTTTACTGCATCCCTCACTCCCACACATTGAAGAATTCACACGGAAATTGCGTCGCTGTGAAATACGAGTACTATGTGTTCTAAGACATTTCCTTCTAAATCGAGTAACGTTTCTATGGAAACGACAGGATTTTCTTTTGGGATACGACAATCACATTTCCGATCCATTAATCCTTTATTACTGCATCCCTCACTCCCACACATTGAAGAATTCACACGGAAATTGCGTCGCTGTGAAATACGAGTACTATGTGTTCTAAGACATTTCCTTCTAAATCGAGTAACGTTTCTATGGAAACGACAGGATTTTCTTTTGGGATACGACAATCACATTTCCGATCCACTAATCCTTCTTTACTGCATCCCTCACTCCCACACATTGAAGAATTCACACGGAAATTGCGTCGCTGTGAAATACGAGTACTATGTGTTCTAAGACATTTCCTCCTAAATCGAGTAACGTTTCTATGGAAACGACAGGATTTTCTTTTGGGATACGACAATCACATTTCCGATCCACTAATCCTTCTTTACTGCATCCCTCACTCCCACACATTGAAGAATTAACACGGAAATTGCGTCGATGTGAAATACGAGTACTATGTGTTCTAAGACATTACCTTCTAAATCGAGTAAAGTTTCTATGGAAACGACAGGATTTTGTTTTGGAATACGACAATCACATTTCCGATCCATTAATCCTTCTTTACTGCATCCCTCACTCCCACACATTGAAGAATTCACACGGAAATTGCGTCGCTGTGAAATACGAGTACTATGTGTTCTAAGGCATTTCCTTCTAAATCGAGTAACGTTTCTATGGAAACGACAGGATTTTCTTTTGGGATACGACAATCACATTTCCGATCCACTAATCCTTCTTTACTGCATCCCTCACTCCCACACATTGTAGAATTCACACGGAAATTGCGTCGCTGTGAAATACGAGTACTATGTGTTCTAAGACATTTCCTCCTAAATCGAGTAACGTTTCTATGGAAACGACAGGATTTTCTTTTGGGATACGACAATCACATTTCCGATCCACTAATCCTTCTTTACTGCATCCCTCACTCCCACACATTGAAGAATTCACACGGAAATTGCGTCGCTGTGAAATACGAGTACTATGTGTTCTAAGACATTTCCTTCTAGATCGAGTAACGTTTCTATGGAAACGACAGGATTTTCTTTTGGGATACGACAATCACATTTCCGATCCACTAATCCTTCTTTACTGCATCCCTCACTCCCACACATTGAAGAATTCACACGGAAATTGCGTCGCTGTGAAATACGAGTACTATGTGTTCTAAGACATTACCTTCTAAATCGAGTAAAGTTTCTATGGAAACGACAGGATTTTCTTTTGGGATACGACAATCACATTTCCGATCCACTAATCCTTCTTTACTGCATCCCTCACTCCCACACATTGAAGAATTCACACGGAAATTGCGTCGCTGTGAAATACGAGTACTATGTGTTCTAAGACATTTCCTTCTAAATCGAGTAACGTTTCTATGGAAACGACAGGATTTTCTTTTGGGATACGACAATCACATTTCCGATCCATTAATCCTTTATTATTGCATCCCTCACTCCCACACATTGAAGAATTCACACGGAAATTGCGTCGCTGTGAAATTCGAGTACTATGTGTTCTAAGACATTTCCTCCTAAATCGAGTAACGTTTCTATGGAAACGACAGGATTTTCTTTTGGGATACGACAATCACATTTCCGATCCACTAATCCTTCTTTACTGCATCCCTCACTCCCACACATTGAAGAATTCACACGGAAATTGCGTCGCTGTGAAATACGAGTACTATGTGTTCTAAGACATTTCCTTCTAAATCGAGTAACGTTTCTATGGAAACGACAGGATTTTCTTTTGGGATACGACAATCACATTTCCGATCCACTAATCCTTCTTTACTCCATCCCTCACTCCCACACATTGAAGAATTCACACGGAAATTCCGTCGCTGTGAAATACGAGTACTATGTGTTCTAAGACATTTCCTTCTAAATCGAGTAACGTTTCTATGGAAACGACAGGATTTTCTTTTGGGATACGACAATCACATTTCCGATCCATTAATCCTTTATTACTGCATCCCTCACTCCCACACATTGAAGAATTCACACGGAAATTGCGTCGCTGTGAAATACGAGTACTATGTGTTCTAAGACATTTCCTTCTAAATCGAGTAACGTTTCTGTGGAAACGACAGGATTTTCTTTTGGGATACGACAATCACATTTCCGATCCACTAATCCTTCTTTACTGCATCCCTCACTCCAACACATTGAAGAATTCACACGGAAATTGCGTCGCTGTGAAATACGAGTACTATGTGTTCTAAGACATTTCCTCCTAAATCGAGTAACGTTTCTATGGAAACGACAGGATTTTCTTTTGGGATACGACAATCACATTTCCGATCCACTAATCCTTCTTTACTGCATCCCTCACTCCCACACATTGAAGAATTCACACGGAAATTGCGTCGCTGTGAAATACGAGTACTATGTGTTCTAAGACATTACCTTCTAAATCGAGTAAAGTTTCTATGGAAACGACAGGATTTTCTTTTGGGATACGACAATCACATTTCCGATCCACTAATCCTTCTTTACTGCATCCCTCACTCCCACACATTGAAGAATTCACACGGAAATTGCGTCGCTGTGAAATACGAGTACTATGTGTTCTAAGACATTCCCTCCTAAATCGAGTAACGTTTCTATGGAAACGACAGGATTTTCTATTGGGATACGACAATCACATTTCCGATCCACTAATCCTTCTTTACTGCATCCCTCACTCCCACACATTGAAGAATTCACACGGAAATTGCGTCGCTGTGAAATACGAGTACTATGTGTTCTAAGACATTTCCTTCTAAATCGAGTAACGTTTCTATGGAAACGACAGGATTTTCTTTTGGGATACGACAATCACATTTCCGATCCATTAATCCTTTATTACTGCATCCCTCAATCCCACACATTGAAGAATTCACACGGAAATTGCGTCGCTGTGAAATACGAGTACTATGTGTTCTAAGACATTTCCTTCTAAATCGAGTAACGTTTCTATGGAAACGACAGGATTTTCTTTTGGGATACGACAATCACATTTCCGATCCACTAATCCTTCTTTACCGCATCCCTCACTCCCACACATTGAAGTATTCACAAGGAAATTGCGTCGCTGTGAAATACGAGTACTATGTGTTCTAAGACAATTCCTCCTAAATCGAGTAACGTTTCTATGGAAACGACAGGATTTTCTTTTGGGATACGACAATCACATTTCCGATCCACTAATCCTTCTTTACTGCATCCCTCACTCCCACACATTGAAGAATTCACACGGAAATTCCGTCGCTGTGAAATACGAGTACTATGTGTTCTAAGACATTTCCTTCTAAATCGAGTAACGTTTCTATGGAAACGACAGGATTTTCTTTTGGGATACGACAATCACATTTCCGATCCACTAATCCTTCTTTACTGCATCCCTCACTCCCACACATTGAAGAATTCACACGGAAATTGCGTCGCTGTGAAATACGAGTACTATGTGTTCTAAGACATTTCCTTCTAAATCGAGTAACGTTTCTATGGAAACGACAGGATTTTCTATTGGGATACGACAATCACATTTCCGATACACTAATCCTTCTTTACTGCATCCCTCACTCCCACACATTGAAGATTTCACACGGAAATTGCGTCGCTGTGAAATACGAGTACTATGTGTTCTAAGACATTTCCTCCTAAATCGAGTAACGTTTCTATGGAAACGACAGGATTTTCTTTTGGGATACGACAATCACAATTCCGATCCACTAATCCTTCTTTACTGCATCCCTCACTCCCACACATTGAGGAATTCACACGGAAATTGCATCGCTGTGAAATACGAGTACTATGTGTTCTAAGACATTTCCTTCTAAATCGAGTAACGTTTCTATGGAA
Organism: Schistocerca piceifrons; assembly: GCF_021461385.2. Lineage (NCBI taxonomy): Eukaryota > Metazoa > Arthropoda > Insecta > Orthoptera > Acrididae > Schistocerca > Schistocerca piceifrons. Next base: position 1,651,762 of record NW_025728281.1, read on the forward strand.
ACTACAGGATTTTCTTTTGGGATACGACAATCACATTTCCGTTCCATTAATCCTTTATTACTGCATCCCTCACTCCCACACATTGAAGAATTCACACGGAAATTGCGTCGCTGTGAAATACGAGTACTATGTGTTCTAAGACATTTCCTTCTAAATCGAGTAACGTTTCTATGGAAACGACAGGATTTTCTTTTGGGATACGACAATCACATATCCGATCCATTAATCCTTTATTACTGCATCCCTCACTCCCACACATTGAAGAATTCACACGGAAATTGCGTCGCTGTGAAATACGAGTACTATGTGTTCTAAGACATTTCCTCCTAAATCGAGTAACGTTTCTATGGAAACGACAGGATTTTCTATTGGGATACGACAATCACATTTCCGATCCACTAATCCTTCTTTACTGCATCCCTCACTCTCACACATTGAAGAATTCACACGTAAATTGCGTCGCTGTGAAATACGAGTACTATGTGTTCTAAGACATTTCCTTCTAAATCGAGTAACGTTTCTATGGAAACGACAGGATTTTCTTTTGGGATACGACAATCACATTTCCGATCCACTGATCCTTCTTTACTGCATCCCTCACTCCCACACATTGAAGAATTCACACGGAAATTGCGTCGCTGTGAAATACGAGTACTATGTGTTCTAAGACATTTACTCCTAAATCGAGTAACGTTTCTATGGAAACGACAGGATTTTCTTTTGGGATACGACAATCACATTTCCGATCCACTAATCCTTCTTTACTGCATCCCTCACTCCCACACATTGAAGAATTCACACGGAAATTGCGTCGCTGTGAAATACGAGTACTATGTGTTCTAAGACATTACCTTCTAAATTGAGTAAAGTTTCTATGGAAACGACAGGATTTTCTTTTGGGATACGACAATCACATTCCCCGATCCACTAATCCTTCTTTACTGCATCCCTCACTCCCACACATTGAAGAATTCACACGGAAACTGCGTCGCAGTGAAATACGAGTACTATGTGTTCTAAGACATTTCCTCCTAAATCGAGTAACGTTTCTATGGAAACGACAGGATTTTCTTTTGGGACACGACAATCACATTTCCGATCCACTAATCCTCCTTTACTGCATCCCTCACTCCCACACATTGAAGAATTCACACGGAAATTGCGTCGCTGTGAAATACGAGTACTATGTGTTCTAAGACATTTCCTTCTAAATCGAGTAACGTTTCTATGGAAACGACAGGATTTTCTTTTGGGATACGACAATCACATTTCCGATCCATTAATCCTTTATTACTGCATCCCTCACTCCCACACATTGAAGAATTCACACGGAAATTGCGTCGCTGTGAAATACGAGTACTATGTGTTCTAAGACATTTCCTTCTAAATCGAGTAACGTTTCTATGGAAACGACAGGATTTTCTTTTGGGATACGACAATCACATTTCCGATCCACTAATCCTTCTTTACTGCATCCCTCACTCCCACACATTGAAGAATTCACACGGAAATTGCGTCGCTGTGAAATACGAGTACTATGTGTTCTAAGACATTTCCTCCTAAATCGAGTAACGTTTCTATGGAAACGACAGGATTTTCTTTTGGGATACGACAATCACATTTCCGATCCACTAATCCTTCTTTACTGCATCCCTCACTCCCACACATTGAAGAATTAACACGGAAATTGCGTCGATGTGAAATACGAGTACTATGTGTTCTAAGACATTACCTTCTAAATCGAGTAAAGTTTCTATGGAAACGACAGGATTTTGTTTTGGAATACGACAATCACATTTCCGATCCATTAATCCTTCTTTACTGCATCCCTCACTCCCACACATTGAAGAATTCACACGGAAATTGCGTCGCTGTGAAATACGAGTACTATGTGTTCTAAGACATTTCCTTCTAAATCGAGTAACGTTTCTATGGAAACGACAGGATTTTCTTTTGGGATACGACAATCACATTTCCGATCCACTAATCCTTCTTTACTGCATCCCTCACTCCCACACATTGTAGAATTCACACGGAAATTGCGTCGCTGTGAAATACGAGTACTATGTGTTCTAAGACATTTCCTCCTAAATCGAGTAACGTTTCTATGGAAACGACAGGATTTTCTTTTGGGATACGACAATCACATTTCCGATCCACTAATCCTTCTTTACTGCATCCCTCACTCCCACACATTGAAGAATTCACACGGAAATTGCGTCGCTGTGAAATACGAGTACTATGTGTTCTAAGACATTTCCTTCTAAATCGAGTAACGTTTCTATGGAAACGACAGGATTTTCTTTTGGGATACGACAATCACATTTCCGATCCACTAATCCTTCTTTACTGCATCCCTCACTCCCACACATTGAAGAATTCACACGGAAATTGCGTCGCTGTGAAATACGAGTACTATGTGTTCTAAGACATTACCTTCTAAATCGAGTAAAGTTTCTATGGAAACGACAGGATTTTCTTTTGGGATACGACAATCACATTTCCGATCCACTAATCCTTCTTTACTGCATCCCTCACTCCCACACATTGAAGAATTCACACGGAAATTGCGTCGCTGTGAAATACGAGTACTATGTGTTCTAAGACATTTCCTTCTAAATCGAGTAACGTTTCTATGGAAACGACAGGATTTTCTTTTGGGATACGACAATCACATTTCCGATCCATTAATCCTTTATTATTGCATCCCTCACTCCCACACATTGAAGAATTCACACGGAAATTGCGTCGCTGTGAAATTCGAGTACTATGTGTTCTAAGACATTTCCTCCTAAATCGAGTAACGTTTCTATGGAAACGACAGGATTTTCTTTTGGGATACGACAATCACATTTCCGATCCACTAATCCTTCTTTACTGCATCCCTCACTCCCACACATTGAAGAATTCACACGGAAATTGCGTCGCTGTGAAATACGAGTACTATGTGTTCTAAGACATTACCTTCTAAATCGAGTAAAGTTTCTATGGAAACGACAGGATTTTCTTTTGGGATACGACAATCACATTTCCGATCCACTAATCCTTCTTTACTGCATCCCTCACTCCCACACATTGAAGAATTCACACGGAAATTGCGTCGCTGTGAAATACGAGTACTATGTGTTCTAAGACATTTCCTTCTAAATCGAGAAACGTTTCTATGGAAACGACAGGATTTTCTTTTGGGATACGACAATCTCATTTCCGATCCACTAATCCTTCTTTACTGCATCCCTCACTCCCAAAAATTGACGAATTCACACGGAAATTGCGTCGCTGTGAAATACGAGTACTATGTGTTCTAAGACATTTCCTTCTAAATCGAGTAACGTTTCTATGGAAACGACAGGATTTTCTTTTGGGATACGACAATCTCATTTCCGATCCACTAATCCTTCTTTACTGCATCCCTCACTCCCACACATTGAAGAATTCATACGGAAATTGCGTCGCTGTGAAATATGAGTACTATGTGTTCTAAGACATTTCCTTCTAAATCGAGAAACGTTTCTATGGAAACGACAGGATTTTCTTTTGGGATACGACAATCACATTTCCGATCCACTAATCCTTCTTTACTCCATCCCTCACTCCCACACATTGAAGAATTCACACGGAAATTGCGTCGCTGTAAATACGAGTACTATGTGTTCTAAGACATTTCCTTCTAAATCGAGTAACGTTTCTATGGAAACGACAGGATTTTCTTTTGGGATACGACAATCACATTTCCGATCCACTAAACCTTCTTTACTCCATCCCTCACTCCCACACATTGAAGAATTCACACGGAAATTCCGTCGCTGTGAAATACGAGTACTATGTGTTCTAAGACATTTCCTTCTAAATCGAGTAACGTTTCTATGGAAACGACAGGATTTTCTTTTGGGATACGACAATCACATTTCCGATCCATTAATCCTTTATTACTGCATCCCTCACTCCCACACATTGAAGAATTCACACGGAAATTGCGTCGCTGTGAAAAACGAGTACTATGTGTTCTAAGACATTTCCTTCTAAATCGAGTAACGTTTCTATGGAAACGACAGGATTTTCTTTTGGGATACGACAATCACATTTCCGATCCACTAATCCTTCTTTACTGCATCCCTCACTCGCACACATTGAAGAATTCACACGGAAATTGCGTCGCTGTGAAATACGAGTACTATGTGTTCTAAGACATTTCCTCCTAAATCGAGTAACGTTTCTATGGAAACGACAGGATTTTCTTTTGGGATACGACTATCACATTTCCGATCCACTAATCCTTCTTTACTGCATCCCTCACTCCCACACATTGAAGAATTCACACGGAAATTGCGTCGCTGTGAAATACGAGTACTATGTGTTCTAAGACATTACCTTCTAAATCGAGTAAAGTTTCTATGGAAACGACAGGATTTTCTTTTGGGATACGACAATCACATTTCCGATCCACTAATCCTTCTTTACTGCATCCCTCACTCCCACACATTGAAGAATTCACACGGAAATTGCGTCGCTGTGAAATACACGTACTATGTGTTCTAAGACATTTCCTCCTAAATCGAGTAACGTTTCTATGGAAACGACATAATTTTCTATTGGGATACGACAATCACATTTCCGATCCACTAATCCTTCTTTACTGCATCCCTCACTCCCACACATTGAAGAATTCACACGGAAATTGCGTCGCTGTGAAATACGAGTACTATGTGTTCTAAGACATTTCCTTCTAAATCGAGTAACGTTTCTATGGAAACGACAGGATTTTCTTTTGGGATACGACAATCACATTTCCGATCCATTAATCCTTTATTACTGCATCCCTCACTCCCACACATTGAAGAATTCACACGGAAATTGCGTCGCTGTGAAATACGAGTACTATGTGTTCTAAGACATTTCCTTCTAAATCGAGTAACGTTTCAATGGAAACGACAGGATTTTCTTTTGGGATACGACATTCACATTTCCGATCCACTAATCCTTCTTTACTGCATCCCTCACTCCCACACATTGAAGAATTCACACGGAAACTGCGTCGCTGTGAAATACGAGTACTGTGTGTTCTAAGACATTTCCTCCTAAATCGAGTAACGTTTCTATGGAAACGACAGGATTTTCTTTTGGGATACGACAATCACATTTCCGATCCACTAATCCTTCTTTACTCCATCCCTCACTCCCACACATTGAAGAATTCACACGGAAATTCCGTCGCTGTGAAATACGAGTACTATGTGTTCTAAAACATTTCCTTCTAAATCGAGTAACGTTTCTATGGAAACGACAGGATTTTCTTTTGGGATACGACAATCACATTTCCGATCCACTAATCCTTCTTTACTGCATCCCTCACTCCCACACATTGAAGAATTCACACGGAAATTGCGTCGCTGTGAAATACACGTACTATGTGTTCTAAGACATTTCCTCCTAAATCGAGTAACGTTTCTATGGAAACGACAGGATTTTCTATTGGGATACGACAATCACATTTCCGATCCACTAATCCTTCTTTACTGCATCCCTCACTCCCACACATTGAAGAATTCACACGGAAATTGCGTCGCTGTGAAATACGAGTACTATGTGTTCTAAGACATTTCCTTCTAAATCGAGTAACGTTTCTATGGAAACGACAGGATTTTCTTTTGGGATACGACAATCACATTTCCGATCCATTAATCCTTTATTACTGCATCCCTCACTCCCACACATTGAAGAATTCACACGGAAATTGCGTCGCTGTGAAATACGAGTACTATGTGTTCTAAGACATTTCCTTCTAAATCGAGTAACGTTTCAATGGAAACGACAGGATTTTCTTTTGGGATACGACATTCACATTTCCGATCCACTAATACTTCTTTACTGCATCCCTCACTCCCACACATTGAAGAATTCACACGGAAACTGCGTCGCTGTGAAATACGAGTACTATGTGTTCTAAGACATTTCCTCCTAAATCGAGTAACGTTTCTATGGAAACGACAGGATTTTCTTTTGGGATACGACAATCACATTTCCGATCCACTAATCCTTCTTTACTCCATCCCTCACTCCCACACATTGAAGAATTCACACGGAAATTCCGTCGCTGTGAAATACGAGTACTATGTGTTCTAAAACATTTCCTTCTAAATCGAGTAACGTTTCTATGGAAACGACAGGATTTTCTTTTGGGATACGACAATCACATTTCCGATCCACTAATCCTTCTTTACTGCATCCCTCACTCCCACACATTGAAGAATTCACACGGAAATTGCGTCGCTGTGAAATACGAGTACTATGTGTTCTAAGACATTTCCTTCTAAATCGAGTAACGTTTCTATGGAAACGACAGGATTTTCTTTTGGGATACGACAATCACATTTCCGATCCACTAATCATTCTTTACTGCATCCCTCACTCCCACACATTGAAGAATTCACACGGAAATTGCGTCGCTGTGAAATACGAGTACTATGTGTTCTAAGACATTTCCTCCTAAATCGAGTAACGTTTCTATGGAAACGACAGGATTTTCTTTTGGGATACGACAATCACATTTCCGATCCACTAATCCTTCTTTACTGCATCCCTCACTCCCACACATTGAGGAATTCACACGGAAATTGCGTCGCTGTGAAATACGAGTACTATGTGTTCTAAGACATTTCCTTCTAAATCGAGTAACGTTTCTATGGAAGCGACAGGATTTTCTTTTGGGATACGACAATCACATTTCCGTTCCATTAATCCTTTATTACTGCATCCCTCACTCCCACACATTGAAGAATTCACACGGAAATTGCGTCGCTGTGAAATACGAGTACTATGTGTTCTAAGACATTTCCTTCTAAATCGAGTAACGTTTCTATGGAAACGACAGGATTTTCTTTTGGGATACGACAATCACATTTCCGATCCACTAATCCTTCTTTACTGCATCCCTCACTCACACACATTGAAGAATTCACACGGAAATTGCGTCGCTGTGAAATACGAGCACTATGTGTTCTAAGACATTACCTTCTAAATCGAGTAAAGTTTCTATGGAAACGACAGGATTTTCTTTTGGGATACGACAATCACATTTCCGATCCACTAATCCTTCTTTACTGCATCCCTCACTCCCACACATTGAAGAATTCACACGGAAATTCCGTCGCTGTGAAATACGAGTACTATGTGTTCTAAGACATTTCCTTCTAAATCGAGTAACGTTTCTATGGAAACGACAGGATTTTCTTTTGGGATACGACAATCACATCTCCGATCCACTAATCCTTCTGTACTCCATCCCTCACTCCCACACATTGAAGAATTCACACGGGAATTCCGTCGCTGTGAAATACGAGTACTATGTGTTCTAAGACATTTCCTTCTAAATCGAGTAACGTTTCTATGGAAACGACAGGATTTTCTTTTGGGATACGACAATCACATTTCCGATCCATTAATCCTTTATTACTGCATCCCTCACTCCCACACATTGAAGAATTCACACGGAAATTGCGTCGCTGTGAAATACGAGTACTATGTGTTCTAAGACATTTCCTTCTAAATCGAGTAACGTTTCTATGGAAACGACAGGATTTTCTTTTGGGATACGACAATCACATTTCCGATCCACTAATCCTTCTTTACTGCATCCCTCACTCCCACACATTGAAGAATTCACACGGAAATTGCGTCGCTGTGAAATACGAGTACTATGTGTTCTAAGACATTTCCTTCTAAATCGAGTAACGTTTCTATGGAAACGACAGGATTTTCTTTTGGGATACGACAATCACATTTCCGATCCACTAATCCTTCTTTACTGCATCCCTCACTCCCACACATTGAAGAATTCACACGGAAATTGCGTCGCTGTGAAATACGAGTACTATGTCTTCTAAGACATTTCCTTCTAAATCGAGTAACGTTTCTATGGAAACGACAGGATTTTCTTTTGGGATACGACAATCACATTTCCGATCCACTAATCCTTCTTTACTGCATCCCTCACTCCCACACATTGAAGAATTCACACGGAAATTGCGTCGCTGTGAAATACGAGTACTATGTGTTCTAAGAAATTTCCTTCTAAATCGAGTAACGTTTCTATGGAAACGACAGGATTTTCTTTTGGGATACGACAATCTCATTTCCGATCCACTAATCCTTCTTTACTGCATCCCTCAGTCCCACACATTGAAGAATTCACACGGAAATTGCGTCGCTGTGAAATACGAGTACTATGTGTTCTAAGACATTTCCTTCTAAATCGAGTAACGTTTCTATGGAAACGACAGGATTTTCTTTTGGGATACGACAATCACATTTCCGATCCACTAATCCTTCTTTACTGCATCCCTCACTCCCACACATTGAAGAATTCACACGGAAATTGCGTCGCTGTGAAATACGAGTTCTATGTGTTCTAAGACATTTCCTTCTAAATCGAGTAACGTTTCTATGGAAACGACAGGATTTTCTTTTGGGATACGACAATCACATTTCCGATCCACTAATCCTTCTTTACTGCATCCCTCACTCCCACTCATTGAAGAATTCACACGGAAATTGCGTCGCTGTGAAATACGAGTACTATGTGTCCTAAGACATTTCCTTCTAAATCGAGTAACGTTTCTATGGAAACGACAGAATTTTCTTTTGGGATACGACAATCACATTTCCGATCCACTAATCCTTCTTTACTGCATCCCTCACTCCCACACATTGAAGAATTCACATGGAAATTCCGTCGCTGTGAAATACGAGTACTATGTGTTCTAAGACATTTCCTTCTAAATCGAGTAACGTTTCTATGGAAACGACAGGATTTTCTTTTGGGATACGACAATCTCATTTCCGATCCACTAATCCATTTTTACTGCATCCCTCACTCCCAAACATTGACGAATTCACACGGAAATTCCGTCGCTGTGAAATACGAGTACTATGTGTTCTAAGACATTTCCTTCTAAATCGAGTAACGTCTCTATGGAAACGACAGGATTTTCTTTTGGGATACGACAATCACATTTACGATCCACTAATCCTTCTTTACTCCATCCCACACTCCCACACATTGAAGAATTCACACGGAAATTGCGTCGCTGTGAAATACGAGTACTATGTGTTCTAAGACATTTCCTTCTAAATCGAGTAACGTTTCTATGGAAACGACAGGATTTTCTTTTGGGATACGACAATCACATTTACGATCCACTAATCCTTCTTTACTGCATCCCTCACTCCCACACATTGAAGAATTCACACGGAAATTCCGTCGCTGTGAAATACGAGTACTATGTGTTCTAAGACATTTCCTTCTAAACCGAGTAACGTTTCTATGGAAATGACAGGATTTTCTTTTGGGATACGACAATCACATTTACGATCCACTAATCCTTCTTTACTGCATCCCTCACTCCCACACATTGAAGAATTCACACGGAAATTGCGTCGCTGTGAAATACGAGTACTATGTGTTCTAAGACATTTCCTTCTAAATCGAGTAACGTTTCTATAGAAACGACAGGATTTTCTTTTGGGATACGACAATCACATTTCCGATCCACTAATCCTTCTTTACTGCATCCCTCACTCCCACACATTGAAGAATTCACACGGAAATTGCGTCGCTGTGAAATACGAGTACTATGTGTTCCAAGACATTTCCTTCTAAATCGAGTCACGTTTCTATGCAAACGACAGGTTTTTCTTTTGGGATACGACAATCACATTTCCGATCCACTAATCCTTCTTTACTGCATCCCTCACTCCCACACATTGAAGAATTCACACGGAAATTGCGTCGCTGTGAAATCCGGGTACTATGTGTTCTAAGACTTTTCCTTCTAAATCGAGAAACGTTTCTATGGAAACGACAGGATTTTCTTTTGGGATACGACAATCTCATTTCCGATCCACTAATCCTTCTTTACTGCATCCCTCACTCCCAAACATTGACGAATTCACACGGAAATTGCGGCGCTGTGAAATACGAGTACAATGTGTTCTAAGACATTTCCTTCTAAATCGAGTAACGTTTCTATGGAAACAACAGGATTTTCTTTTGGAATACGACAATCTCATTTCCGATCCAATAATCCTTCTTTACTGCATCCCTCACTCCCACACATTGAAGAATTCACACGGAAATTGCGTCGCTGTGAAATACGAGTATTATGTGTTCTAAGACATTTCCTTCTAAATCGAGTAACGTTTCTATGGAAACGACAGGATTTTCTTTTGGGATACGACAATCACATTTCCGATCCACTAATCCTTCTTTACTGCATCCCTCACTCCCCAACATTGACGAATTCACACGGAAATTCCGTCGCTATGAAATACAAGTACTGTGTGTTCTAAGACCTTTCCTTCTAAATCGAGTAACGTTTCTATGGAAACGACAGGATTTTCTTTTGGGATACGACAATCACATTTCCGATCCACTAATCCTTCTTTACTGCATCCCTCACTCCCACACATTGAAGAATTCACACGGAAATTGCGTCGCTGTGAAATACGAGTACTATGTGTTCTAAGACATTTCCTTCTAAATCGAGTAACGTTTCTATGGAAACGACAGGATTTTCTTTTGGGATACGACAATCACATTTACGATCCACTAATCCTTCTTTACTGCATCCCTCACTCCCACACATTGAAGTATTCACACGGAAATTGCGTCGCTGTGAAATACGAGTACTATGTGTTCTATGATATTTCCTTCTAAATCGAGTAACGTTTCTATGGAAACGACAGGATTTTCTTATGGGATACGACAATCACATTTACGATCCACTAATCCTTCTTTACTGCATCCCTCACTCCCACACATTGAAGAATTCACACGGAAATTGCGTCGCTGTGAAATACGAGTACTATGTGTTCTAAGACATTTCCTTCTAAATCGAGTAACGTTTCTATGGAAACGACAGGATTTTCTTTTGGGATACGACAATCACATTTCCGATCCACTAATCCTTCTTTACTGCATCCCTCACTCCCACACATTGAAGAATTCACACGGAAATTGCGTCGCTGTGAAATACGAGTTCTATGTGTTCTAAGACATTTCCTTCTAAATCGAGTAACGTTTCTATGGAAACGACAGGATTTTCTTTTGGGATACGACAATCACATTTACGATCCACTAATCCTTCTTTACTGCATCCCTCACTCCCACACATTGAAGAATTCACACGGAAATTGCGTCGCTGTGAAATACGAGTACTGTGTGTTCTAAGACATTTCCTTCTAAATCGAGTAACGTTTCTATGGAAACGACAGGATTTTCTTTTGGGATACGACAATCACATTTACGATCCACTAATCCTTCTTTACTGCATCCCTCACTCCCACACATTGAAGAATTCACACGGAAATTGCGTCGCTGTGAAATACGAGTACTATGTGTTCTAAGACATTTCCTTCTAAATCGAGTAACGTTTCTATGAAAACGACAGGATTTTCTTTTGGGATACGACAATCACATTTACGATCCACTAATCCTTCTTTACTGCATCCCTCACTCCCACACATTGAAGAATTCACACGGAAATTGCGTCGCTGTGAACTACGAGTACTATGTGTTCTAAGACATTTCCCTCTAAATCGAGTAACGTTTCTATGGAAACGACAGGATTTTCTTTTGGGATACGACAATCACATTTCCGATCCACTAATCCTTCTTTACTGCATCCCTCACTCCCACACATTGAAGAATTCACACGGAAATTGCGTCGCTGTGAACTACGAGTACTATGTGTTCTAAGACATTTCCTTCTAAATCGAGTAACGTTTCTATGGAAACGACAGGATTTTCTTTTGGGATACGACAATCTCATTTCCGATCCACTAATCCTTCTTTACTGCATCCCTCACTCCCAAACATTGACGAATTCACACGGAAATTCCGTCGCTGTGAATTACGAGTACTATGTGTTCTAAGGCATTTCCTTCTAAATCGAGTAACGTTTCTATGGAAACGACAGGATTTTCTTTTGGGATACGACAATCACATTTCCGATCCACTAATCCTTCTTTACTGCATCCCTCACTCCCACACATTGAAGAATTCACACGGAAATTGCGTCGCTGTGAAATACGAGTACTATGTGTTCTAAGACATTTCCTTCTAAATCGAGTAACGTTTCTATGGAAACGACAGGATTTTCTTTTGGGATACGACAATCACATTTACGATCCACTAATCCTTCTTTACTGCATCCCTCACTCCCACACATTGAAGTATTCACACGGAAATTGCGTCGCTGTGAAATACGAATACTATGTGTTCTATGACATTTCCTTCTAAATCGAGTAACGTTTCTATGGAAACGACAGGATTTTCTTATGGGATACGACAATCACATTTACGATCCACTAATCCTTCTTTACTGCATCCCTCACTCCCACACATTGAAGAATTCACACGGAAATTGCGTCGCTATGAAATACGAGTACTATGTGTTGTAAGACATTTCCTTCTAAATCGAGTAACGTTTCTATGGAAACGACAGGATTTTCTTTTGGGATACGACAATCACATTTACGATCCACTAATCCTTCTTTACTGCATCCCTCACTCCCACACATTGAAGAATTCACACGGAAATTGCGTCGCTGTGAACTACGAGTACTATGTGTTCTAAGACATTTCCTTCTAAATCGAGTAACGTTTCTATGGAAACGACAGGATTTTCTTTTGGGATACGACAATCACATTTACGATCCACTAATCCTTCTTTGCTGCATCCCTCCCTCCCACACATTGAAGAATTCACACGGAAATTCCGTCGCTGTGAAATACGAGTACTATGTGTTCTAAGACATTTCCTTCTAAATCGAGTAACGTTTCTATGGAAACGACAGGATTTTCTTTTGGGATACGACAATCTCATTTCCGATCCACTAATCCTTCTTTACTGCATCCCTCACTCCCAAACATTGACGAATTCACACGGAAATTCCGTCGCTGTGAAATACGAGTACTATGTGTTCTAAGACATTTCCTTCTAAATCGAGTAACGTTTCTATGGAAACGACAGGATTTTCTTTTGGGATACGACAATCACATTTACGATCCACTAATCCTTCTTTACTGCATCCCTCACTCCCACACATTGAAGAATTCACACGGAAATTGCGTCGCTGTGAAATACGAGTACTATGTGTTCTAAGACATTTCCTTCTAAATCGAGTAACGTTTCTATGAAAACGACAGGATTTTCTTTTGGGATACGACAATCACATTTACGATCCACTAATCCTTCTTTACTGCATCCCTCACTCCCACACATTGAAGAATTCACACGGAAATTGCGTCGCTGTGAACTACGAGTACTATGTGTTCTAAGACATTTCCTTCTAAATCGAGTAACGTTTCTATGGAAACGACAGGATTTTCTTTTGGGATACGACAATCTCATTTCCGATCCACTAATCCTTCTTTACTGCATCCCTCACTCCCAAACATTGACGAATTCACACGGAAATTCCGTCGCTGTGAATTACGAGTACTATGTGTTCTAAGACATTTCCTTCTAAATCGAGTAACGTTTCTATGGAAACGACAGGATTTTCTTTTGGGATACGACAATCACATTTCCGATCCACTAATCCTTCTTTACTGCATCCCTCACTCCCACACATTGAAGAATTCTCACGGAAATTGCGTCGCTGTGAAATACGAGTACTATGTGTTCTAAGACATTTCCTTCTAAATCGAGTAACGTTTCTATGGAAACGACAGGATTTTCTTTTGGGATACGACAATCACATTTACGATCCACTAATCCTTCTTTACTGCATCCCTCACTCCCACACATTGAAGTATTCACACGGAAATTGCGTCGCTGTGAAATACGAGTACTATGTGTTCTATGACATTTCCTTCTAAAACGAGTAACGTTTCTATGGAAACGACAGGATTTTCTTATGGGATACGACAATCACATTTCCGATCCACTAATCCTTCTTTACTGCATCCCTCACTCCCCAACATTGACGAATTCACACGGAAATTCCGTCGCTATGAAATACAAGTACTGTGTGTTCTAAGACCTTTCCTTCTAAATCGAGTAACGTTTCTATGGAAACGACAGGATTTTCTTTTGGGATACGACAATCACATTTCCGATCCACTAATCCTTCTTTACTGCATCCCTCACTCCCACACATTGAAGAATTCACACGGAAATTGCGTCGCTGTGAAATACGAGTACTATGTGTTCTAAGACATTTCCTTCTAAATCGAGTAACGTTTCTATGGAAACGACAGGATTTTCTTTTGGGATACGACAATCACATTTACGATCCACTAATCCTTCTTTACTGCCTCCCTCACTCCCACACATTGAAGAATTCACACGGAAATTGCGTCGCTGTGAAATACGAGTACTATGTGTTCTAAGACATTTCCTTCTAAATCGAGTAACGTTTCTATGGAAACGACCGGATTTTCTTTTGGGATACGACAATTACATTTACGATCCACTAATCCTTCTTTACTGCATCCCTCACTCCCACACATTGAAGAATTCACATGGAAATTGCGTCGCTGTGAAATACGAGTGCTATGTGTTCTAAGACATTTCCTTCTAAATCGAGTAACGTTTCTATGGAAACGACAGGATTTTCTTTTGGGATACGACAATCACATTTACGATCCACTAATCCTTCTTTACTGCATCCCTCACTCCCACACATTGAAGAATTCACACGGAAATTGCGTCGCTGTGAAATACGAGTACTATGTGTTCTAATACATTTCCTTCTAAATCGAGTAACGTTTCTATGAAAACGACAGGATTTTCTTTTGGGATACGACAATCACATTTACGATCCACTAATCCTTCTTTACTGCATCCCTCACTCCCACACATTGAAGAATTCACACGGAAATTGCGTCGCTGTGAACTACGAGTACTATGTGTTCTAAGACATTTCCTTCTAAATCGAGTAACGTTTCTATGGAAACGACAGGATTTTCTTTTGGGATACGACAATCACATTTCCGATCCACTAATCCTTCTTTACTGCATCCCTCCCTCCCACACATTGAAGAATTCACACGGAAATTCCGTCGCTGTGAAATACGAGTACTATTTGTTCTAAGACATTTCCTTCTAAATCGAGTAACGTTTCTATGGAAACGACAGGATTTTCTTTTGGGATACGACAATCTCATTTCCGATCCACTAATCCTTCTTTACTGCATCCCTCACTCCCAAACATTGACGAATTCACACGGAAATTCCGTCGCTGTGAAATACGAGTACTATGTGTTCTAAGACATTTCCTTCTAAATCGAGTAACGTTTCTATGGAAACGACAGGATTTTCTTTTGGGATACGACAATCACATTTACGATCCACTAATCCTTTTTTACTGCATCCCTCACTCCCACACATTGAAGAATTCACACGGAAATTGCGTCGCTGTGAAATACGAGTACTATGTGTTCTAAGACATTTCCTTCTAAATCGAGTAACGTTTCTATGAAAACGACAGGATTTTCTTTTGGGATACGACAATCACATTTACGATCCACTAATCGTTCTTTACTGCATCCCTCACTCCCACACATTGAAGAATTCACACGGAAATTGCGTCGCTGTGAACTACGAGTACTATGTGTTCTAAGACATTTCCTTCTAAATCGAGTAACGTTTCTATGGAAACGACAGGATTTTCTTTTGGGATACGACAATCTCATTTCCGATCCACTAATCCTTCTTTACTGCATCCCTCACTCCCAAACATTGACGAATTCACACGGAAATTCCGTCGCTGTGAATTACGAGTACTATGTGTTCTAAGACATTTCCTTCTAAATCGAGTAACGTTTCTATGGAAACGACAGGATTTTCTTTTGGGATACGACAATCACATTTCCGAACCACTAATCCTTCTTTACTGCATCCCTCACTCCCACACATTGAAGAATTCACACGGAAATTGCGTCGCTGTGAAATACGAGTACTATGTGTTCTAAGACATTTCCTTCTAAATCGAGTAACGTTTCTATGGAAACGACAGGATTTTCTTTTGGGATACGACAATCACATTTACGATCCACTAATCCTTCTTTACTGCATCCCTCACTCCCACACATTGAAGTATTCACACGGAAATTGCGTCGCTGTGAAATACGAGTACTATGTGTTCTATGACATTTCCTTCTAAATCGAGTAACGTTTCTATGGAAACGACAGGATTTTCTTATGGGATACGACAATCACATTTCCGATCCACTAATCCTTCTTTACTGCATCCCTCACTCCCACACATTGAAGAATTCACACGGAAATTGCGTCGCTGTGAAATACGAGTACTATGTGTTCTAAGACATTTCCTTCTAAATCGAGTAACGTTTCTATGGAAACGACAGGATTTTCTTTTGGGATACGACAATCACATTTACGATCCACTAATCCTTCTTTACTGCATCCCTCAGTCCCACACATTGAAGAATTCACACGGAAATTGCGTCGCTGTGAAATACGAGTACTATGTGTTCTAAGACATTTCCTTCTAAATCGAGTAACGTTTCTATGGAAACGACAGGATTTTCTTTTGGGATACGACAATCACATTTACGATCCACTAATCCTTCTTTACTGCATCCCTCACTCCCACACATTGAAGAATTCACACGGAAATTGCGTCGCTGTGAAATACGAGTAATATGTGTTCTAAGACATTTCCTTCTAAATCGAGTAACGTTTCTATGGAAACGACAAGATTTTCTTTTGGGATACGACAATCACATTTACGATCCACTAATCCTTCTTTACTGCATCCCTCACTCCCACACATTGAAGAATTCACACGGAAATTGCGTCGCTGTGAAATACGAGTACTATGTGTTCTAAGACATTTCCTTCTAAATCGAGTAACGTTTCTATGGAAAAGACAGGATTTTCTTTTCGGATACGACAATCACATTTACGATCCACTAATCCTTCTTTACTGCATCCCTCACTCCCACACATTGAAGAATTCACACGGAAATTGCGTCGCTGTGAAATACGAGTACTATGTGTTCTAAGACATTTCCTTCTAAATCGAGTAACGTTTCTATGGAAACGACAGGATTTTCTTTTGGGATACGACAATCTCATTTCCGATCCACTAATCCTTCTTTACTGCATCCCTCACTCCCAAACATTGACGAATTCACACGGAAATTCCGTCGCTGTGAATTACGAGTACTATGTGTTCTAAGACATTTCCTTCTAAATCGAGTAACGTTTCTATGGAAACGACAGGATTTTCTTTTGGGATACGACAATCTCATTTCCGATCCGCTAATCCTTTTTTACTCCATCCCTCACTCCCAAACATTGACGAATTCACACGGAAATTCCGTCGCTGTGAAATACGAGTACTATGTGTTCTAAGACATTTCCTTCTAAATCGAGTAACGTTTCTATGGAAACGACAGGATTTTCATTTGGGATACGACAATCACATTTCCAATCCACTAATCCTTCTTTACTGCATCCCTCTCTCCCACACATTGAAGAATTCACACGGAAATTCCGTCGCTGTGAAATACGAGTACTATGTGTTCTAAGACATTTCCTTCTAAATCGAGTAACGTTTCTATGGAAATGACAGGATTTTCTTTTGGGATACGACAATCTCATTTCCGATCCACTAATCCTTCTTTACTGCATCCCTCACTCCCAAACATTGACGAATTCACACGGAAATTCCGTCGCTGTGAAATACGAGTACTATGTGTTCTAAGACATTTCCTTCTAAATCGAGTAACGTTTCTATGGAAACGACAGGATTTTCTTTTTGGATACGACAATCACATTTACGATCCACTAATCCTCCTTTACTGCATCCCTCACTCCCACACATTGAAGAATTCACACGGAAATTGCGTTGCTGTGAAATACGAGTACTATGTGTTCTAAGACATTTCCTTCTAAATCGAGTAACGTTTCTATGGAAACGACAGGATTTTCTCTTGGGATACGACAATCACATTTCCGATCCACTAATCTTTCTTTACTGCATCCCTCACTCCCAAACATTGACGAATTCACACGGAAATTCCGTTGCTGTGAAATACGAGTACTATGTGTTCTATGACATTTCCTTCTAAATCGAGTAACGTTTCTATGGAAACGACAGGATTTTCTTTTGGGATACGACAATCACATCTCCGATCCACTAATCCTTCTTTATTGCATCCCTCACTCCAACACATTGAAGAATTCACACGGAAATTGCGTCGCTGTGAAATACGAGTACTATGTGTTCTAAGACATTTCCTTCTAAATCGAGTAACGTTTCTATGGAAACGACAGGATTTTCTTTTGGGATACGACAATCTCATTTCCGATCCACTAATCCCTCTTTACTGCATCCCTCACTCCCAAACATTGACGAATTCACACGGAAATTGCGTCGCTGTGAAATACGAGTACTATGTGTTCTAAGACATTTCCTTCTAAATCGAGTAACGTTTCTATGGAAACGACAGGATTTTCTTTTGGGATACGACAATCACATTTACGATCCACTAATCCTTCTTTACTGCATCCCTCACTCCCACACATTGAAGAATTCACACGGAAATTGCGTCGCTGTGAAATACGAGTACTATGTGTCCTAAGACATTTCCTTCTAAATCGAGTAACGTTTCTATGGAAACGACAGGATTTTCTTTTGGGATACGACAATCACATTTCCGATCCACTAATCCTTCTTTACTGCATCCCTCACTCCCACACATTGAAGAATTCACACGGAAGTTGCGTCGCTGTGAAATACGAGTACTATGTGTTCTAAGACATTTCCTTCTAAATCGAGTAACGTTTTTATGCAAACGACAGGATTTTCTTTTGGGATACGACAAACACATTTACGATCCACTAATATTTCTTTACCGCATCACTCACTCCCAGACATTGTAGAATTCACACGGAAATTGCGTCGCTGTGAAATACGAGTACTATGTGTTCTAAGACATTTCCTTCTAAATCGAGTAACGTTTCTATGGAAACGACAGGATTTTCTTTTGGGATACGACAATCACATTTCCGATCCACTAATCCTTCTTTACTGCATCCCTCACTCCCTCACATTGAAGAATTCACACGGAAATTGCGTAGCTGTGAAATACGAGTACTATATGTTGTAAGACTTTTCCTTCTAAATCGAGTAACGTTTCTATGGAAGCGACAGGATTTTCTTTTGGGATACGACAATCACATTTCCGAACCACTAATCCTTCTTTACTGCATCCCTCACTCCCAAACATTGACGAATTCACACGGAAATTCCGTCGCTGTGAGATACGAGTACTATGTGTTCTAAGACATTTCCTTCTAAATCGAGTAACGTTTCTATGGAAACGACAGGATTTTCTTTTGGGATACGACAATCACATTTCCGATCCACTAATCCTTCTTTACTGCATCCCTCACTCCCAAACATTGACGAATTCACACGGAAATTCCGTTGCTGTGAAATACGAGTACTATGTGTTCTATGACATTTCCTTCTAAATCGAGTAACGTTTCTATGGAAACGACAGGATTTTCTTTTGGGATACGACAATCACATTTCCGATCCACTAATCCTTCTTTACTGCATCCCTCACTCCAACACATTGAAGAATTCACACGGAAATTGCGTCGCTGTGAAATACGAGTACTATGTGTTCTAAGACATTTCCTTCTAAATCGAGTAACGTTTCTATGGAAACGACAGGATTTTCTTTTGGGATACGACAATCTCATTTCCGATCCACTAATCCTTCTTTACTGCATCCCTCACTCCCAAACATTGACGAATTCACACGGAAATTGCGTCGCTGTGAAATACGAGTACTATGTGTTCTAAGACATTTCCTTCTAAATCGAGTAACGTTTCTATGGAAACGACAGGATTTTCTTTTGGGATACGACAATCACATTTACGATCCACTAATCCTTCTTTACTGCATCCCTCACTCCCACACATTGAAGAATTCACACGGAAATTGCGTCGCTGTGAAATACGAGCACTATGTGTCCTAAGACATTTCCTTCTAAATCGAGTAACGTTTCTATGGAAACGACAGGATTTTCTTTTGGGATACGACGATCACATTTCCGATCCACTAATCCTTCTTTACTGCATCCCTCACTCCCACACATTGAAGAATTCACACGGAAATTGCGTCGCTGTGAAATACGAGTACTATGTGTTCTAAGACATTTCCTTCTAAATCGAGTAACGTTTCTATGGAAACGACAGGATTTTCTTTTGGGATACGACAATCACATTTCCGATCCACTAATCCTTCTTTACTGCATCCCTCACTCCCACACATTGAAGAATTCACACGGAAATTGCGTCGCTGTGAAATACGAGTACTATATGTTCTAAGACATTTCCTTCTAAATCGAGTAACGTTTCTATGGAAACGACAGGATTTTCTTTTGAGATACGACAATCACATTTCCGATCCACTAATCCTTCTTTACTGCATCCCTCACTCCCACACATTGAAGAATTCACACGGTAATTCCGTCGCTATGAAGTACGAGTACTATGTGTTCTAAGACATTTCCTTCTAAATCGAGTAACGTTTCTATGGAAACGACAGGATTTTCTTTTGGGATACGACAATCACATTTACGATCCACTAATCCTTCTTTACTGCATCCCTCACTCCCACACATTGACGAATTCACACGGAAATTGCGTCGCTGTGAAATACGAGTACTATGTGTTCTAAGACATTTCCTTCTAAATCGAGTAACGTTTGTATGGAAACGACAGGATTTTCTTTTGGGATACGACAATCACATTTCCGATCCACTAATCCTTCTTTACTGCATCCCTCACTCCCACACATTGAAGAATTCACACGGAAATTGCGTCGCTGTGAAATACGAGTACTATGTGTTCTAAGACATTTCCTTCTAAATCGAGTAACGTTCCTATGGAAACGACAGGATTTTCTTTTGGGATACGACAATCACATTTACGATCCACTAATCCTTCTTTACTGCATCCCTCACTCCCACACATTGAAGAATTCACACGGAAATTGTGTCGCTGTGAAATACGAGTACTATGTGTTCTAAGACATTTCCTTCTAAATCGAGTAACGTTCCTATGGAAACTACAGGATTTTCTTTTGGGATACGACAATCACATTTCCGATCCACTAATCCTTCTTTACTGCAGCCCTCACTCCCACACATTGAAGAATTCACACGGAAATTGCGTCGCTGTGAAAAAGGAGTACTATGTGTTCTAAGACATTTCCTTCTAAATCGAGTAACGTTTCTATGGAAACGACAGGATTTTCTTTTGGGATACGACAATCTCATTTCCGATCCACTAATCCTTCTTTACTGCATCCCTCACTCCCAGACATTGACGAATTCACACGGAAATTGCGTCGCTGTGAAATACGAGTACTATGTGTTCTAAGACATTTCCTCCTAAATCGAGTAACGTTTGTATGGAAACGACAGGATTTTCTTTTGGGATACGACAATCACATTTCCGATCCTCTAATCCTTCTTTACTGCATCCCACACTCCCACACATTGAAGAATTCACACGGAAATTGCGTCGCTGTGAAATACGAGTACTATGTGTTCTAAGACATTTCCTTCTAAATCGAGTAACGTTTCTATGGAAACGACAGGATTTTCTCTTGGGATACGACAATCACATTTCCGATCCACTAATCTTTCTTTACTGCATCCCTCACTCCCAAACATTGACGAATTCACACGGAAATTCCGTCGCTATGAAATACGAGTACTATGTGTTCTAAGACAATTCCTTCTAAATCGAGTAACGTTTCTATGGTAACGACAGGATTTTCTTTTGGGATACGACAATCACATTTCCGATCCACTAATCCTTCTTTACTGCATCCCTCACTCCCACACATTGAAGAATTCACACGGAAGTTGCGTCGCTGTGAAATACGAGTACTATGTGTTCTAAGACATTTCCTTCTAAATCGAGTAACGTTTTTATGCAAACGACAGGATTTTCTTTTGGGATACGACAATCACATTTCCGATCCACTAATCCTTCTTTACTGCATCCCTCACTCCCACACATTGAAGAATTCACACGGAAATTGCGTAGCTGTGAAATACGAGTACTATGTGTTCTAAGACATTTCCTTCTAAATCGAGTAACGTTTCTATGGAAGCGACAGGATTTTCTTTTGGGCTACGACAATCACATTTCCGAACCACTAATCCTTCTTTACTGCATCCCTCACTCCCAAACATTGACGAATTCACACGGAAATTCCGTCGCTGTGAGATACGAGTACTATGTGTTCTAAGACATTTCCTTCTAAATCGAGTAACGTTTCTATGGAAACGACAGGATTTTCTTTTGGGATACGACAATCACATTTCCGATCC
The DNA here is from genome assembly GCF_021461385.2 of Schistocerca piceifrons. Classification (NCBI taxonomy): domain Eukaryota; kingdom Metazoa; phylum Arthropoda; class Insecta; order Orthoptera; family Acrididae; genus Schistocerca; species Schistocerca piceifrons. The sequence goes on from NW_025728281.1 coordinate 1,674,159, forward strand.
ACTAATCCTTCTTTACTGCATCCCTCACTCCCACACATTGAAGAATTCACACGGAAATTGCGTCGCTGTGAAATACGACTACTATGTGTTCTAAGACATTTCCTTCTAAATCGAGTAACGTTTCTATGGAAACGACAGGATTTTCTTTTGGGATACGACAATCACATTTCCGATCCACTAATCCTTCTTTACTGCAGCCCTCACTCCCAAACATGACGAATTCACACGGAAATTCCGTTGCTGTGAAATACGAGTACTATGTGTTCTATGACATTTCCTTCTAAATCGAGTAACGTTTCAATGGAAACGACAGGATTTTCTTTTGGGATACGACAATCACATTTCCGATCCACTAATCCTTCTTTACTGCATCCCTCACTCCAACACATTGAAGAATTCTCACGGAAATTGCGTCGCTGTGAAATACGAGTACTATGTGTTCTAAGACTTTTCCTTCTAAATCGAGTAACGTTTCTATGGAAACGACAGGATTTTCTTTTGGGATACAACAATCTCATTTCCGATCCACTAATCCTTCTTTACTGCATCCCTCACTCCCAAACATTGACGAATTCACACGGAAATTGCGTCGCTGTGAAATACGAGTACTATGTGTTCTAAGACATTTCCTTCTAAATCGAGTAACGTTTCTATGGAAACGACAGGATTTTCTTTTGGGATACGACAATCACATTTACGATCCACTAATCCTTCTTTACTGCATCCCTCACTCCCACACATTGAAGAATTCACACGGAAATTGCGTCGCTGTGAAATACGAGTACTATGTGTTCTAAGACATTTCCTTCTAAATCGAGTAACGTTTCTATGGAAACGACAGGATTTTCTTTTGGGATACGACAATCACATTTCCGATCCACTAATCCTTCTTTACTGCATCCCTCACTCCCACACATTGAAGAATTCACACGGAAATTGCGTCGCTGTGAAATACGAGTACTATGTGTTCTAAGACATTTCCTTCTAAATCGAGTAACGTTTCTATGGAAACGACAGGATTTTCTTTTGGGATACGACAATCACATTTCCGATCCACTAATCCTTCTTTACTGCATCCCTCACTCCCACACATTGAAGAATTCACACGGAAATTGCGTCGCTGTGAAATACGAGTACTATGTGTTCTAAGACATTTCCTTCTAAATCGAGTAACGTTTCTATGGAAACGACAGGATTTTCTTTTGGGATACGACAATCACATTTCCGATCCACTAATCCTTCTTTACTGCATCCCTCACTCCCACACATTGAAGAATTCACACGGAAATTGCGTCGCTGTGAAATACGAGTACTATGTGTTCTAAGACATTTCCTTCTAAATCGAGTAACGTTTCTATGGAAACGACAGGATTTTCTTTTGGGATGCGACAATCTCATTTCTGATCCACTAATCCTTCTTTACTGCATCCCTCACTCCCAAACATTGACGAATTCACACGGAAATTGCGTCGCTGTGAAATACGAGTACTATGTGTTCTAAGACATTTCCTTCTAAATCGAGTAACGTTTCTATGGAAACGACAGGATTTTCTTTTGGGATACGACAATCACATTTCCGATCCACTAATCCTTCTTTACTGCATCCCTCACTCCCACACATTGAAGAATTCACACGGAAATTGCGTCGCTGTGAAATACGAGTACTATGTGTTCTAAGACATTTCCTTCTAAATCGAGTAACGTTTCTATGGAAACGACAGGATTTTCTTTTGGGATACGACAATCACATTTCCGATCCACTAATCCTTCTTTACTGCATCCCTCACTCCCACACATTGAAGAATTCACACGGAAATTGCGTCGCTGTGAAATACGAGTACTATGTGTTCTAAGACATTTCCTTCTAAATCGAGTAACGTTTCTATGGAAACGACAGGATTTTCTTTTGGGATACGACAATCACATTTCCGATCCACTAATCCTTCTTTACTGCATCCCTCACTCCCACACATTGAAGAATTCACACGGAAATTGCGTCGCTGTGAAATACGAGTACTATGTGTTCTAAGACATTTCCTTCTAAATGGAGTAACGTTTCAATGGAAACGACAGGATTTTCTTTAGGGATGCGACAATCTCATTTCTGATCCACTAATCCTTCTTTACTGCATCCCTCACTCCAACACATTGACGAATTCACACGGAAATTGCGTCGCTGTGAAATACGAGTACTATGTGTTCTAAGACATTTCCTCCTAAATCGAGTAACGTTTCTATGGAAACGACAGGATTTTCTTTTGGGATGCGACAATCTCATTTCTGATCCACTAATCCTTCTTTACTGCATCCCTCACTCCCAAACATTGACGAATTCACACGGAAATTGCGTCGCTGTGAAATACGAGTACTATGTGTTCTACGACATTTCCATCTAAATCGAGTAACGTTTCTATGGAAACGACAGGATTTTCTTTTGGGATACGACAATCACATTTCCGATCCACTAAACCTTCTTTACTGCATCCCTCACTCGCACACATTGAAGAATTCACACGGAAATTGCGTCGCTGTGAAATACGAGTACAATGTGTTCTAAGACATTTCCTTCTAAATCGAGTAACGTTTCTATGGAAACGACAGGATTTTCTTTTGGGATACGACAATCTCATTTCCGATCCACTAATCCTTCTTTACTGCATCCCTCACTCCCAAACATTGACGAATTCACACGGAAATTGCGTCGCTGTGAAATACGAGTACTATGTGTTCTAAGACATTTCCTTCTAAATCGAGTAACGTTTCTATGGAAACGACAGGATTTTCTTTTGGGATACGACAATCACATTTACGATCCACTAATCCTTCTTTACTGCATCCCTCACTCCCACACATTGAAGAATTCACACGGAAATTGCGTCGCTGTGAAATACGAGTACTATGTGTCCTAAGACATTTCCTTCTAAATCGAGTAACGTTTCTATGGAAACGACAAGATTTTCTTTTGGGATACGACAATCACATTTCCGATCCACTAATCCTTCTTTACTGCATCCCTCACTCCCACACATTGAAGAATTCACACGGAAGTTGCGTCGCTGTGAAATACGAGTACTATGTGTTCTAAGACATTTCCTTCTAAATCGAGTAACGTTTTTATGCAAACGACAGGATTTTCTTTTGGGATACGACAATCACATTTCCGATCCACTAATATTTCTTTACCGCATCACTCACTCCCAGACATTGTAGAATTCACACGGAAATTGCGTCGCTGTGAAATACGAGTACTATGTGTTCTAAGACATTTCCTTCTAAATCGAGTAACGTTTCTATGGAAACGACAGGATTTTCTTTTGGGATACGACAATCACATTTCCGATCCACTAATCCTTCTTTACTGCATCCCTCACTCCCTCACATTGAAGAATTCACACGGAAATTGCGTAGCTGTGAAATACGAGTACTATATGTTGTAAGACTTTTCCTTCTAAATCGAGTAACGTTTCTATGGAAGCGACAGGATTTTCTTTTGGGATACGACAATCACATTTCCGAACCACTAATCCTTCTTTACTGCATCCCTCACTCCCAAACATTGACGAATTCACACGGAAATTCCGTCGCTGTGAGATACGAGTACTATGTGTTCTAAGACATTTCCTTCTAAATCGAGTAACGTTTCTATGGAAACGACAGGATTTTCTTTTGGGATACGACAATCACATTTCCGATCCACTAATCCTTCTTTACTGCATCCCTCACTCCCAAACATTGACGAATTCACACGGAAATTCCGTTGCTGTGAAATACGAGTACTATGTGTTCTATGACATTTCCTTCTAAATCGAGTAACGTTTCTATGGAAACGACAGGATTTTCTTTTGGGATACGACAATCACATTTCCGATCCACTAATCCTTCTTTACTGCATCCCTCACTCCAACACATTGAAGAATTCACACGGAAATTGCGTCGCTGTGAAATACGAGTACTATGTGTTCTAAGACATTTCCTTCTAAATCGAGTAACGTTTCTATGGAAACGACAGGATTTTCTTTTGGGATACGACAATCTCATTTCCGATCCACTAATCCTTCTTTACTGCATCCCTCACTCCCAAACATTGACGAATTCACACGGAAATTGCGTCGCTGTGAAATACGAGTACTATGTGTTCTAAGACATTTCCTTCTAAATCGAGTAACGTTTCTATGGAAACGACAGGATTTTCTTTTGGGATACGACAATCACATTTACGATCCACTAATCCTTCTTTACTGCATCCCTCACTCCCACACATTGAAGAATTCACACGGAAATTGCGTCGCTGTGAAATACGAGCACTATGTGTCCTAAGACATTTCCTTCTAAATCGAGTAACGTTTCTATGGAAACGACAGGATTTTCTTTTGGGATACGACAATCACATTTCCGATCCACTAATCCTTCTTTACTGCATCCCTCACTCCCACACATTGAAGAATTCACACGGAAATTGCGTCGCTGTGAAATACGAGTACTATGTGTTCTAAGACATTTCCTTCTAAATCGAGTAACGTTTCTATGGAAACGACAGGATTTTCTTTTGGGATACGACAATCACATTTCCGATCCACTAATCCTTCTTTACTGCATCCCTCACTCCCACACATTGAAGAATTCACACGGAAATTGCGTCGCTGTGAAATACGAGTACTATATGTTCTAAGACATTTCCTTCTAAATCGAGTAACGTTTCTATGGAAACGACAGGATTTTCTTTTGAGATACGACAATCACATTTCCGATCCACTAATCCTTCTTTACTGCATCCCTCACTCCCACACATTGAAGAATTCACACGGTAATTCCGTCGCTATGAAGTACGAGTACTATGTGTTCTAAGACATTTCCTTCTAAATCGAGTAACGTTTCTATGGAAACGACAGGATTTTCTTTTGGGATACGACAATCACATTTACGATCCACTAATCCTTCTTTACTGCATCCCTCACTCCCACACATTGACGAATTCACACGGAAATTGCGTCGCTGTGAAATACGAGTACTATGTGTTCTAAGACATTTCCTTCTAAATCGAGTAACGTTTGTATGGAAACGACAGGATTTTCTTTTGGGATACGACAATCACATTTCCGATCCACTAATCCTTCTTTACTGCATCCCTCACTCCCACACATTGAAGAATTCACACGGAAATTGCGTCGCTGTGAAATACGAGTACTATGTGTTCTAAGACATTTCCTTCTAAATCGAGTAACGTTCCTATGGAAACGACAGGATTTTCTTTTGGGATACGACAATCACATTTACGATCCACTAATCCTTCTTTACTGCATCCCTCACTCCCACACATTGAAGAATTCACACGGAAATTGTGTCGCTGTGAAATACGAGTACTATGTGTTCTAAGACATTTCCTTCTAAATCGAGTAACGTTCCTATGGAAACGACAGGATTTTCTTTTGGGATACGACAATCACATTTCCGATCCACTAATCCTTCTTTACTGCAGCCCTCACTCCCACACATTGAAGAATTCACACGGAAATTGCGTCGCTGTGAAAAAGGAGTACTATGTGTTCTAAGACATTTCCTTCTAAATCGAGTAACGTTTCTATGGAAACGACAGGATTTTCTTTTGGGATACGACAATCTCATTTCCGATCCACTAATCCTTCTTTACTGCATCCCTCACTCCCAGACATTGACGAATTCACACGGAAATTGCGTCGCTGTGAAATACGAGTACTATGTGTTCTAAGACATTTCCTCCTAAATCGAGTAACGTTTGTATGGAAACGACAGGATTTTCTTTTGGGATACGACAATCACATTTCCGATCCTCTAATCCTTCTTTACTGCATCCCACACTCCCACACATTGAAGAATTCACACGGAAATTGCGTCGCTGTGAAATACGAGTACTATGTGTTCTAAGACATTTCCTTCTAAATCGAGTAACGTTTCTATGGAAGCGACAGGATTTTCTTTTGGGCTACGACAATCACATTTCCGAACCACTAATCCTTCTTTACTGCATCCCTCACTCCCAAACATTGACGAATTCACACGGAAATTCCGTCGCTGTGAGATACGAGTACTATGTGTTCTAAGACATTTCCTTCTAAATCGAGTAACGTTTCTATGGAAACGACAGGATTTTCTTTTGGGATACGACAATCACATTTCCGATCCACTAATCCTTCTTTACTGCATCCCTCACTCCCACACATTGAAGAATTCACACGGAAATTGCGTCGCTGTGAAATACGACTACTATGTGTTCTAAGACATTTCCTTCTAAATCGAGTAACGTTTCTATGGAAACGACAGGATTTTCTTTTGGGATACGACAATCACATTTCCGATCCACTAATCCTTCTTTACTGCAGCCCTCACTCCCAAACATTGACGAATTCACACGGAAATTCCGTTGCTGTGAAATACGAGTACTATGTGTTCTATGACATTTCCTTCTAAATCGAGTAACGTTTCAATGGAAACGACAGGATTTTCTTTTGGGATACGACAATCACATTTCCGATCCACTAATCCTTCTTTACTGCATCCCTCACTCCAACACATTGAAGAATTCTCACGGAAATTGCGTCGCTGTGAAATACGAGTACTATGTGTTCTAAGACTTTTCCTTCTAAATCGAGTAACGTTTCTATGGAAACGACAGGATTTTCTTTTGGGATACAACAATCTCATTTCCGATCCACTAATCCTTCTTTACTGCATCCCTCACTCCCAAACATTGACGAATTCACACGGAAATTGCGTCGCTGTGAAATACGAGTACTATGTGTTCTAAGACATTTCCTTCTAAATCGAGTAACGTTTCTATGGAAACGACAGGATTTTCTTTTGGGATACGACAATCACATTTACGATCCACTAATCCTTCTTTACTGCATCCCTCACTCCCACACATTGAAGAATTCACACGGAAATTGCGTCGCTGTGAAATACGAGTACTATGTGTTCTAAGACATTTCCTTCTAAATCGAGTAACGTTTCTATGGAAACGACAGGATTTTCTTTTGGGATACGACAATCACATTTCCGATCCACTAATCCTTCTTTACTGCATCCCTCACTCCCACACATTGAAGAATTCACACGGAAATTGCGTCGCTGTGAAATACGAGTACTATGTGTTCTAAGACATTTCCTTCTAAATCGAGTAACGTTTCTATGGAAACGACAGGATTTTCTTTTGGGATACGACAATCACATTTCCGATCCACTAATCCTTCTTTACTGCATCCCTCACTCCCACACATTGAAGAATTCACACGGAAATTGCGTCGCTGTGAAATACGAGTACTATGTGTTCTAAGACATTTCCTTCTAAATCGAGTAACGTTTCTATGGAAACGACAGGATTTTCTTTTGGGATACGACAATCACATTTCCGATCCACTAATCCTTCTTTACTGCATCCCTCACTCCCACACATTGAAGAATTCACACGGAAATTGCGTCGCTGTGAAATACGAGTACTATGTGTTCTAAGACATTTCCTTCTAAATCGAGTAACGTTTCTATGGAAACGACAGGATTTTCTTTTGGGATGCGACAATCTCATTTCTGATCCACTAATCCTTCTTTACTGCATCCCTCACTCCCAAACATTGACGAATTCACACGGAAATTGCGTCGCTGTGAAATACGAGTACTATGTGTTCTAAGACATTTCCTTCTAAATCGAGTAACGTTTCTATGGAAACGACAGGATTTTATTTTGGGATACGACAATCACATTTCCGATCCACTAATCCTTCTTTACTGCATCCCTCACTCCCACACATTGAAGAATTCACACGGAAATTGCGTCGCTGTGAAATACGAGTACTATGTGTTCTAAGACATTTCCTTCTAAATCGAGTAACGTTTCTATGGAAACGACAGGATTTTCTTTTGGGATACGACAATCACATTTCCGATCCACTAATCCTTCTTTACTGCATCCCTCACTCCCACACATTGAAGAATTCACACGGAAATTGCGTCGCTGTGAAATACGAGTACTATGTGTTCTAAGACATTTCCTTCTAAATCGAGTAACGTTTCTATGGAAACGACAGGATTTTCTTTTGGGATACGACAATCACATTTCCGATCCACTAATCCTTCTTTACTGCATCCCTCACTCCCACACATTGAAGAATTCACACGGAAATTGCGTCGCTGTGAAATACGAGTACTATGTGTTCTAAGACATTTCCTTCTAAATGGAGTAACGTTTCAATGGAAACGACAGGATTTTCTTTAGGGATGCGACAATCTCATTTCTGATCCACTAATCCTTCTTTACTGCATCCCTCACTCCAACACATTGACGAATTCACACGGAAATTGCGTCGCTGTGAAATACGAGTACTATGTGTTCTAAGACATTTCCTCCTAAATCGAGTAACGTTTCTATGGAAACGACAGGATTTTCTTTTGGGATGCGACAATCTCATTTCTGATCCACTAATCCTTCTTTACTGCATCCCTCACTCCCAAACATTGACGAATTCACACGGAAATTGCGTCGCTGTGAAATACGAGTACTATGTGTTCTACGACATTTCCATCTAAATCGAGTAACGTTTCTATGGAAACGACAGGATTTTCTTTTGGGATACGACAATCACATTTCCGATCCACTAAACCTTCTTTACTGCATCCCTCACTCGCACACATTGAAGAATTCACACGGAAATTGCGTCGCTGTGAAATACGAGTACAATGTGTTCTAAGACATTTCCTTCTAAATCGAGTAACGTTTCTATGGAAACGACAGGATTTTCTTTTGGGATACGACAATCTCATTTCCGATCCACTAATCCTTCTTTACTGCATCCCTCACTCCCAAACATTGACGAATTCACACGGAAATTGCGTCGCTGTGAAATACGAGTACTATGTGTTCTAAGACATTTTCTTCTAAATCGAGTAACGTTTCTATGGAAACGACAGGATTTTCTTTTGGGATACGACAATCTCATTTCCGATCCACTAATCCTTCTTTACTGCATCCCTCACTCCCAAACATTGACGAATTCACACGGAAATTCCGTCGCTGTGAAATACGAGTACTATGTGTTCTAAGACATTTCCTACTAAATCGAGTAACGTTTCTATGGAAACGACAGGATTTTCTTTTGGGATACGACAATCACATTTACGATCCACTAATCCTTCTTTACTGCATCCCTCACCCCCACACATTGAAGAATTCACACGGAAATTTCGTCGCTGTGAAATACGAGTACTATGTCTTCTAAGACATTTCCTTCTAAATCGAGTAACGTTTCTATGGAAACGACAGGATTTTCTTTTGGGATACGACGATCACATTTCCGATCCACTAATCCTTCTTTACTGCATCCCTCACTCCCAAACACTGACGAATTCACACGGAAATCCCATCGCTATGAAATAGGAAAACTATGTGTTCTAAGACATTTCCTTCTAAATCGAGTAACGTTTCTATGGAAACGACAGGATTTTCTTTTGGGATACGACAATCACATTTACGATCCACTGATCCTTCTTTACTGCATCCCTCACTCCCACACATTGAAGAATTCACACGGAAATTGCGTCGCTGTGAAATACGAGTACTATGTGTTCTAAGACATTTCCTTCTAAATCGAGTAACGTTTCTATGGAAACGACAGGATTTTCTTTTGGGATACGACAATCACATTTCCGATCCACTAATCCTTTTTTACTGCATCCCTCACTCCCACACATTGAAGAATTCACACGGAAGTTGCGTCGCTGTGAAATACGAGTACTATGTGTTCTAAGACATTTCCTTCTAAATCGAGTAACGTTTCTATGGAAACGACAGGATTTTCTTTTGGGATACGACAACCACATTTCCGACCCACTAATCCTTCTTTACTGCATCCCTCACTCCCACACATTGAAGAATTCACACGGAAATTGCGTCGCTGTAAAATACGAGTACTATGTGTTCTAAGACATTTCCTTCTAAATCGAGTAACGTTTCTATGGAAACGACAGGATTTTCTTTTGGGATACGACAATCACATTTCCGATCCACTAATCCTTCTTTACTGCATCCCTCACTCCCACACATTGAAGAATTCACACGGAAATTGCGTCGCTGTGAAATACGAGTACTATGTGTTCTAAGACATTTCCTTCTAAATCGAGTAACGTATCTATGGAAACGACAGGATTTTCTTTTGGGATACGACAATCACATTTCCGATCCACTAATCCTTCTTTACTGCATCCCTCACCCCCACACATTGAAGAATTCACACGGAAATTGCGTCGCTGTGAAATACGAGTACTATGTGTCCTAAGACATTTCCTTCTAAATGGAGTAACGTTTCTATGGAAACGACAGGATTTTCTTTTGGGATACGACAATCACATTTCCGATCCACTAATCCTTCTTTACTGCATCCCTCACTCCCACACATTGAAGAATTCACACGGAAATTGCGTCGCTGTGAAATACGAGTACTATGTGTTCTAAGACATTTCATTCTAAATCGAGTAACGTTTCTATGGAAACGACAGGTTTTTCTTTTGGGATACGACAATCACATTTACGATCCACTAATCCTTCTTTACTGCATCCCTCACTCCCACACATTGAAGAATTCACACGGAAATTGCGTCGCTGTGAAATACGAGTACTATGTGTTCTAAGACATTTCCTTCTAAATCGAGTAACGTTTCTATGGAAACGACAGGATTTTCTTTTGGGATACGACAATCACATTTCCGATCCACTAATCCTTCTTTACTGCATCCCTCACTCCCACACATTGAAGAATTCACACGGAAATTGCGTCGCTGTGAAATACGAGTACTATATGTTCTAAGACATTTCCTTCTAAATCGAGTAACGTTTCTATGGAAACGACAGGATTTTCTTTTGGGATGCGACAATCTCATTTCCGATCCACTAATCCTTCTTTACTGCATCCCTCACTCCCAAACATTGACGAATTCACACGGAAATTGCGTCGCTGTGAAATACGAGTACTATGTGTTCTAAGACATTTCCTTCTAAATCGAGTAACGTTTCTATGGAAACGACAGGATTTTCTTTTGGGATACGACAATCTCATTTCCGATCCACTAATCCATCTTTACTACAACCCTCACTCCCAAACATTGACGAATTCACACGGAAATTCCGTCGCTGTAAAATACGAGTACTATGTGTTCTAAGACATTTCCTTCTAAATCGAGTAACGTTTCTATGGAAACGACAGGATTTCCTTTTGGGATACGACAATCACATTTACGATCCACTAATCCGTCTTTACTGCATCCCTCACTACCACACATTGAAGAATTCACACGGAAATTGCGTCGCTGTGAAATACGAGTACTATGTGTTCTAAGACATTTCCTTCTAAATCGAGTAACGTTTCTATGGAAACGACAGGATTTTCTTTTGGGATACGACAATCTCATTTCCGATCCACTAATCCATCTTTACTACAACCCTCACTCCCAAACATTGACGAATTCACACGGAAATTCCGTCGCTGTGAAATACGAGTACTACGTGTTCTAAGACATTACCTTCTAAATCGAGTAACGTTTCTATGGAAACGACAGGATTTCCTTTTGGGATACGACAATCACATTTACGATCCACTAATCCGTCTTTACTGCATCCCTCACTACCACACATTGAAGAATTCACACGGAAATTGCGTCGCTGTGAAATACGAGTACTATGTGTTCTAAGACATTTCCTTCTAAATCGAGTAACGTTTCTGTGGAAACGACAGGATTTTCTTTTGGGATACGACAATCACATTTCCGATCCACTAATCCTTCTTTACTGCATCCCTCACTCCCAAACATTGACGAATTCACACGGAAATTCCGTCGCTATGAAATACGAAAACTATGTGTTCTAAGACATTTCCTTCTAAATCGAGTAACGTTTCTATGGAAACGACAGGATTCTCTTTTGGGATACGACAATCACATTTACGATCCACTGATCCTTCATTACTGCATCCCTCACTCCCACACATTGAAGAATTCACACGGAAATTGCGTCGCTGTGAAATACGAGTACCATGTGTTCTAAGACATTTCCTTCTAAATCGAGTAACGTTTCTATGGAAACGACAGGATTTTCTTTTGGGATACGACAATCACATTTCCGATCCACTAATCCTTTTTTACTGCATCCCTCACTCCCACACATTGAAGAATTCACCCGGAAATTGCGTCGCTGTGAAATACGAGTACTATGTGCTCTAAGACATTTCCTTCTAAATCGAGTAACGTTTCTATGGAAACGACAGGATTTTCTTTTGGGATACGACAATCACATTTCCGATCCACTAATCCTCCTTTACTGCATCCCTCACTCCCACACATTGAAGAATTCACACGGAAATTGCGTCGCTGTGAAATACGAGTACTATGTGTTCTAAGACATTTCCTTCTAAATCGAGTAACGTTTCTATGGAAACGACAGGATTTTCTTTTGGGATACGACAATCACATTTCCGATCCACTAATCCTTTTTTACTGCATCCCCCACTCCCACTCATTGAAGAATTCACACGGAAATTGCGTCGCTGTGAAATACGAGTACTATGTGTTCTAAGACATTTCCTTCTAAATCGAGTAACGTTTCTATAGAAACGACAGGATTTTCTTTTGGGATACGACAACCACATTTCCGACCCACTAATCCTTCATTACTGCATCCCTCACTCCCACACGTTGAAGAATTCACACGGAAATTGCGTCGCTGTGAAATACGAGTACTATGTGTTCTAAGACATTTCCTTCTAAATCGAGTAACGTTTCTATTGAAACGACAGGATTTTCTTTTGGGATACGACAATCACATTTCCGATCCACTAATTCTTCTTTACTGCATCCCTCACTCCCACACATTGAAGAATTCACACGGAAATTGCGTCGCTGTGAAATACGAGTACTACGTGTTCTAAGACATTTCCTTCTAAATCGAGTAACATTTCTATGGAAACGACAGGATTTTCTTTTGGGATACGACAATCTCATTTCCGATCCACTAATCCTTCTTTACTGCATCCCTCACTCCCAAACATTGACGAGTTCACACGGAAATTGCGTCGCTGTGAAATACGAGTACTATGTGTTCTAAGACATTTCCTTCTAAATCGAGAAACGTTTCTTTGGAAAGGACAGGATTTTCTTTTGGGATACGACAATCACATTTACGATCCACTAATCCTTCTTTACTGCATCCCTCACTCCCACACATTGAAGAATTCACACGGATATTGCGTCGCTGTGAAATACGAGTGCTATGTGTTCTAAGACATTTCCTTCTAAATCGAGTAACGTTTCTATGGAAACGACAGGATTTTCTTTTGGGATACGACAATCACATTTACGATCCACTAATCCTTCTTTACTGCATCCCTCACTCCCACACATTGAAGAATTCACACGGAAATTGCGTCGCTGTGAAATACGAGTACTATGTGTTCTAAGACATTTCCTTCTAAATCGAGTAACGTTTCTATGGAAACGACAGGATTTTCTTTTGGGATACGACAATCACATTTACGATCCACTAATCCTTCTTTACTGCATCCCTCACTCCCACACATTGAAGAATTCAAACGGAAATTGCGTCGCTGTGAAATACGAGTACTATGTGTTCTAAGACATTTCCTTCTAAATCGAGTAACGTTTCTATGGAAACGACAGGATTTTCTTTTGGGATACGACAATCACATTTACGATCCACTAATCCTTCTTTACTGCATCCCTCACTCCCACACATTGAAGAATTCACACGGAAATTGCGTCGCTGTGAAATACGAGTACTATGTGTTCTAAGACATTTCCTTCTAAATCGAGTAACGTTTCTATGGAAACGACAGGATTTTCTTTTGGGATGCGACAATCTCATTTCCGATCCACTAATCCTTCTTTACTGCATCCCTCACTCCCAAACATTGACGAATTCACACGGAAATTGCGTCGCTGTGAAATACGAGTACTATGTGTTCTAAGACATTTCCTTCTAAATCGAGTAACGTTTCTATGGAAACGACAGGATTTTCTTTTGGGATACGACAATCTCATTTCCGATCCACTAATCCATCTTTACTACAACCCTCACTCCCAAACATTGACGAATTCACACGGAAATTCCGTCGCTGTGAAATACGAGTACTATGTGTTCTAAGACATTTCCTTCTAAATCGAGTAACGTTTCTATGGAAACGGCAGGATTTCCTTTTGGGATACGACAATCACATTTACGATCCACTAATCCGTCTTCACTGCATCCCTCACTCCCACACATTGAAGAATTCACACGGAAATTGCGTCGCTGTGAAATACGAGTACTATGTGTTCTAAGACATTTCCTTCTAAATCGAGTAACGTTTCTATAGAAACGACAGGATTTTCTTTTGGGATACGACAATCACATTTCCGATCCACTAATCCTTCTTTACTGCATCCCTCACTCCCAAACATTGACGAATTCACACGGAAATTCCGTCGCTATGAAATACGAAAACTATGTGTTCTAAGACATTTCCTTCTAAATCGAGTAACGTATCTATGGAAACGACAGGATTCTCTTTTGGGATACGACAATCACATTTACGATCCACTGATCCTTCTTTACTGCATCCCTCACTCCCACACATTGAAGAATTCACACGGAAATTGCGTCGCTGTGAAATACGAGTACCATGTGTTCTAAGAAATTCCTTCTAAATCGAGTAACGTTTCTATGGAAACGACAGGATTTTCTTTTGGGATACGACAATCACATTTCCGATCCACTAATCCTTTTTTACTGCATCCCAGACTCCCACACATTGAAGAATTCACACGGAAATTGCGTCGCTCTGAAATACGAGTACTATGTGCTCTAAGACATTTCCTTCTAAATCGAGTAACGTTTCTATGGAAACGACAGGATTTTCTTTTGGGATACGACAATCACATTTCCGATCCACTAATCCTTCTTTACTGCATCCCTCACTCCCACACATTGAAGAATTCACACGGAAATTGCGTCGCTGTAAAATACGAGTACTATGTGCTAAGACATTTCCTTCTAAATCGAGTAACGTTTCTATGGAAACGACAGAATTTTCTTTTGGGATACGACAATCACATTTCCGATCCACTAATCCTTCTTTACTGCATCCCTCACTCCCACACATTGAAGAATTCACACGGAAATTGCGTCGCTGTGAAATACGAGTACTATGTGTTCTAAGACATTTCCTTCTAAATCGAGTAACGTTTCTATGGAAACGACAGGATTTTCTTTTGGGATACGACAATCTCATTTCCGATCCACTAATCCTTCTTTACTGCATCCCTCACTCCCAAACATTGACGAATTCACACGGAAATTCCGTCGCTGTGAAATACGAGTACTATGTGTTCTAAGGCATTTCCTTCTAAATCGAGTAACGTTTCTATGGAAACGACAGGATTTTCTTTTGGGATACGACAATCACATTTACGATCCACTAATCCTTCTTTACTGCATCCCTCACTCCCACACATTGAAGAATTCACACGGAAATTGCGCCGCTGTGAAATACGAGTACTATGTGTTCTAAGACATTTCCTTCTAAATCGAGTAAGGTTTCTATGGAAACGACAGGATTTTCTTTTGGGATACGACAATCACATTTCCGATCCACTAATCCTTCTTTACTGCATCCCTCACTCCCAAACATTGACGAATTCACACGGACATTCCGTCGCTATGAAATACGAAAACTATGTGTTCTAAGACATTTCCTTCTAAATCGAGTAACGTTTCTATGGAATCGACAGGATTTTCTTTTGGGATACGACAATCACATTTACGATCCACTGATCCTTCTTTACTGCATCCCTCACTCCCACACATTGAAGAATTCACACGGAAATTGCGTCGCTGTGAAATACGAGTACTATGTGCTCTAAGACATTTCCTTCTAAATCGAGTAACGTTTCTATGGAAACGACAGGATTTTCTTTTGGGATACGACAATCACATTTCCGATCCACTAATCCTTCTTTACTGCATCCCTCACTCCCACACATTGAAGAATTCACACGGAAATTGCGTCGCTGTGAAATACGAGTACTATGTGTTCTAAGACATTTCCTTCTAAATCGAGTAACGTTTCTATGGAAACGACAGGATTTTTTTTTGGGATACGACAATCACATTTACGATCCACTAATCCTTCTTTACTGCATCCCTCACTCCCACACATTGAAGAATTCACACGGAAATTGCGTCGCTGTGAAATACGAGTACTATGTGCTCTAAGACATTTCCTTCTAAATCGAGTAACGTTTCTATGGAAACGACACGATTTTCTTTTGGGATACGACAATCACATTTCCGATCCATTAATCCTACTTTACTGCATCCCTCACTCCCACACATTGAAGAATTCACACGGAAATTGTGTCGCTGTGAAATACGAGTACTATGTGTTCTAAGACATTTCCTTTTAAATCGAGTAACGTTTCTATGGAAACGACAGGATTTTCTTTTGGGATACGACAATCTCATTTCCGATCCACTAATCCTTCTTTACTGCATTCCTCACTCCCAAACATTGACGAATTCACACGGAAATTGCTTCGCTGTGAAATACGAGTACTATGTATTCTAAGACATTTCCTTCTAAATCGAGTAACGTTTCTATGGAAACGACAGGATTTTCTTTTGGGATACGACAATCACATTTACGATCCACTAATCCTTCTTTACTGCATCCCTCACTCCCACACATTGAAGAATTCACACGGAAATTGCGTCGCTGTGAAATACGAGTACTATGTGTCCTAAGACATTTCCTTCTAAATGGAGTAACGTTTCTATGGAAACGACAGGATTTTCTTTTGGGATACGACAATCATATTTACGATTAACTAATCCTTCTTTACTGCATCCCTCACTCCCACACATTGAAGAATTCGCACGGAAATTGCGTCGCTGTGAAATACGAGTACTATGTGTTCTAAGACATTTCCTTCTAAATCGAGTAACGTTTCTATGGAAACGACAGGATTTTCTTTTGGGATACGACAATCACATTTCTGATCCACTAATCCTTCTTTACTGCATCCCTCACTCCCACATATTGAAGAATTCACACGGAAATTGCGTCGCTGTGAAATACGAGTACTATGTGTTCTAAGACATTTCCTTCTAAATCGAGTAACGTTTCTATGGAAACGACAGGATTTTCTTTTGGGATACGACAATCACATTTCCGATCCACTAATCCTTCTTTACTGCATCCCTCACTCCCACACATTGAAGAATTCACACGGAATTTGCGTCGCTGTGAAATACGAGTACTATGTGTTCTAAGACATTTCCTTCTAAATCGAGTAACGTTTCTATGGAAACGACAGTATTTTCTTTTGGGATGCGACAATCTCATTTCCGAACCACTAATCCTTCTTTACTGCATCCCTCACTCCCAAACTTTGACGAATTCACACGGAAATTCCGTCGCTGTGAAATACGAGTACTATGTGTTCTAAGACATTTCCTTCTAAATCGAGTAACGTTTCTATGGAAACGACAGGATTTTCTTTTGGGATACGACAATCTCATTTCCGATCCACTAATCCTTCTTTACTGCATCCCTCACTCCCAAACATTGACGAATTCACACGGAAATTCCGTCGCTATGAAATACGAGTACCATGTGTTCTAAGACATTTCCTTCTAAATCGAGTAACGTTTCTATGGAAACGACAGGATTTTCTTTTGGGATACGACAATCACATTTACGATCCACTAATCCTTCTTTACTGCATCCCTCACTCCCACACATTGAAGAATTCACACAGAAATTGCGTCGCTGTGAAATACGAGTACTATGTGTTCTAAGACATTTCCTTCTAAATCGAGTAACGTTTCTATGGAAACGACAGGATTTTCTTTTGGGATACGACAATCACATTTCCGATCCACCAATCCTGCTTTACTGCATCCCTGACTCCCACACATTGAAGAATTCACACGGAAATTGCGTCGCTGTGAAATACGAGTACTATGTGTTCTAAGACATTTCCTTCTAAATCGAGTAACGTTTCTATGGAAGCGACAGGATTTTCTTTTGGGATACGACAATCTCATTTCCGATCCACTAATCCTTCTTTACTGCATCCCTCACTCCCAAACATTGACGAATTCACACGGAAATTGCGTCGCTGTGAAATACGAGTACTATGTGTTCTAAGACATTTCCTTCTAAATCGAGTAACGTTTCTATGGAAACGACAGGATTTTCTTTTGGGGTTACGACAATCACATTTACGATCCACTAATCCTTCTTTACTGCTTCCCTCACTCCCACACATTGAAGAATTCACAAGGAAATTGCGTCGCTGTGAAATACGAGTACTATGTGTCCTAAGACATTTCCTTCTAAATGGAGTAACGTTTCTATGTAAACGACAGGATTTTTTTTGGGATACGACAATCACATTTCCGATCCACTAATCCTTCTTTACTGCAACCCTCACTCCCACACATTGAAGTATTCACACGGAAATTGCGTCGCTGTGAAATACGAGTACTATGTGTTCTAAGACATTTCCTTCTAAATCGAGTAACGTTTCTATGGAAACGACAGGATTTTCTTTTGGGATACGACAATCACATTTCCGATCCACTAATCCTTCTTTACTGCATCCCTCACTCCCAAACATTGAAAAAATCACACGGAAATTACGTCGCTGTGAAATACGAGTACTATGTGTCCTAAGACATTTCCTTCTAAATCGAGTAACGTTTCTATGGAAACGACAGGATTTTCTTTTGGGATACGACAATCACATTTACGATCCACTAATCCTGCTTTACTGCATCCCTCACTCCCACACATTGAAGAATTCACACGGAAATTGCGTCGCTGTGAAATACGAGTACTATGTGTTCTAAGACATTTGCTTCTAAATCGAGTAACGTTTCTATGGAAACGACAGGATTTTCTTTTGGGATACGACAATCACATTTCCGATCCACTAATCCTTCTTTACTGCATCCCTCACTCCCTAACATTGACGAATTCACACGGAAATTCCGTCGCTATGAAATACGAAAACTATGTGTTCTAAGACATTTCCTTCTAAATCGAGTAACGTTTCTATGGAATCGACAGGATTTTCTTTTGGGATACGACAATCACATTTACGATCCACTGATCCTTCTTTACTGCATCCCTCACTTCCACACATTGAAGAATTCACACGGAAATTGCGTCGCTGTGAAATACGAGTAATATGTGTTCTAAGACATTTCCTTCTAAATCGAGTAACGTTTCTATGGAAACGACAGGATTTTCTTTTGGGATACGACAATCACATTTCCGATCCACTAATCCTTCTTTACTGCATCCCTCACTCCCACACATTGAAGAATTCACACGGAAATTGCGTCGCTGTGAAATACGAGTACTATGTGTTCTAAGACATTTCCTTCTAAATCGAGTAACGTTTCTATGGAAACGACAGGATTTTCTTTTGGGATACGACAATCACATTTACGATCCACTAATCCTTCTTTACTGCATCCCTCACTCCCACACATTGAAGAATTCACACGGAAATTGCGTCGCTGTGAAATACGAGTACTATGTGTTCTAAGACATTTCCTTCTAAATCGAGTAACGTTTCTATGGAAACGACAGGATTTTCTTTTGGGATACGACAATCACATTTCCGATCCACTAATCCTACTTTACTGCATCCCTCACTCCCACACATTGAAGAATTCACACGGAAATTGTGTCGCTGTGAAATACGAGTACTATGTGTTCTAAGACATTTCCTTCTAAATCGAGTAACGTTTCTATGGAAACGACAGGATTTTCTTTTGGGATACGACAATCTCATTTCCGATCCACTAATCCTTCTTTACTGCATCCCTCACTCCCAAACATTGACGAATTCACACGGAAATTGCGTCGCTGTGAAATACGAGTACTATGTGTTCTAAGACATTTCCTTCTAAATCGAGTAACGTTTCTATGGAAACGACAGGATTTTCTTTTGGGATACGACAATCACATTTACGATCCACTAATCCTTCTTTACTGCATCCCTCACTCCCACACATTGAAGAATTCACACGGAAATTGCGTCGCTGTGAAATACGAGTACTATGTGTCCTAAGACATTTCCTTCTAAATGGAGTAACGTTTCTATGGAAACGACAGGATTTTCTTTTGGGATACGACAATCATATTTACGATTAACTAATCCTTCTTTACTGCATCCCTCACTCCCACACATTGAAGAATTCGCACGGAAATTGCGTCGCCGTGAAATACGAGTACTATGTGTTCTAAGACATTTCCTTCTAAATCGAGTAACGTTTCTATGGAAACGACAGAATTTTCTTTTGGGATACGACAATCACATTTCTGATCCACTAATCCTTCTTTACTGCATCCCTCACTCCCACACATTGAAGAATTCACACGGAAATTGCGTCGCTGTGAAATACGAGTACTATGTGTTCTAAGACATTTCCTTCTAAATCGAGTAACGTTTCTATGGAAACGACAGGATTTTCTTTTGGGATACGACAATCACATTTCCGATCCACTAATCCTTCTTTACTGCATCCCTCACTCCCACACACTGAAGAATTCACACGGAAATTGCGTCGCTGTGAAATACGAGTACTATGTATTCTAAGACATTTCCTTCTAAATCGAGTAACGTTTCTATGGAAACGACTGTATTTTCTTTTGGGATGCGACAATCTCATTTCCGAACCACTAATCCTTCATTACTGCATCCCTCACTCCCAAACTTTGACGAATTCACACGGAAATTCCGTCGCTGTGAAATACGAGTACTATGTGTTCTAAGACATTTCCTTCTAAATTGAGTAACGTTTCTATGGAAACGACAGGATTTTCTTTTGGGATACGACAATCTCATTTCCGATCCACTAATCCTTCTTTACTGCATCCCTCACTCCCAAACATTGACGAATTCACACGGAAATTCCGTCGCTATGAAATACGAGTACCATGTGTTCTAAGACATTTCCTTCTAAATCGAGTAACGTTTCTATGGAAACGACAGGATTTTCTTTTGGGATACGACAATCACATTTACGATCCACTAATAATTCTTTACTGCATCCCTCACTCCCACACATTGAAGAATTCACACAGAAATTGCGTCGCTGTGAAATACGAGTAGTATGTGTTCTAAGACATTTCCTTCTAAATCGAGTAACGTTTCTATGGAAACGACAGGATTTTCTTTTGGGATACGACAATCTCATTTCCGATCCACCAATCCTTCTTTACTGCATCCCTGACTCCCACACATTGAAGAATTCACACGGAAATTGCGTCGCTGTGAAATACGAGTACTATGTGTTCTAAGACATTTCCTTCTAAATCGAGTAACGTTTCTATGGAAACGACAGGATTTTCTTTTGGGATACGACAATCTCATTTCCGATCCACTAATCCTTCTTTACTGCATCCCTCACTCCCACACATTGAAGAATTCACACGGAAATTGCGTCGCTGTGAAATACGAGTACTATGTGTTCTAAGACATTTCCTTCTAAATCGAGTAACGTTTCTATGGAAACGACAGGATTTTCTTTTGGGATACGACAATCACATTTCCGATCCACTAATCCTAATTTACTGCATCCCTCACTCCCACACATTGAAGAATTCACACGGAAATTGTGTCGCTGTGAAATACGAGTACTATGTGTTCTAAGACATTTCCTTCTAAATCGAGTAACGTTTCTATGGAAACGACAGGATTTTCTTTTGGGATACGACAATCTCATTTCCGATCCACTAATCCTTCTTTACTGCATCCCTCACTCCCAAACATTGACGAATTCACACGGAAATTGCGTCGCTGTGAAATACGAGTACTATGTGTTCTAAGACATTTCCTTCTAAATCGAGTAACGTTTCTATGGAAACGACAGGATTTTCTTTTGGGATACGACAATCACATTTACGATCCACTAATCCTTCTTTACTGCATCCCTCACTCCCACACATTGAAGAATTCACACGGAAATTGCGTCGCTGTGAAATACGAGTACTATGTGTCCTAAGACATTTCCTTCTAAATGGAGTAACGTTTCTATGGAACCGACAGGATTTTCTTTTGGGATACGACAATCATATTTACGATTAACTAATCCTTCTTTACTGCATCCCTCACTCCCACACATTGAAGAATTCGCACGGAAATTGCGTCGCTGTGAAATACGAGTACTATGTGTTCTAAGACATTTCCTTCTAAATCGAGTAACGTTTCTATGGAAACGACAGGATTTTCTTTTGGGATACGACAATCACATTTCTGATCCACTAATCCTTCTTTACTGCATCCCTCACTCCCACACATTGAAGAATTCACACGGAAATTGCGTCGCTGTGAAATACGAGTACTATGTGTTCTAAGACATTTCCTTCTAAATCGAGTAACGTTTCTATGGAAACGACAGGATTTTCTTTTGGGATACGACAATCTCATTTCCGATCCACTAATCCTTCTTTACTGCATCCCTCACTCCCAAACATTGACGAATTCACACGGAAATTGCGTCGCTGTGAAATACGAGTACTATGTGTTCTAAGACATTTCCTTCTAAATCGAGTAACGTTTCTATGGAAACGACAGGATTTTCTTTTGGGATACGACAATCACATTTACGATCCACTAATCCTTCTTTACTGCATCCCTCACTCCCACACATTGAAGAATTCACACGGAAATTGCGTCGCTGTGAAATACGAGTACTATGTGTCCTAAGACATTTCCTTCTAAATGGAGTAACGTTTCTATGTAAACGACAGGATTTTCTTTTGGGATACGACAATCACATTTCCGATCCACTAATCCTTCTTTACTGCAACCCTCACTCCCACACATTGAAGTATTCACACGGAAATTGCGTCGCTGTGAAATACGAGTACTATGTGTTCTAAGACATTTCCTTCTAAATCGAGTAACGTTTCTATGGAAACGACAGGATTTTCTTTTGGGATACGACAATCACATTTCCGATCCACTAATCCTTCTTTACTGCATCCCTCACTCCCAAACATTGAAGAAATCACACTGAAATTACGTCGCTGTGAAATACGAGTACTATGTGTCCTAAGACATTTCCTTCTAAATCGAGTAACGTTTCTATGGAAACGACAGGATTTTCTTTTGGGATACGACAATCACATTACGATCCACTAATCCTTCTTTACTGCATCCCTCACTCCCACACATTGAAGAATTCACACGGAAATTGCGTCGCTGTGAAATACGAGTACTATGTGTTCTAAGACATTTCCTTCTAAATCGAGTAACGTTTCTATGGAAACGACAGGATTTTCTTTTGGGATACGACAATCACATTTCCGATCCACTAATCCTTCTTTACTGCATCCCTCACTCCCAAACATTGACGAATTCACACGGAAATTCCGTCGCTATGAAATACGAGTACTATGTGTTCTAAGACATTTCCTTCTAAATCGAGTAACGTTTCTATGGAAACGACAGGATTTTCTTTTGGGATACGACAATCACATTTCCGATCCACTAATCCTACTTTACTGCATCCCTCACTCCCACACATTGAAGAATTCACACGGAAATTGTGTCGCTGTGAAATACGAGTACTATGTGTTCTAAGACATTTCCTTCTAAATCGAGTAACGTTTCTATGGAAACGACAGGATTTTCTTTTGGGATACGACAATCTCATTTCCGATCCACTAATCCTTCTTTACTGCATCCCTCACTCCCAAACATTGACGAATTCACACGGAAATTCCGTCGCTGTGAAATACGAGTACTGTGTGTTCTAAGACATTTCCTTCTAAATCGAGTAACGTTTCTATGGAAACGACAGGATTTTCTTTTGGGATACGACAATCACATTTACGATCCACTAATCCTTCTTTACTGCATCCCTCACTCCCACACATTGAAGAATTCACACGGAAATTGCGTCGCTGTGAAATACGAGTACTATGTGTCCTAAGACATTTCCTTCTAAATGGAGTAACGTTTCTATGGAAACGACAGGATTTTCTTTTGGGATACGACAATCATATTTACGATTAACTAATCCTTCTTTACTGCATCCCTCACTCCCACACATTGAAGAATTCGCACGGAAATTGCGTCGCTGTGAAATACGAGTACTATGTGTTCTAAGACATTTCCTTCTAAATCGAGTAACGTTTCTATGGAAACGACAGGATTTTCTTTTGGGATACGACAATCACATTTCCGATCCACTAATCCTTCTTTACTGCATCCCTCACTCCCACACATTGAAGAATTCACACGGAAATTGCGTCGCTGTGAAATACGAGTACTATGTGTTCTAAGACATTTCCTTCTAAATCGAGTAACGTTTCTATGGAAACGACAGGATTTTCTTTTGGGATACGACAATCACATTTCCGATCCACTAATCCTTCTTTACTGCATCCCTCACTCCCACACACTGAAGAATTCACACGGAAATTGCGTCGCTGTGAAATACGAGTACTATGTGTTCTAAGACATTTCCTTCTAAATCGAGTAACGTTTCTATGGAAACGACAGTATTTTCTTTTGGGATGCGACAATCTCATTTCCGAACCACTAATCCTTCTTTACTGCATCCCTCACTCCCAAACTTTGACGAATTCACACGGAAATTCCGTCGCTGTGAAATACGAGTACTATGTGTTCTAAGACATTTCCTTCTAAATCGAGTAACGTTTCTATGGAAACGACAGGATTTTCTTTTGGGATACGACAATCTCATTTCCGATCCACTAATCCTTCTTTACTGCATCCCTCACTCCCAAACATTGACGAATTCACACGGAAATTCCGTCGCTATGAAATACGAGTACCATGTGTTCTAAGACATTTCCTTCTAAATCGAGTAACGTTTCTATGGAAACGACAGGATTTTCTTTTGGGATACGACAATCACATTTACGATCCACTAATCCTTCTTTACTGCATCCCTCACTCCCACACATTGAAGAATTCACACAGAAATTGCGTCGCTGTGAAATACGAGTACTATGTGTTCTAAGACATTTCCTTCTAAATCGAGTAACGTTTCTATGGAAACGACAGGATTTTCTTTTGGGATACGACAATCACATTTCCGATCCACCAATCCTTCTTTACTGCATCCCTGACTCCCACACATTGAAGAATTCACACGGAAATTGCGTCGCTGTGAAATACGAGTACTATGTGTTCTAAGACATTTCCTTCTAAATCGAGTAACGTTTCTATGGAAACGACAGGATTTTCTTTTGGGATACGACAATCTCATTTCCGATCCACTAATCCTTCTTTACTGCATCCCTCACTCCCAAACATTGACGAATTCACACGGAAATTGCGTCGCTGTGAAATACGAGTACTATGTGTTCTAAGACATTTCCTTCTAAATCGAGTAACGTTTCTATGGAAACGACAGGATTTTCTTTTGGGATACGACAATCACATTTACGATCCACTAATCCTTCTTTACTGCATCCCTCACTCCCACACATTGAAGAATTCACACGGAAATTGCGTCGCTGTGAAATACGAGCACTATGTGTCCTAAGACATTTCCTTCTAAATGGAGTAACGTTTCTATGTAAACGACAGGATTTTCTTTTGGGATACGACAATCACATTTCCGATCCACTAATCCTTCTTTACTGCAACCCTCACTCCCACACATTGAAGTATTCACACGGAAATTGCGTCGCTGTGAAATACGAGTACTATGTGTTCTAAGACATTTCCTTCTAAATCGAGTAACGTTTCTATGGAAACGACAGGATTTTCTTTTGGGATACGACAATCACATTTCCGATCCACTAATCCTTCTTTACTGCATCCCTCACTCCCAAACATTGAAGAAATCACACGGAAATTACGTCGCTTTGAAATACGAGTACTATGTGTCCTAAGACATTTCCTTCTAAATCGAGTAACGTTTCTATGGAAACGACAGGATTTTCTTTTGGGATACGACAATCACATTACGATCCACTAATCCTTCTTTACTGCATCCCTCACTCCCACACATTGAAGAATTCACACGGAAATTGCGTCGCTGTGAAATACGAGTACTATGTGTTCTAAGACATTTCCTTCTAAATCGAGTAACGTTTCTATGTAAACGACAGGATTTTCTTTTGGGATACGACAATCACATTTCCGATCCACTAATCCTTCTTTACTGCATCCCTCACTCCCAAACATTGACGAATTCACACGGAAATTCCGTCGCTATGAAATACGAGTACTATGTGTTCTAAGACATTTCCTTCTCAATCGAGTAACGTTTCTATGGAAACGACAGGATTTTCTTTTGGGATACGACAATCACATTTACGATCCACTAATCCTTCTTTACTGCATCCCTCACTCCCACACGTTGAAGAATTCACACGGAAATTGCGTCGCTGTGAAATACGAGTACTATGTGTTCTAAGACATTTCCTTCTAAATCGAGTAACGTTTCTATGGAAACGAAAGGATATTCTTTTGGGATACGACAATCACATTTACGATCCACTAATCCTTCTTTACTGCATCCCTCACTCCCACACATTGAAGAATTCACACGGAAATTGCGTGACTGTGAAATACGAGTACTATGTGTTCTAAGACATTTCCTTCTAAATCGAGTAACGTTTCTATGGAAACGACAGGATTTTCTTTTGGGATACGACAATCACATTTCCGATCCACTAATCCTTCTTTACTGCATCCCTCACTCCCACACATTGAAGAATTTACACGGAAATTGCGGCGCTGTGAAATACGAGTACTATGTGTTCTAAGACATTTCCTTCTAAATCGAGTAACGTTTCTATGGAAACGACAGGATTTTCTTTTGGGATACGACAATCACATTTCCGATCCACTAATCCTTCTTTACTGCATCCCTCACTCCCACACATTGAAGAATTCACACGGAAATTGCGTCGCTGTGATATACGAGTACTATGAGGTCTAAGACATTTCCTTCTAAATCGTGTAACGTTTCTATGGAAACGACAGGATTTTCTTTTGGGATACGACAATCACATTTCCGATCCACTAATCCTTCTTTACTGCATCCCTCACTCCCACACATTGAAGAATTCACACGGAAATTGCGTCGCTGAGTAATACGAGTACTGTGTGTTCTAAGACATTTCCTTCTAAATCGAGTAACGTTTCTATGGAAACGACAGGATTTTCTTTTGGGATGCGACAATCTCATTTCCGATCCACTAATCCTTCTTTACTGCATCCCTCACTCCCAAACATTGACGAATTCACACGGAAATTGCGTCGCTGTGAAATACGAGTACTATGTGTTCTAAGACATTTCCTTCTAAATCGAGTAACGTTTCTATGGAAACGACAGGATTTTCTTTTGGGATACGACAATCACATTTACGATCCACTAATCCTTCTTTACTGCATCCCTCACTCCCAAACATTGACGAATTCACACGGAAATTCCAACGCTGTGAAATACGAGTACTATGTGTTCTAAGACATTTCCTTCTAAATCGAGTAACGTTTCTATGGAAACGACAGGATTTTCTTTTGGGATGCGACAATCTCATTTCCGATCCACTAATCCTTCTTTACTGCATCCCTCACTCCCAAACATTGACGAATTCACACGGAAATTGCGTCGCTGTGAAATACGAGTACTATGTGTTCTAAGACATTTCCTTCTAAATCGAGTAACGTTTCTATGGAAACGACAGGATTTTCTTTTGGGATACGACAATCTCATTTCCGATCCACTAATCCTTCTTTACTGCATCCCTCACTCCCAAACATTGACGAATTCACACGGAAATTCCGTCGCTATGAAATACGAGTACCATGTGTTCTAAGACATTTCCTTCTAAATCGAGTAACGTTTCTATGGAAACGACAGGATTTTCTTTTGGGATACGACAATCACATTTACGATCCACTAATCCTTCTTTACTGCATCCCTCACTCCCACACATTGAAGAATTCACACAGAAATTGCGTCGCTGTGAAATACGAGTACTATGTGTTCTAAGACATTTCCTTCTAAATCGAGTAACGTTTCTATGTAAACGACAGGATTTTCTTTTGGGATACGACAATCACATTTCCGATCCACTAATCCTTCTTTACTGCAACCCTCACTCCCACACATTGAAGTATTCACACGGAAATTGCGTCGCTGTGAAACACGAGTACTATGTGTTCTAAGACATTTCCTTCTAAATCGAGTAACGTTTCTATGGAAACGACAGGATTTTCTTTTGGGATACGACAATCACATTTCCGATCCACTAATCCTTCTTTACTGCATCCCTCACTCCCAAACATTGAAGAAATCACACGGAAATTACGTCGCTGTGAAATACGAGTACTATGTGTCCTAAGACATTTCCTTCTAAATCGAGTAACGTTTCTATGGAAACGACAGGATTTTCTTTTGGGATACGACAATCACATTACGATCCACTAATCCTTCTTTACTGCATCCCTCACTCCCACACATTGAAGAATTCACACGGAAATTGCGTCGCTGTGAAATACGAGTACTATGTGTTCTAAGACATTTCCTTCTAAATCGAGTAACGTTTCTATGGAAACGACAGGATTTTCTTTTGGGATACGACAATCACATTTCCGATCCACTAATCCTTCTTTACTGCATCCCTCACTCCCAAACATTGACGAATTCACACGGAAATTCCGTCGCTATGAAATACGAGTACTATGTGTTCTAAGACATTTCCTTCTAAATCGAGTAACGTTTCTATGGAAACGACAGGATTTTCTTTTGGGATACGACAATCACATTTACGATCCACTAATCCTTCTTTACTGCATCCCTCACTCCCACACGTTGAAGAATTCACACGGAAATTGCGTCGCTGTGAAATACGAGTACTATGTGTTCTAAGACATTTCCTTCTAAATCGAGTAACGTTTCTATGGAAACGACAGGATATTCTTTTGGGATACGACAATCACATTTACGATCCACTAATCCTTCTTTACTGCATCCCTCACTCCCACACATTGAAGAATTCACACGGAAATTGCGTGACTGTGAAATACGAGTACTATGTGTTCTAAGACATTTCCTTCTAAATCGAGTAACGTTTCTATGGAAACGACAGGATTTTCTTTTGGGATACGACAATCACATTTCCGATCCACTAATCCTTCTTTACTGCATCCCTCACTCCCACACATTGAAGAATTTACACGGAAATTGCGTCGCTGTGTAATACGAGTACTATGTGTTCTAAGACATTTCCTTCTAAATCGAGTAACGTTTCTATGGAAACGACAGGATTTTCTTTTGGGATACGACAATCACATTTCCGATCCACTAATCCTTCTTTACTGCATCCCTCACTCCCACACATTGAAGAATTCACACGGAAATTGCGTCGCTGTGAAATACGAGTACTATGAGGTCTAAGACATTTCCTTCTAAATCGTGTAACGTTTCTATGGAAACGACAGGATTTTCTTTTGGGATACGACAATCACATTTCCGATCCACTAATCCTTCTTTACTGCATCCCTCACTCCCACACATTGAAGAATTCACACGGAAATTGCGTCGCTGAGAAATACGAGTACTGTGTGTTCTAAGACATTTCCTTCTAAATCGAGTAACGTTTCTATGGAAACGACAGGATTTTCTTTTGGGATGCGACAATCTCATTTCCGATCCACTAATCCTTCTTTACTGCATCCCTCACTCCCAAACATTGACGAATTCACACGGAAATTGCGTCGCTGTGAAATACGAGTACTATGTGTTCTAAGACATTTCCTTCTAAATCGAGTAACGTTTCTATGGAAACGACAGGATTTTCTTTTGGGATACGACAATCACATTTACGATCCACTAATCCTTCTTTACTGCATCCCTCACTCCCAAACATTGACGAATTCACACGGAAATTCCAACGCTGTGAAATACGAGTACTATGTGTTCTAAGACATTTCCTTCTAAATCGAGTAACGTTTCTATGGAAACGACCGGATTTTCTTTTGGGATGCGACAATCTCATTTCCGATCCACTAATCCTTCTTTACTGCATCCCTCACTCCCAAACATTGACGAATTCACACGGAAATTGCGTCGCTGTGAAATACGAGTACTATGTGTTCTAAGACATTTCCTTCTAAATCGAGTAACGTTTCTATGGAAACGACAGGATTTTCTTTTGGGATACGACAATCTCATTTCCCATCCACTAATCCTTCTTTACTGCATCCCTCACTCCCAAACATTGACGAATTCACACGGAAATTCCAACGCTGTGAAATACGAGTACTATGTGTTCTAAGACATTTCCTTCTAAATCGAGTAACGTTTCTATGGAAACGACAGGATTTTCTTTTGGGATACGACAATCACATTTACGATCCACTAATCCTACTTTACTGCATCCCTCACTCCCACACATGGAAGAATTCACACGGAAATTGCGTCGCTGTGAAATACGAGTACAATGTGTTCTAAGACATTTCCTTCTAAATCGAGTAACGTTTCTATGGAAACGACAGGATTTTCTTTTGGGATACGACAATGTCATTTCCGATCCACTAATCCTTCTTTACTGCATCCCTCACTCCCACACATTGAAGATTTCACACGGAAATAGTGTCGCTGTGAAATACGAGTACTATGTGTTCTAAGACATTTCCTTCTAAATCGAGTAACGTTTCTATGGAAACGACAGGATTTTCTTTTGGGATACGACAATCTCATTTCCGATCCACTAATCCTTCTTTACTGCATCCCTCACTCTCAAACATTGACGAATTCACACGGAAATTGCGTCGCTGTGAAATACGAGTACTATGTGTTCTAAGACATTTCCTTCTAAATCGAGTAACGTTTCTATGGAAACGACAGGATTTTCTTTTGGGATACGACAATCACATTTACGATCCACTAATCCTTCTTTACTGCATCCCTCACTCCCACACATTGAAGAATTCACACGGAAATTGCGTCGCTGTGAAATACGAGTACTATGTGTCCTAAGACATTTCCTTCTAAATGGAGTAACGTTTCTATGGAAACGACAGGATTTTCTTTTGGGATACGACAATCATATTTACGATTAACTAATCCTTCTTTACTGCATCCCTCACTCCCACACATTGAAGAATTCGCACGGAAATTGCGTCGCTGTGAAATACGAGTACTATGTGTTCTAAGACATTTCCTTCTAAATCGAGTAACGTTTCTATGGAAACGACAGGATTTTCTTTTGGGATACGACAATCACATTTCTGATCCACTAATCCTTCTTTACTGCATCCCTCACTCCCACACATTGAAGAATTCACACGGAAATTGCGTCGCTGTGAAATACGAGTACTATGTGTTCTAAGACATTTCCTTCTAAATCGAGTAACGTTTCTATGGAAACGACAGGATTTTCTTTTGGGATACGACAATCACATTTCCGATCCACTAATCCTTCTTTACTGCATCCCTCACTCCCACACACTGAAGAATTCACACGGAAATTGCGTCGCTGTGAAATACGAGTACTATGTGTTCTAAGACATTTCCTTCTAAATCGAGTAACGTTTCTATGGAAACGACAGTATTTTCTTTTGGGATGCGACAATCTCATTTCCGAACCACTAATCCTTCTTTACTGCATCCCTCACTCCCAAACTTTGACGAATTCACACGGAAATTCCGTCGCTGTGAAATACGAGTACTATGTGTTCTAAGACATTTCCTTCTAAATCGAGTAACGTTTCTATGGAAACGACAGGATTTTCTTTTGGGATACGACAATCTCATTTCCGATCCACTAATCCTTCTTTACTGCATCCCTCACTCCCAAACATTGACGAATTCACACGGAAATTCCGTCGCTATGAAATACGAGTACCATGTGTTCTAAGACATTTCCTTCTAAATCGAGTAACGTTTCTATGGAAACGACAGGATTTTCTTTTGGGATACGACAATCACATTTACGATCCACTAATCCTTCTTTACTGCATCCCTCACTCCCACACATTGAAGAATTCACACAGAAATTGCGTCGCTGTGAAATACGAGTACTATGTGTTCTAAGACATTTCCTTCTAAATCGAGTAACGTTTCTATGGAAACGACAGGATTTTCTTTTGGGATACGACAATCACATTTCCGATCCACCAATCCTTCTTTACTGCATCCCTGACTCCCACACATTGAAGAATTCACACGGAAATTGCGTCGCTGTGAAATACGAGTACTATGTGTTCTAAGACATTTCCTTCTAAATCGAGTAACGTTTCTATGGAAACGACAGGATTTTCTTTTGGGATACGACAATCTCATTTCCGATCCACTAATCCTTCTTTACTGCATCCCTCACTCCCAAACATTGACGAATTCACACGGAAATTGCGTCGCTGTGAAATACGAGTACTATGTGTTCTAAGACATTTCCTTCTAAATCGAGTAACGTTTCTATCGAAACGACAGGATTTTCTTTTGGGATACGACAATCACATTTACGATCCACTAATCCTTCTTTACTGCATCCCTCACTCCCACACATTGAAGAATTCACACGGAAATTGCGTCGCTGTGAAATACGAGTACAATGTGTCCTAAGACATTTCCTTCTAAATGGAGTAACGTTTCTATGTAAACGACAGGATTTTCTTTTGGGATACGACAATCACATTTCCGATCCACTAATCCTTCTTTACTGCTACCCTCACTCCCACACATTGAAGTATTCACACGGAAATTGCGTCGCTGTGAAATACGAGTACTATGTGTTCTAAGACATTTCCTTCTAAATCGAGTAACGTTTCTATGGAAACGACAGGATTTTCTTTTGGGATACGACAATCACATTTCCGATCCACTAATCCTTCTTTACTGCATCCCTCACTCCCAAACATTGAAGAAATCACACGGAAATTACGTCGCTGTGAAATACGAGTACTATGTGTCCTAAGACATTTCCTTCTAAATCGAGTAACGTTTCTATGGAAACGACAGGATTTTCTTTTGGGATACGACAATCACATTACGATCCACTAATCCTTCTTTACTGCATCCCTCACTCCCACACATTGAAGAATTCACACGGAAATTGCGTCGCTGTGAAATACGAGTACTATGTGTTCTAAGACATTTCCTTCTAAATCGAGTAACGTTTCTATGTAAACGACAGGATTTTCTTTTGGGATACGACAATCACATTTCCGATCCACTAATCCTTCTTTACTGCATCCCTCACTCCCAAGCATTGACGAATTCACACGGAAATTCCGTCGCTATGAAATACGAGTACTATGTGTTCTAAGACATTTCCTTCTCAATCGAGTAACGTTTCTATGGAAACGACAGGATTTTCTTTTGGGATACGACAATCACATTTACGATCCACTAATCCTTCTTTACTGCATCCCTCACTCCCACACGTTGAAGAATTCACACGGAAATTGCGTCGCTGTGAAATACGAGTACTATGTGTTCTAAGACATTTCCTTCTAAATCGAGTAACGTTTCTATGGAAACGACAGGATATTCTTTTGGGATACGACAATCACATTTACGATCCACTAATCCTTCTTTACTGCATCCCTCACTCCCACACATTGAAGAATTCACACGGAAATTGCGTCGCTGTGAAATACGAGTACTATGTGTCCTAAGACATTTCCTTCTAAATGGAGTAACGTTTCTATGGAAACGACAGGATTTTCTTTTGGGATACGACAATCACATTTCTGATCCACTAATCCTTCTTTACTGCATCCCTCACTCCCACACATTGAAGAATTCACACGGAAATTGCGTCGCTGTGAAATACGAGTACTATGTGTTCTAAGACATTTCCTTCTAAATCGAGTAACGTTTCTATGGAAACGACAGGATTTTCTTTTGGGATACGACAATCACATTTCCGATCCACTAATCCTTCTTTACTGCATCCCTCACTCCCACACACTGAAGAATTCACACGGAAATTGCGTCGCTGTGAAATACGAGTACTATGTGTTCTAAGACATTTCCTTCTAAATCGAGTAACGTTTCTATGGAAACGACAGTATTTTCTTTTGGGATGCGACAATCTCATTTCCGAACCACTAATCCTTCTTTACTGCATCCCTCACTCCCAAACTTTGACGAATTCACACGGAAATTCCGTCGCTGTGAAATACGAGTACTATGTGTTCTAAGACATTTCCTTCTAAATCGAGTAACGTTTCTATGGAAACGACAGGATTTTCTTTTGGGATACGACAATCTCATTTCCGATCCACTAATCCTTCTTTACTGCATCCCTCACTCCCAAACATTGACGAATTCACACGGAAATTCCGTCGCTATGAAATACGAGTACCATGTGTTCTAAGACATTTCCATCTAAATCGAGTAACGTTTCTATGGAAACGACAGGATTTTCTTTTGGGATACGACAATCACATTTACGATCCACTAATCCTTCTTTACTGCATCCCTCACTCCCACACATTGAAGAATTCACACAGAAATGGCGTCGCTGTGAAATACGAGTACTATGTGTTCTAAGACATTTCCTTCTAAATCGAGTAACGTTTCTATGGAAACGACAGGATTTTCTTTTGGGATACGACAATCACATTTCCGATCCACCAATCCTTCTTTACTGCATCCCTGACTCCCACACATTGAAGAATTCACACGGAAATTGCGTCGCTGTGAAATACGAGTACTATGTGTTCTAAGACATTTCCTTCTAAATCGAGTAACGTTTCTATGGAAACGACAGGATTTTCTTTTGGGATACGACAATCTCATTTCCGATCCACTAATCCTTCTTTACTGCATCCCTCACTCCCAAACATTGACGAATTCACACGGAAATTGCGTCGCTGTGAAATACGAGTACTATGTGTTCTAAGACATTTCCTTCTAAATCGAGTAACGTTTCTATGGAAACGACAGGATTTTCTTTTGGGATACGACAATCTCATTTCCGATCCACTAATCCTTCTTTACTGCATCCCTCACTCCCAAACATTGACGAATTCACACGGAAATTGCGTCGCTGTGAAATACGAGTACTATGTGTTCTAAGACATTTCCTTCTCAATCGAGTAACGTTTCTATGGAAACGACAGGATTTTCTTTTGGGATACGACAATCACATTTACGATCCACTAATCCTTCTTTACTGCATCCCTCACTCCCACACATTGAAGAATTCACACGGAAATTGCGTCGCTGTGAAATACGAGTACTATGTGTCCTAAGACATTTCCTTCTAAATGGAGTAACGTTTCTATGGAAACGACAGGATTTTCTTTTGGGATACGACAATCATATTTACGATTAACTAATCCTTCTTTACTGCATCCCTCACTCCCACACATTGAAGAATTCGCACGGAAATTGCGTCGCTGTGAAATACGAGTACTATGTGTTCTAAGACATTTCCTTCTAAATCGAGTAACGTTTCTATGGAAACGACAGGATTTTCTTTTGGGATACGACAATCACATTTCTGATCCACTAATCCTTCTTTACTGCATCCCTCACTCCCACACATTGAAGAATTCACACGGAAATTGCGTCGCTGTGAAATACGAGTACTATGTGTTCTAAGACATTTCCTTCTAAATCGAGTAACGTTTCTATGGAAACGACAGGATTTTCTTTTGGGATACGACAATCACATTTCCGATCCACTAATCCTTCTTTACTGCATCCCTCACTCCCACACACTGAAGAATTCACACGGAAATTGCGTCGCTGTGAAATACGAGTACTATGTGTTCTAAGACATTTCCTTCTAAATCGAGTAACGTTTCTATGGAAACGACAGTATTTTCTTTTGGGATGCGACAATCTCATTTCCGAACCACTAATCCTTCTTTACTGCATCCCTCACTCCCAAACTTTGACGAATTCACACGGAAATTCCGTCGCTGTGAAATACGAGTACTATGTGTTCTAAGACATTTCCTTCTAAATCGAGTAACGTTTCTATGGAAACGACAGGATTTTCTTTTGGGATACGACAATCTCATTTCCGATCCACTAATCCTTCTTTACTGCATCCCTCACTCCCAAACATTGACGAATTCACACGGAAATTCCGTCGCTATGAAATACGAGTACCATGTGTTCTAAGACATTTCCTTCTAAATCGAGTAACGTTTCTATGGAAACGACAGGATTTTCTTTTGGGATACGACAATCACATTTACGATCCACTAATCCTTCTTTACTGCATCCCTCACTCCCACACATTGAAGAATTCACACAGAAATTGCGTCGCTGTGAAATACGAGTACTATGTGTTCTAAGACATTTCCTTCTAAATCGAGTAACGTTTCTATGGAAACGACAGGATTTTCTTTTGGGATACGACAATCACATTTCCGATCCACCAATCCTTCTTTACTGCATCCCTGACTCCCACACATTGAAGAATTCACACGGAAATTGCGTCGCTGTGAAATACGAGTACTATGTGTTCTAAGACATTTCCTTCTAAATCGAGTAACGTTTCTATGGAAACGACAGGATTTTCTTTTGGGATACGACAATCTCATTTCCGATCCACTAATCCTTCTTTACTGCATCCCTCACTCCCAAACATTGACGAATTCACACGGAAATTGCGTCGCTGTGAAATACGAGTACTATGTGTTCTAAGACATTTCCTTCTAAATCGAGTAACGTTTCTATCGAAACGACAGGATTTTCTTTTGGGATACGACAATCACATTTACGATCCACTAATCCTTCTTTACTGCATCCCTCACTCCCACACATTGAAGAATTCACACGGAAATTGCGTCGCTGTGAAATACGAGTACAATGTGTCCTAAGACATTTCCTTCTAAATGGAGTAACGTTTCTATGTAAACGACAGGATTTTCTTTTGGGATACGACAATCACATTTCCGATCCACTAATCCTTCTTTACTGCTACCCTCACTCCCACACATTGAAGTATTCACACGGAAATTGCGTCGCTGTGAAATACGAGTACTATGTGTTCTAAGACATTTCCTTCTAAATCGAGTAACGTTTCTATGGAAACGACAGGATTTTCTTTTGGGATACGACAATCACATTTCCGATCCACTAATCCTTCTTTACTGCATCCCTCACTCCCAAACATTGAAGAAATCACACGGAAATTACGTCGCTGTGAAATACGAGTACTATGTGTCCTAAGACATTTCCTTCTAAATCGAGTAACGTTTCTATGGAAACGACAGGATTTTCTTTTGGGATACGACAATCACATTACGATCCACTAATCCTTCTTTACTGCATCCCTCACTCCCACCCATTGAAGAATTCACACGGAAATTGCGTCGCTGTGAAATACGAGTACTATGTGTTCTAAGACATTTCCTTCTAAATCGAGTAACGTTTCTATGTAAACGACAGGATTTTCTTTTGGGATACGACAATCACATTTCCGATCCACTAATCCTTCTTTACTGCATCCCTCAAACCCAAGCATTGACGAATTCACACGGAAATTCCGTCGCTATGAAATACGAGTACTATGTGTTCTAAGACATTTCCTTCTCAATCGAGTAACGTTTCTATGGAAACGACAGGATTTTCTTTTGGGATACGACAATCACATTTACGATCCACTAATCCTTCTTTACTGCATCCCTCACTCCCACACGTTGAAGAATTCACACGGAAATTGCGTCGCTGTGAAATACGAGTACTATGTGTTCTAAGACATTTCCTTCTAAATCGAGTAACGTTTCTATGGAAACGACAGGATATTCTTTTGGGATACGACAATCACATTTACGATCCACTAATCCTTCTATACTGCATCCCTCACTCCCACACATTGAAGAATTCACACGGAAATTGCGTCGCTGTGAAATACGAGTACTATGTGTCCTAAGACATTTCCTTCTAAATGGAGTAACGTTTCTATGGAAACGACAGGATTTTCTTTTGGGATACGACAATCACATTTCTGATCCACTAATCCTTCTTTACTGCATCCCTCACTCCCACACATTGAAGAATTCACACGGAAATTGCGTCGCTGTGAAATACGAGTACTATGTGTTCTAAGACATTTCCTTCTAAATCGAGTAACGTTTCTATGGAAACGACAGGATTTTCTTTTGGGATACGACAATCACATTTCCGATCCACTAATCCTTCTTTACTGCATCCCTCACTCCCACACACTGAAGAATTCACACGGAAATTGCGTCGCTGTGAAATACGAGTACTATGTGTTCTAAGACATTTCCTTCTAAATCGAGTAACGTTTCTATGGAAACGACAGTATTTTCTTTTGGGATGCGACAATCTCATTTCCGAACCACTAATCCTTCTTTACTGCATCCCTCACTCCCAAACTTTGACGAATTCACACGGAAATTCCGTCGCTGTGAAATACGAGTACTATGTGTTCTAAGACATTTCCTTCTAAATCGAGTAACGTTTCTATGGAAACGACAGGATTTTCTTTTGGGATACGACAATCTCATTTCCGATCCACTAATCCTTCTTTACTGCATCCCTCACTCCCAAACATTGACGAATTCACACGGAAATTCCGTCGCTATGAAATACGAGTACCATGTGTTCTAAGACATTTCCATCTAAATCGAGTAACGTTTCTATGGAAACGACAGGATTTTCTTTTGGGATACGACAATCACATTTACGATCCACTAATCCTTCTTTACTGCATCCCTCACTCCCACACATTGAAGAATTCACACAGAAATGGCGTCGCTGTGAAATACGAGTACTATGTGTTCTAAGACATTTCCTTCTAAATCGAGTAACGTTTCTATGGAAACGACAGGATTTTCTTTTGGGATACGACAATCACATTTCCGATCCACCAATCCTTCTTTACTGCATCCCTGACTCCCACACATTGAAGAATTCACACGGAAATTGCGTCGCTGTGAAATACGAGTACTATGTGTTCTAAGACATTTCCTTCTAAATCGAGTAACGTTTCTATGGAAACGACAGGATTTTCTTTTGGGATACGACAATCTCATTTCCGATCCACTAATCCTTCTTTACTGCATCCCTCACTCCCAAACATTGACGAATTCACACGGAAATTGCGTCGCTGTGAAATACGAGTACTATGTGTTCTAAGACATTTCCTTCTAAATCGAGTAACGTTTCTATGGAAACGACAGGATTTTCTTTTGGGATACGACAATCACATTTACGATCCACTAATCCTTCTTTACTGCATCCCTCACTCCCACACATTGAAGAATTCACACGGAAATTGCGTCACTGTGAAATACGAGTACTATGTGTCCTAAGACATTTCCTTCTAAATGGAGTAACGTTTCTATGTAAACGACAAGATTTTCTTTTGGGATACGACAATCACATTTCCGATCCACTAATCCTTCTTTACTGCAACCCTCACTCCCACACATTGAAGTATTCACACGGAAATTGCGTCACTGTGAAATACGAGTACTATGTGTTCTAAGACATTTCCTTCTAAATCGAGTAACGTTTCTATGGAAACGACAGGATTTTCTTTTGGGATACGACAATCACATTTCCGATCCACTAATCCTTCTTTACTGCATCCCTCACTCCTAAACATTGAAGAAATCACACGGAAATTACGTCGCTGTGAAATACGAGTACTATGTGTCCTAAGACATTTCCTTCTAAATCCAGTAACGTTTCTATGGAAACGACAAGATTTTCTTTTGGGATACGACAATCACATTACGATCCACTAATCCTTCTTTACTGCATCCCTCACTCCCACACATTGAAGAATTCACACGGAAATTGCGTCGCTGTGAAATACGAGTACTATGTGTTCTAAGACATTTCCTTCTAAATCGAGTAACGTTTCTATGGAAACGACAGGATTTTCTTTTGGGATACGACAATCACATTTACGATCCACTAATCCTTCTTTACTGCATCCCTCACTCCCACACATTGAAGAATTCACACGGAAATTGCGTCGCTGTGAAATACGAGTACTATGTGTCCTAAGACATTTCCTTCTAAATGGAGTAACGTTTCTATGGAAACGACAGGATTTTCTTTTGGGATACGACAATCACATTTCTGATCCACTAATCCTTCTTTACTGCATCCCTCACTCCCTCACATTGAAGAATTCACACGGAAATTGCGTCGCTGTGAAATACGAGTACTATGTGTTCTAAGACATTTCCTTCTAAATCGAGTAACGTTTCTATGGAAACGACAGGATTTTCTTTTGGGATACGACAATCACATTTCCGATCCACTAATCCTTCTTTACTGCATCCCTCACTCCCACACACTGAAGAATTCACACGGAAATTGCGTCGCTGTGAAATACGAGTACTATGTGTTCTAAGACATTTCCTTCTAAATCGAGTAACGTTTCTATGGAAACGACAGTATTTTCTTTTGGGATGCGACAATCTCATTTCCGAACCACTAATCCTTCTTTACTGCATCCCTCACTCCCAAACTTTGACGAATTCACACGGAAATTCCGTCGCTGTGAAATACGAGTACTATGTGTTCTAAGACATTTCCTTCTAAATCGAGTAACGTTTCTATGGAAACGACAGGATTTTCTTTTGGGATACGACAATCTCATTTCCGATCCACTAATCCTTCTTTACTGCATCCCTCACTCCCAAACATTGACGAATTCACACGGAAATTCCGTCGCTATGAAATACGAGTACCATGTGTTCTAAGACATTTCCATCTAAATCGAGTAACGTTTCTATGGAAACGACAGGATTTTCTTTTGGGATACGACAATCACATTTACGATCCACTAATCCTTCTTTACTGCATCCCTCACTCCCACACATTGAAGAATTCACACAGAAATGGCGTCGCTGTGAAATACGAGTACTATGTGTTCTAAGACATTTCCTTCTAAATCGAGTAACGTTTCTATGGAAACGACAGGATTTTCTTTTGGGATACGACAATCACATTTCCGATCCACCAATCCTTCTTTACTGCATCCCTGACTCCCACACATTGAAGAATTCACACGGAAATTGCGTCGCTGTGAAATACGAGTACTATGTGTTCTAAGACATTTCCTTCTAAATCGAGTAACGTTTCTATGGAAACGACAGGATTTTCTTTTGGGATACGACAATCTCATTTCCGATCCACTAATCCTTCTTTACTGCATCCCTCACTCCCAAACATTGACGAATTCACACGGAAATTGCGTCGCTGTGAAATACGAGTACTATGTGTTCTAAGACATTTCCTTCTAAATCGAGTAACGTTTCTATGGAAACGACAGGATTTTCTTTTGGGATACGACAATCACATTTACGATCCACTAATCCTTCTTTACTGCATCCCTCACTCCCACACATTGAAGAATTCACACGGAAATTGCGTCACTGTGAAATACGAGTACTATGTGTCCTAAGACATTTCCTTCTAAATGGAGTAACGTTTCTATGTAAACGACAGGATTTTCTTTTGGGATACGACAATCACATTTCCGATCCACTAATCCTTCTTTACTGCAACCCTCACTCCCACACATTGAAGTATTCACACGGAAATTGCGTCACTGTGAAATACGAGTACTATGTGTTCTAAGACATTTCCTTCTAAATCGAGTAACGTTTCTATGGAAACGACAGGATTTTCTTTTGGGATACGACAATCACATTTACGATCCACTAATCCTTCTTTACTGCATCCCTCACTCCCACACATTGAAGAATTCACACGGAAATTGCGTCACTGTGAAATACGAGTACTATGTGTCCTAAGACATTTCCTTCTAAATGGAGTAACGTTTCTATGTAAACGACAAGATTTTCTTTTGGGATACGACAATCACATTTCCGATCCACTAATCCTTCTTTACTGCAACCCTCACTCCCACACATTGAAGTATTCACACGGAAATTGCGTCACTGTGAAATACGAGTACTATGTGTTCTAAGACATTTCCTTCTAAATCGAGTAACGTTTCTATGGAAACGACAGGATTTTCTTTTGGGATACGACAATCACATTTCCGATCCACTAATCCTTCTTTACTGCATCCCTCACTCCTAAACATTGAAGAAATCACACGGAAATTACGTCGCTGTGAAATACGAGTACTATGTGTCCTAAGACATTTCCTTCTAAATCCAGTAACGTTTCTATGGAAACGACAAGATTTTCTTTTGGGATACGACAATCACATTACGATCCACTAATCCTTCTTTACTGCATCCCTCACTCCCACACATTGAAGAATTCACACGGAAATTGCGTCGCTGTGAAATACGAGTACTATGTGTTCTAAGACATTTCCTTCTAAATCGAGTAACGTTTCTATGGAAACGACAGGATTTTCTTTTGGGATACGACAATCACATTTACGATCCACTAATCCTTCTTTACTGCATCCCTCACTCCCACACATTGAAGAATTCACACGGAAATTGCGTCGCTGTGAAATACGAGTACTATGTGTCCTAAGACATTTCCTTCTAAATGGAGTAACGTTTCTATGGAAACGACAGGATTTTCTTTTGGGATACGACAATCACATTTCTGATCCACTAATCCTTCTTTACTGCATCCCTCACTCCCTCACATTGAAGAATTCACACGGAAATTG
Organism: Schistocerca piceifrons; assembly: GCF_021461385.2. Classification (NCBI taxonomy): domain Eukaryota; kingdom Metazoa; phylum Arthropoda; class Insecta; order Orthoptera; family Acrididae; genus Schistocerca; species Schistocerca piceifrons. The sequence goes on from NW_025728281.1 coordinate 1,716,800, forward strand.
CGTCGCTGTGAAATACGAGTACTATGTGTTCTAAGACATTTCCTTCTAAATCGAGTAACGTTTCTATGGAAACGACAGGATTTTCTTTTGGGATACGACAATCACATTTCCGATCCACTAATCCTTCTTTACTGCATCCCTCACTCCCACACACTGAAGAATTCACACGGAAATTGCGTCGCTGTGAAATACGAGTACTATGTGTTCTAAGACATTTCCTTCTAAATCGAGTAACGTTTCTATGGAAACGACAGTATTTTCTTTTGGGATGCGACAATCTCATTTCCGAACCACTAATCCTTCTTTACTGCATCCCTCACTCCCAAACTTTGACGAATTCACACGGAAATTCCGTCGCTGTGAAATACGAGTACTATGTGTTCTAAGACATTTCCTTCTAAATCGAGTAACGTTTCTATGGAAACGACAGGATTTTCTTTTGGGATACGACAATCTCATTTCCGATCCACTAATCCTTCTTTACTGCATCCCTCACTCCCAAACATTGACGAATTCACACGGAAATTCCGTCGCTATGAAATACGAGTACCATGTGTTCTAAGACATTTCCATCTAAATCGAGTAACGTTTCTATGGAAACGACAGGATTTTCTTTTGGGATACGACAATCACATTTACGATCCACTAATCCTTCTTTACTGCATCCCTCACTCCCACACATTGAAGAATTCACACAGAAATGGCGTCGCTGTGAAATACGAGTACTATGTGTTCTAAGACATTTCCTTCTAAATCGAGTAACGTTTCTATGGAAACGACAGGATTTTCTTTTGGGATACGACAATCACATTTCCGATCCACCAATCCTTCTTTACTGCATCCCTGACTCCCACACATTGAAGAATTCACACGGAAATTGCGTCGCTGTGAAATACGAGTACTATGTGTTCTAAGACATTTCCTTCTAAATCGAGTAACGTTTCTATGGAAACGACAGGATTTTCTTTTGGGATACGACAATCTCATTTCCGATCCACTAATCCTTCTTTACTGCATCCCTCACTCCCAAACATTGACGAATTCACACGGAAATTGCGTCGCTGTGAAATACGAGTACTATGTGTTCTAAGACATTTCCTTCTAAATCGAGTAACGTTTCTATGTAAACGACAGGATTTTCTTTTGGGATACGACAATCACATTTCCGATCCACTAATCCTTCTTTACTGCATCCCTCAAACCCAAGCATTGACGAATTCACACGGAAATTCCGTCGCTATGAAATACGAGTACTATGTGTTCTAAGACATTTCCTTCTCAATCGAGTAACGTTTCTATGGAAACGACAGGATTTTCTTTTGGGATACGACAATCACATTTACGATCCACTAATCCTTCTTTACTGCATCCCTCACTCCCACACGTTGAAGAATTCACACGGAAATTGCGTCGCTGTGAAATACGAGTACTATGTGTTCTAAGACATTTCCTTCTAAATCGAGTAACGTTTCTATGGAAACGACAGGATATTCTTTTGGGATACGACAATCACATTTACGATCCACTAATCCTTCTATACTGCATCCCTCACTCCCACACATTGAAGAATTCACACGGAAATTGCGTCGCTGTGAAATACGAGTACTATGTGTCCTAAGACATTTCCTTCTAAATGGAGTAACGTTTCTATGGAAACGACAGGATTTTCTTTTGGGATACGACAATCACATTTCTGATCCACTAATCCTTCTTTACTGCATCCCTCACTCCCACACATTGAAGAATTCACACGGAAATTGCGTCGCTGTGAAATACGAGTACTATGTGTTCTAAGACATTTCCTTCTAAATCGAGTAACGTTTCTATGGAAACGACAGGATTTTCTTTTGGGATACGACAATCACATTTCCGATCCACTAATCCTTCTTTACTGCATCCCTCACTCCCACACACTGAAGAATTCACACGGAAATTGCGTCGCTGTGAAATACGAGTACTATGTGTTCTAAGACATTTCCTTCTAAATCGAGTAACGTTTCTATGGAAACGACAGTATTTTCTTTTGGGATGCGACAATCTCATTTCCGAACCACTAATCCTTCTTTACTGCATCCCTCACTCCCAAACTTTGACGAATTCACACGGAAATTCCGTCGCTGTGAAATACGAGTACTATGTGTTCTAAGACATTTCCTTCTAAATCGAGTAACGTTTCTATGGAAACGACAGGATTTTCTTTTGGGATACGACAATCTCATTTCCGATCCACTAATCCTTCTTTACTGCATCCCTCACTCCCAAACATTGACGAATTCACACGGAAATTCCGTCGCTATGAAATACGAGTACCATGTGTTCTAAGACATTTCCATCTAAATCGAGTAACGTTTCTATGGAAACGACAGGATTTTCTTTTGGGATACGACAATCACATTTACGATCCACTAATCCTTCTTTACTGCATCCCTCACTCCCACACATTGAAGAATTCACACAGAAATGGCGTCGCTGTGAAATACGAGTACTATGTGTTCTAAGACATTTCCTTCTAAATCGAGTAACGTTTCTATGGAAACGACAGGATTTTCTTTTGGGATACGACAATCACATTTCCGATCCACCAATCCTTCTTTACTGCATCCCTGACTCCCACACATTGAAGAATTCACACGGAAATTGCGTCGCTGTGAAATACGAGTACTATGTGTTCTAAGACATTTCCTTCTAAATCGAGTAACGTTTCTATGGAAACGACAGGATTTTCTTTTGGGATACGACAATCTCATTTCCGATCCACTAATCCTTCTTTACTGCATCCCTCACTCCCAAACATTGACGAATTCACACGGAAATTGCGTCGCTGTGAAATACGAGTACTATGTGTTCTAAGACATTTCCTTCTAAATCGAGTAACGTTTCTATGGAAACGACAGGATTTTCTTTTGGGATACGACAATCACATTTACGATCCACTAATCCTTCTTTACTGCATCCCTCACTCCCACACATTGAAGAATTCACACGGAAATTGCGTCACTGTGAAATACGAGTACTATGTGTCCTAAGACATTTCCTTCTAAATGGAGTAACGTTTCTATGTAAACGACAAGATTTTCTTTTGGGATACGACAATCACATTTCCGATCCACTAATCCTTCTTTACTGCAACCCTCACTCCCACACATTGAAGTATTCACACGGAAATTGCGTCACTGTGAAATACGAGTACTATGTGTTCTAAGACATTTCCTTCTAAATCGAGTAACGTTTCTATGGAAACGACAGGATTTTCTTTTGGGATACGACAATCACATTTCCGATCCACTAATCCTTCTTTACTGCATCCCTCACTCCTAAACATTGAAGAAATCACACGGAAATTACGTCGCTGTGAAATACGAGTACTATGTGTCCTAAGACATTTCCTTCTAAATCCAGTAACGTTTCTATGGAAACGACAAGATTTTCTTTTGGGATACGACAATCACATTACGATCCACTAATCCTTCTTTACTGCATCCCTCACTCCCACACATTGAAGAATTCACACGGAAATTGCGTCGCTGTGAAATACGAGTACTATGTGTTCTAAGACATTTCCTTCTAAATCGAGTAACGTTTCTATGGAAACGACAGGATTTTCTTTTGGGATACGACAATCACATTTACGATCCACTAATCCTTCTTTACTGCATCCCTCACTCCCACACATTGAAGAATTCACACGGAAATTGCGTCGCTGTGAAATACGAGTACTATGTGTCCTAAGACATTTCCTTCTAAATGGAGTAACGTTTCTATGGAAACGACAGGATTTTCTTTTGGGATACGACAATCACATTTCTGATCCACTAATCCTTCTTTACTGCATCCCTCACTCCCTCACATTGAAGAATTCACACGGAAATTGCGTCGCTGTGAAATACGAGTACTATGTGTTCTAAGACATTTCCTTCTAAATCGAGTAACGTTTCTATGGAAACGACAGGATTTTCTTTTGGGATACGACAATCACATTTCCGATCCACTAATCCTTCTTTACTGCATCCCTCACTCCCACACACTGAAGAATTCACACGGAAATTGCGTCGCTGTGAAATACGAGTACTATGTGTTCTAAGACATTTCCTTCTAAATCGAGTAACGTTTCTATGGAAACGACAGTATTTTCTTTTGGGATGCGACAATCTCATTTCCGAACCACTAATCCTTCTTTACTGCATCCCTCACTCCCAAACTTTGACGAATTCACACGGAAATTCCGTCGCTGTGAAATACGAGTACTATGTGTTCTAAGACATTTCCTTCTAAATCGAGTAACGTTTCTATGGAAACGACAGGATTTTCTTTTGGGATACGACAATCTCATTTCCGATCCACTAATCCTTCTTTACTGCATCCCTCACTCCCAAACATTGACGAATTCACACGGAAATTCCGTCGCTATGAAATACGAGTACCATGTGTTCTAAGACATTTCCATCTAAATCGAGTAACGTTTCTATGGAAACGACAGGATTTTCTTTTGGGATACGACAATCACATTTACGATCCACTAATCCTTCTTTACTGCATCCCTCACTCCCACACATTGAAGAATTCACACAGAAATGGCGTCGCTGTGAAATACGAGTACTATGTGTTCTAAGACATTTCCTTCTAAATCGAGTAACGTTTCTATGGAAACGACAGGATTTTCTTTTGGGATACGACAATCACATTTCCGATCCACCAATCCTTCTTTACTGCATCCCTGACTCCCACACATTGAAGAATTCACACGGAAATTGCGTCGCTGTGAAATACGAGTACTATGTGTTCTAAGACATTTCCTTCTAAATCGAGTAACGTTTCTATGGAAACGACAGGATTTTCTTTTGGGATACGACAATCTCATTTCCGATCCACTAATCCTTCTTTACTGCATCCCTCACTCCCAAACATTGACGAATTCACACGGAAATTGCGTCGCTGTGAAATACGAGTACTATGTGTTCTAAGACATTTCCTTCTAAATCGAGTAACGTTTCTATGGAAACGACAGGATTTTCTTTTGGGATACGACAATCACATTTACGATCCACTAATCCTTCTTTACTGCATCCCTCACTCCCACACATTGAAGAATTCACACGGAAATTGCGTCACTGTGAAATACGAGTACTATGTGTCCTAAGACATTTCCTTCTAAATGGAGTAACGTTTCTATGTAAACGACAGGATTTTCTTTTGGGATACGACAATCACATTTCCGATCCACTAATCCTTCTTTACTGCAACCCTCACTCCCACACATTGAAGTATTCACACGGAAATTGCGTCACTGTGAAATACGAGTACTATGTGTTCTAAGACATTTCCTTCTAAATCGAGTAACGTTTCTATGGAAACGACAGGATTTTCTTTTGGGATACGACAATCACATTTCCGATCCACTAATCCTTCTTTACTGCATCCCTCACTCCTAAACATTGAAGAAATCACACGGAAATTACGTCGCTGTGAAATACGAGTACTATGTGTCCTAAGACATTTCCTTCTAAATCCAGTAACGTTTCTATGGAAACGACAAGATTTTCTTTTGGGATACGACAATCACATTACGATCCACTAATCCTTCTTTACTGCATCCCTCACTCCCACACATTGAAGAATTCACACGGAAATTGCGTCGCTGTGAAATACGAGTACTATGTGTTCTAAGACATTTCCTTCTAAATCGAGTAACGTTTCTATGGAAACGACAGGATTTTCTTTTGGGATACGACAATCACATTTCCGATCCACTAATCCTTCTTTACTGCATCCCTCACTCCCAAACATTGACGAATTCACACGGAAATTCCGTCGCTATGAAATACGAGTACTATGTGTTCTAAGACATTTCCTTCTAAATCGAGTAACGTTTCTATGGAAACGACAGGATTTTCTTTATGGATACGACAATCACATTTACGATCCACTAATCCTTCTTTACTGCATCCCTCACTCCCACACGTTGAAGAATTCACACGGAAATTGCGTCGCTGTGAAATACGAGTACTATGTGTTCTAAGACATTTCCTTCTAAATCGAGTAACGTTTCTATGGAAACGACAGGATATTCTTTTGGGATACGACAATCACATTTACGATCCACTAATCCTTCTTTACTGCATCCCTCACTCCCACACATTGAAGAATTCACACGGAAATTGCGTGACTGTGAAATACGAGTACTATGTGTTCTAAGACATTTCCTTCTAAATCGAGTAACGTTTCTATGGAAACGACAGGATTTTCTTTTGGGATACGACAATCACATTTCCGATCCACTAATCCTTCTTTACTGCATCCCTCACTCCCACACATTGAAGAATTTACACGGAAATTGCGTCGCTGTGAAATACGAGTACTATGTGTTCTAAGACATTTCCTTCTAAATCGAGTAACGTTTCTATGGAAACGACAGGATTTTCTTTTGGGATACGACAATCTCATTTCCCATCCACTAATCCTTCTTTACTGCATCCCTCACTCCCAAACATTGACGAATTCACACGGAAATTCCAACGCTGTGAAATACGAGTACTATGTGTTCTAAGACATTTCCTTCTAAATCGAGTAACGTTTCTATGTAAACGACAGGATTTTCTTTTGGGATACGACAATCACATTTCCGATCCACTAATCCTTCTTTACTGCATCCCTCAAACCCAAGCATTGACGAATTCACACGGAAATTCCGTCGCTATGAAATACGAGTACTATGTGTTCTAAGACATTTCCTTCTCAATCGAGTAACGTTTCTATGGAAACGACAGGATTTTCTTTTGGGATACGACAATCACATTTACGATCCACTAATCCTTCTTTACTGCATCCCTCACTCCCACACGTTGAAGAATTCACACGGAAATTGCGTCGCTGTGAAATACGAGTACTATGTGTTCTAAGACATTTCCTTCTAAATCGAGTAACGTTTCTATGGAAACGACAGGATATTCTTTTGGGATACGACAATCACATTTACGATCCACTAATCCTTCTTTACTGCATCCCTCACTCCCACACATTGAAGAATTCACACGGAAATTGCGTCGCTGTGAAATACGAGTACTATGTGTCCTAAGACATTTCCTTCTAAATGGAGTAACGTTTCTATGGAAACGACAGGATTTTCTTTTGGGATACGACAATCACATTTCTGATCCACTAATCCTTCTTTACTGCATCCCTCACTCCCACACATTGAAGAATTCACACGGAAATTGCGTCGCTGTGAAATACGAGTACTATGTGTTCTAAGACATTTCCTTCTAAATCGAGTAACGTTTCTATGGAAACGACAGGATTTTCTTTTGGGATACGACAATCACATTTCCGATCCACTAATCCTTCTTTACTGCATCCCTCACTCCCACACACTGAAGAATTCACACGGAAATTGCGTCGCTGTGAAATACGAGTACTATGTGTTCTAAGACATTTCCTTCTAAATCGAGTAACGTTTCTATGGAAACGACAGTATTTTCTTTTGGGATGCGACAATCTCATTTCCGAACCACTAATCCTTCTTTACTGCATCCCTCACTCCCAAACTTTGACGAATTCACACGGAAATTCCGTCGCTGTGAAATACGAGTACTATGTGTTCTAAGACATTTCCTTCTAAATCGAGTAACGTTTCTATGGAAACGACAGGATTTTCTTTTGGGATACGACAATCTCATTTCCGATCCACTAATCCTTCTTTACTGCATCCCTCACTCCCAAACATTGACGAATTCACACGGAAATTCCGTCGCTATGAAATACGAGTACCATGTGTTCTAAGACATTTCCATCTAAATCGAGTAACGTTTCTATGGAAACGACAGGATTTTCTTTTGGGATACGACAATCACATTTACGATCCACTAATCCTTCTTTACTGCATCCCTCACTCCCACACATTGAAGAATTCACACAGAAATGGCGTCGCTGTGAAATACGAGTACTATGTGTTCTAAGACATTTCCTTCTAAATCGAGTAACGTTTCTATGGAAACGACAGGATTTTCTTTTGGGATACGACAATCACATTTCCGATCCACCAATCCTTCTTTACTGCATCCCTGACTCCCACACATTGAAGAATTCACACGGAAATTGCGTCGCTGTGAAATACGAGTACTATGTGTTCTAAGACATTTCCTTCTAAATCGAGTAACGTTTCTATGGAAACGACAGGATTTTCTTTTGGGATACGACAATCTCATTTCCGATCCACTAATCCTTCTTTACTGCATCCCTCACTCCCAAACATTGACGAATTCACACGGAAATTGCGTCGCTGTGAAATACGAGTACTATGTGTTCTAAGACATTTCCTTCTAAATCGAGTAACGTTTCTATGGAAACGACAGGATTTTCTTTTGGGATACGACAATCACATTTACGATCCACTAATCCTTCTTTACTGCATCCCTCACTCCCACACATTGAAGAATTCACACGGAAATTGCGTCACTGTGAAATACGAGTACTATGTGTCCTAAGACATTTCCTTCTAAATGGAGTAACGTTTCTATGTAAACGACAGGATTTTCTTTTGGGATACGACAATCACATTTCCGATCCACTAATCCTTCTTTACTGCAACCCTCACTCCCACACATTGAAGTATTCACACGGAAATTGCGTCACTGTGAAATACGAGTACTATGTGTTCTAAGACATTTCCTTCTAAATCGAGTAACGTTTCTATGGAAACGACAGGATTTTCTTTTGGGATACGACAATCACATTTCCGATCCACTAATCCTTCTTTACTGCATCCCTCACTCCTAAACATTGAAGAAATCACACGGAAATTACGTCGCTGTGAAATACGAGTACTATGTGTCCTAAGACATTTCCTTCTAAATCCAGTAACGTTTCTATGGAAACGACAAGATTTTCTTTTGGGATACGACAATCACATTACGATCCACTAATCCTTCTTTACTGCATCCCTCACTCCCACACATTGAAGAATTCACACGGAAATTGCGTCGCTGTGAAATACGAGTACTATGTGTTCTAAGACATTTCCTTCTAAATCGAGTAACGTTTCTATGGAAACGACAGGATTTTCTTTTGGGATACGACAATCACATTTCCGATCCACTAATCCTTCTTTACTGCATCCCTCACTCCCAAACATTGACGAATTCACACGGAAATTCCGTCGCTATGAAATACGAGTACTATGTGTTCTAAGACATTTCCTTCTAAATCGAGTAACGTTTCTATGGAAACGACAGGATTTTCTTTATGGATACGACAATCACATTTACGATCCACTAATCCTTCTTTACTGCATCCCTCACTCCCACACGTTGAAGAATTCACACGGAAATTGCGTCGCTGTGAAATACGAGTACTATGTGTTCTAAGACATTTCCTTCTAAATCGAGTAACGTTTCTATGGAAACGACAGGATATTCTTTTGGGATACGACAATCACATTTACGATCCACTAATCCTTCTTTACTGCATCCCTCACTCCCACACATTGAAGAATTCACACGGAAATTGCGTGACTGTGAAATACGAGTACTATGTGTTCTAAGACATTTCCTTCTAAATCGAGTAACGTTTCTATGGAAACGACAGGATTTTCTTTTGGGATACGACAATCACATTTCCGATCCACTAATCCTTCTTTACTGCATCCCTCACTCCCACACATTGAAGAATTTACACGGAAATTGCGTCGCTGTGAAATACGAGTACTATGTGTTCTAAGACATTTCCTTCTAAATCGAGTAACGTTTCTATGGAAACGACAGGATTTTCTTTTGGGATACGACAATCTCATTTCCCATCCACTAATCCTTCTTTACTGCATCCCTCACTCCCAAACATTGACGAATTCACACGGAAATTCCAACGCTGTGAAATACGGGTACTATGTGTTCTAAGACATTTCCTTCTAAATCGAGTAACGTTTCTATGGAAACGACAGGATTTTCTTTTGGGATACGACAATCACATTTACGATCCACTAATCCTACTTTACTGCATCCCTCACTCCCACACATTGAAGAATTCACACGGAAATTGCGTCGCTGTGAAATGCGAGTACTATGTGTTCTAAGACATTTCCTTCTAAATCGAGTAACGTTTCTATGGAAACGACAGGATTTTCTTTTGGGACACGACAATCACATTTCTGATCCACTAATCCTTCTTTACTGCATCCCTCACTCCCACACATTGAAGAATTCACACGGAAATTGCGTCGCTGTGAAATACGAGTACTATGTGTTCTAAGACATTTCCTTCTAAATCGAGTAACGTTTCTATGGAAACGACAGGATTTTCTTTTGGGATACGACAATCACATTTCCGATCCACTAATCCTTCTTTACTGCATCCCTCACTCCCACACACTGAAGAATTCACACGGAAATTGCGTCGCTGTGAAATACGAGTACTATGTGTTCTAAGACATTTCCTTCTAAATCGAGTAACGTTTCTATGGAAACGACAGTATTTTCTTTTGGGATGCGACAATCTCATTTCCGAACCACTAATCCTTCTTTACTGCATCCCTCACTCCCAAACTTTGACGAATTCACACGGAAATTCCGTCGCTGTGAAATACGAGTACTATGTGTTCTAAGACATTTCCTTCTAAATCGAGTAACGTTTCTATGGAAACGACAGGATTTTCTTTTGGGATACGACAATCTCATTTCCGATCCACTAATCCTTCTTTACTGCATCCCTCACTCCCAAACATTGACGAATTCACACGGAAATTCCGTCGCTATGAAATACGAGTACCATGTGTTCTAAGACATTTCCTTCTAAATCGAGTAACGTTTCTATGGAAACGACAGGATTTTCTTTTGGGATACGACAATCACATTTACGATCCACTAATCCTTCTTTACTGCATCCCTCACTCCCACACATTGAAGAATTCACACAGAAATTGCGTCGCTGTGAAATACGAGTACTATGTGTTCTAAGACATTTCCTTCTAAATCGAGTAACGTTTCTATGGAAACGACAGGATTTTCTTTTGGGATACGACAATCACATTTCCGATCCACCAATCCTTCTTTACTGCATCCCTGACTCCCACACATTGAAGAATTCACACGGAAATTGCGTCGCTGTGAAATACGAGTACTATGTGTTCTAAGACATTTCCTTCTAAATCGAGTAACGTTTCTATGGAAACGACAGGATTTTCTTTTGGGATACGACAATCTCATTTCCGATCCACTAATCCTTCTTTACTGCATCCCTCACTCCCAAACATTGACGAATTCACACGGAAATTGCGTCGCTGTGAAATTCGAGTACCATGTGTTCTAAGACATTTCCTTCTAAATCGAGTAACGTTTCTATGGAAACGACAGGATTTTCTTTTGGGATGCGACAATCTCATTTCCGATCCACTAATCCTTCTTTACTGCATCCCTCACTCCCAAACATTGACGAATTCACACGGAAATTGCGTCGCTGTGAAATACGAGTACTATGTGTTCTAAGACATTTCCTTCTAAATCGAGTAACGTTTCTATGGAAACGACAGGATTTTCTTTTGGGATACGACAATCTCATTTCCCATCCACTAATCCTTCTTTACTGCATCCCTCACTCCCAAACATTGACGAATTCACACGGAAATTCCAACGCTGTGAAATACGAGTACTATGTGTTCTAAGACATTTCCTTCTAAATCGAGTAACGTTTCTATGGAAACGACAGGATTTTCTTTTGGGATACGACAATCACATTTACGATCCACTAATCCTACTTTACTGCATCCCTCACTCCCACACATTGAAGAATTCACACGGAAATTGCGTCGCTGTGAAATGCGAGTACTATGTGTTCTAAGACATTTCCTTCTAAATCGAGTAACGTTTCTATGGAAACGACAGGATTTTCTTTTGGGATACGACAATCACATTTCTGATCCACTAATCCTTCTTTACTGCATCCCTCACTCCCACACATTGAAGAATTCACACGGAAATTGCGTCGCTGTGAAATACGAGTACTATGTGTTCTAAGACATTTCCTTCTAAATCGAGTAACGTTTCTATGGAAACGACAGGATTTTCTTTTGGGATACGACAATCACATTTCCGATCCACTAATCCTTCTTTACTGCATCCCTCACTCCCACACACTGAAGAATTCACACGGAAATTGCGTCGCTGTGAAATACGAGGACTATGTGTTCTAAGACATTTCCTTCTAAATCGAGTAACGTTTCTATGGAAACGACAGTATTTTCTTTTGGGATGCGACAATCTCATTTCCGAACCACTAATCCTTCTTTACTGCATCCCTCACTCCCAAACTTTGACGAATTCACACGGAAATTCCGTCGCTGTGAAATACGAGTACTATGTGTTCTAAGACATTTCCTTCTAAATCGAGTAACGTTTCTATGGAAACGACAGGATTTTCTTTTGGGATACGACAATCTCATTTCCGATCCACTAATCCTTCTTTACTGCATCCCTCACTCCCAAACATTGACGAATTCACACGGAAATTCCGTCGCTATGAAATACGAGTACCATGTGTTCTAAGACATTTCCTTCTAAATCGAGTAACGTTTCTATGGAAACGACAGGATTTTCTTTTGGGATACGACAATCACATTTACGATCCACTAATCCTTCTTTACTGCATCCCTCACTCCCACACATTGAAGAATTCACACAGAAATTGCGTCGCTGTGAAATACGAGTACTATGTGTTCTAAGACATTTCCTTCTAAATCGAGTAACGTTTCTATGGAAACGACAGGATTTTCTTTTGGGATACGACAATCACATTTCCGATCCACCAATCCTTCTTTACTGCATCCCTGACTCCCACACATTGAAGAATTCACACGGAAATTGCGTCGCTGTGAAATACGAGTACTATGTGTTCTAAGACATTTCCTTCTAAATCGAGTAACGTTTCTATGGAAACGACAGGATTTTCTTTTGGGATACGACAATCTCATTTCCGATCCACTAATCCTTCTTTACTGCATCCCTCACTCCCAAACATTGACGAATTCACACGGAAATTGCGTCGCTGTGAAATACGAGTACTATGTGTTCTAAGACATTTCCTTCTAAATCGAGTAACGTTTCTATGGAAACGACAGGATTTTCTTTTGGGATACGACAATCACATTTACGATCCACTAATCCTTCTTTACTGCATCCCTCACTCCCACACATTGAAGAATTCACACGGAAATTGCGTCGCTGTGAAATACGAGTACTATGTGTCCTAAGACATTTCCTTCTAAATGGAGTAACGTTTCTATGTAAACGACAGGATTTTCTTTTGGGATACGACAATCACATTTCCGATCCACTAATCCTTCTTTACTGCAACCCTCACTCCCACACATTGAAGTATTCACACGGAAATTGCGTCGCTGTGAAATACGAGTACTATGTGTTCTAAGACATTTCCTTCTAAATCGAGTAACGTTTCTATGGAAACGACAGGATTTTCTTTTGGGATACGACAATCACATTTCCGATCCACTAATCCTTCTTTACTGCATCCCTCACTCCCAAACATTGAAGAAATCACACGGAAATTACGTCGCTGTGAAATACGAGTACTATGTGTCCTAAGACATTTCCTTCTAAATCGAGTAACGTTTCTATGGAAACGGCAGGATTTTCTTTTGGGATACGACAATCACATTACGATCCACTAATCCTTCTTTACTGCATCCCTCACTCCCACACATTGAAGAATTCACACGGAAAATGCGTCGCTGTGAAATACGAGTACTATGTGTTCTAAGACATTTCCTTCTAAATCGAGTAACGTTTCTATGGAAACGACAGGATTTTCTTTTGGGATACGACAATCACATTTCCGATCCACTAATCCTTCTTTACTGCATCCCTCACTCCCAAACATTGACGAATTCACACGGAAATTCCGTCGCTATGAAATACGAGTACTATGTGTTCTAAGACATTTCCTTCTAAATCGAGTAACGTTTCTATGGAAACGACAGGATTTTCTTTTGGGATACGACAATCACATTTACGATCCACTAATCCTTCTTTACTGCATCCCTCACTCCCACACGTTGAAGAATTCACACGGAAATTGCGTCGCTGTGAAATACGAGTACTATGTGTTCTAAGACATTTCCTTCTAAATCGAGTAACGTTTCTATGGAAACGACAGGATTTTCTTTTGGGATACGACAATCACATTTCCGATCCACTAATCCTTCTTTACTGCATCCCTCACTCCCACACATTGAAGAATTTACACGGAAATTGCGTCGCTGTGAAATACGAGTACTATGTGTTCTAAGACATTTCCTTCTAAATCGAGTAACGTTTCTATGGAAACGACAGGATTTTCTTTTGGGATACGACAATCACATTTCCGATCCACTAATCCTTCTTTACTGCATCCCTCACTCCCACACATTGAAGAATTCACACGGAAATTGCGTGACTGTGAAATACGAGTACTATGTGTTCTAAGACATTTCCTTCAAAATCGAGTAACGTTTCTATGGAAACGACAGGATTTTCTTTTGGGATACGACAATCACATTTCCGATCCACTAATCCTTCTTTACTGCATCCCTCACTCCCACACATTGAAGAATTTACACGGAAATTGCGTCGCTGTGAAATACGAGTACTATGTGTTCTAAGACATTTCCTTCTAAATCGAGTAACGTTTCTATGGAAACGACAGGATTTTCTTTTGGGATACGACAATCACATTTCCGATCCACTAATCCATCTTTACTGCATCCCTCACTCCCACACATTGAAGAATACACACGGAAATTGCGTCGCTGTGAAATACGAGTACTATGAGGTCTAAGACATTTCCTTCTAAATCGTGTAACGTTTCTATGGAAACGACAGGATTTTCTTTTGGGATACGACAATCACATTTCCGATCCACTAATCCTTCTTTACTGCATCCCTCACTCCCACACATTGAAGAATTCACACGGAAATTGCGTCGCTGAGAAATACGAGTACTGTGTGTTCTAAGACATTTCCTTCTAAATCGAGTAACGTTTCTATGGAAACGACAGGATTTTCTTTTGGGATGCGACAATCTCATTTCCGATCCACTAATCCTTCTTTACTGCATCCCTCACTCCCAAACATTGACGAATTCACACGGAAATTGCGTCGCTGTGAAATACGAGTACTATGTGTTCTAAGACATTTCCTTCTAAATCGAGTAACGTTTCTATGGAAACGACAGGATTTTCTTTTGGGATACGACAATCACATTTATGATCCACTAATCCTTCTTTACTGCATCCCTCACTCCCAAACATTGACGAATTCACACGGAAATTCCAACGCTGTGAAATACGAGTACTATGTGTTCTAAGACATTTCCTTCTAAATCGAGTAACGTTTCTATGGAAACGACAGGATTTTCTTTTGGGATGCGACAATCTCATTTCCGATCCACTAATCCTTCTTTACTGCATCCCTCACTCCCAAACATTGACGAATTCACACGGAAATTGCGTCGCTGTGAAATACGAGTACTATGTGTTCTAAGACATTTCCTTCTAAATCGAGTAACGTTTCTATGGAAACGACAGGATTTTCTTTTGGGATACGACAATCTCATTTCCCATCCACTAATCCTTCTTTACTGCATCCCTCACTCCCAAACATTGACGAATTCACACGGAAATTCCAACGCTGTGAAATACGAGTACTATGTGTTCTAAGACATTTCCTTCTAAATCGAGTAACGTTTCTATGGAAACGACAGGATTTTCTTTTGGGAATACGAGAATCACATTTACGATCCACTAATCCTACTTTACTGCATCCCTCACTCCCACACATTGAAGAATTCACACGGAAATTGCGTCGCTGTGAAATGCGAGTACTATGTGTTCTAAGACATTTCCTTCTAAATCGAGTAACGTTTCTATGGAAACGACAGGATTTTCTTTTGGGATACGACAATCACATTTCCGATCCACTAATCCTTCTTTACTGCATCCCTCACTCCCAAACATTGACGAATTCACACGGAAATTCCGTCGCTATGAAATACGAGTACTATGTGTTCTAAGACATTTCCTTCTAAATCGAGTAACGTTCCTATGGAAACGACAGGATTTTCTTTTGGGATACGACAATCACATTTCCGATCCACTAATCCTTCTTTACTGCATCCCTCACTCCCACACATTGAAGAATTCACACGGAAATTGCGTCGCTGTGAAATACGAGTACTATGTGTTCTAAGACATTTCCTTCTAAATCGAGTAACGTTTCTACGGAAACGACAGGATTTTCTTTTGGGATACGACAATCACATTTCCGATCCACTAATCCTTCTTTATTGCATCCCTCACTCCCACACATTGAAGAATTCACACGGAAATTGCGTCGCTGTGAAATACGAGTACTATGTGTTCTAAGACATTTCCTTCTAAATCGAGTAACGTTTCTATGGAAACGACAGGATTTTCTTTTGGGATACGACAATCACATTTCCGATCCACTAATCCTTCTTTACTGCATCCCTCACTCCCAAAAATTGAGGAATTCACACGGAAATTGCGTCGCTGTGAAATACGAGTACTATGTGTTCTAAGACATTTCCTTCTAAATCGAGTAACGTTTCTATGGAAACGACAGGATTTTTTTGGCATACGACAATCTCATTTCCGATCCACTAATCCTTCTTTACTGCATCCCTCACTCCCAAACATTGACGAATTCACACGGAAATTCCGTCGCTGTGAAATACGAGTACTATGTGTTCTAAGACATTTCCTTCTAAATCGAGTAACGTTTCTATGGAAACGACAGGATTTTCTTTTGGGATACGACAATCACATTTCCGATCCACTAATCCTTCTTTACTGCATCCCTCACTTATAACATTGAAGAATTGACACGGAAATTCCGTCGCTATGAAATACGAGCACTATGTGTTCTAAGACATTTCCTTCTAAATCGAGTAACGTTTCTATGGAAACGACAGGATTTTCTTTTGGGATACGACAATCACATTTCCGATCCACTAATCCTTCTTTACTGCATCCCTCACTCCCAAACATTGACGAATTCACACGGAAATTCAGTCGCTATGAAATACGAGTACTATGTGTTCTAAGACATTTCGTTCTAAATCGAGTATCGTTTCTATGGAAACGACAGGATTTTCTTTTGGGATACGACAATCATATTTCCGATCCACTAATCCTTCTTTACTGCATCCCTCACTCCCAAACATTGACGAATTCACACGGAAATTCCGTCGCTGTGAAATACGAGTACTATGTATCCTAAGACATTTCCTTCTAAATCGAGTAACGTTTCTATGGAAACGACAGGATTTTCTTTTGGGATACGACAATCACATTACGATCCACTAATCCTTCTTTACTGCATCCCTCACTCCCAAACATTGACGAATTCACACGGAAATTCCGTCGCTGTGAAATACGAGTACTATGTGTTCTAAGACATTTCCTTCTAAATCGAGTAACGTTTCTATGGAAACGACAGGATTTTCTTTTGGGATACGACAATCACATTTCCGATCCACTAATCCTTCTTTACTGCATCCCTCACTCCCAAACATTGACGAATTCACACGGAAATTCCGTCGCTATGAAATACGAGTACTATGTGTTCTAAGACATTTCCTTCTAAATCGAGTAACGTTTCTATGGAAACGACAGGATTTTCTTTTGGGATACGACAATCACATTTACGATCCACTAATCCTTCTTTACTGCATCCCTCACTCCCACACGTTGAAGAATTCACACGGAAATTGCGTCGCTGTGAAATACGAGTACTATGTGTTCTAAGACATTTCCTTCTAAATCGAGTAACGTTTCTATGGAAACGACAGGATTTTCTTTTGGGATACGACAATCACATTTACGATCCACTAATCCTTCTTTACTGCATCCCTCACTCCCACACGTTGAAGAATTCACACGGAAATTGCGTCGCTGTGAAATACGAGTACTATGTGTTCTAAGACATTTCCTTCTAAATCGAGTAACGTTTCTATGGAAACGACAGGATATTCTTTTGGGATACGACAATCACATTTACGATCCACTAATCCTTCTTTACTGCATCCCTCACTCCCACACATTGAAGAATTCACACGGAAATTGCGTGACTGTGAAATACGAGTACTATGTGTTCTAAGACATTTCCTTCTAAATCGAGTAACGTTTCTATGGAAACGACAGGATTTTCTTTTGGGATACGACAATCACATTTCCGATCCACTAATCCTTCTTTACTGCATCCCTCACTCCCACACATTGAAGAATTTACACGGAAATTGCGTCGCTGTGAAATACGAGTACTATGTGTTCTAAGACATTTCCTTCTAAATCGAGTAACGTTTCTATGGAAACGACAGGATTTTCTTTTGGGATACGACAATCACATTTCCGATCCACTAATCCTTCTTTACTGCATCCCTCACTCCCACACATTGAAGAATTCACACGGAAATTGCGTCGCTGTGAAATACGAGTACTATGAGGTCTAAGACATTTCCTTCTAAATCGTGTAACGTTTCTATGGAAACGACAGGATTTTCTTTTGGGATACGACAATCACATTTCCGATCCACTAATCCTTCTTTACTGCATCCCTCACTCCCACACATTGAAGAATTCACACGGAAATTGCGTCGCTGAGAAATACGAGTACTGTGTGTTCTAAGACATTTCCTTCTAAATCGAGTAACGTTTCTATGGAAACGACAGGATTTTCTTTTGGGATGCGACAATCTCATTTCCGATCCACTAATCCTTCTTTACTGCATCCCTCACTCCCAAACATTGACGAATTCACACGGAAATTGCGTCGCTGTGAAATACGAGTACTATGTGTTCTAAGACATTTCCTTCTAAATCGAGTAACGTTTCTATGGAAACGACAGGATTTTCTTTTGGGATACGACAATCACATTTACGATCCACTAATCCTTCTTTACTGCATCCCTCACTCCCAAACATTGACGAATTCACACGGAAATTCCAACGCTGTGAAATACGAGTACTATGTGTTCTAAGACATTTCCTTCTAAATCGAGTAACGTTTCTATGGAAACGACAGGATTTTCTTTTGGGATGCGACAATCTCATTTCCGATCCACTAATCCTTCTTTACTGCATCCCTCACTCCCAAACATTGACGAATTCACACGGAAATTGCGTCGCTGTGAAATACGAGTACTATGTGTACTAAGACATTTCCTTCTAAATCGAGTAACGTTTCTATGGAAACGACAGGATTTTCTTTTGGGATACGACAATCTCATTTCCCATCCACTAATCCTTCTTTACTGCATCCCTCACTCCCAAACATTGACGAATTCACACGGAAATTCCAACGCTGTGAAATACGAGTACTATGTGTTCTAAGACATTTCCTTCTAAATCGAGTAACGTTTCTATGGAAACGACAGGATTTTCTTTTGGGATACGACAATCACATTTACGATCCACTAATCCTACTTTACTGCATCCCTCACTCCCACACATTGAAGAATTCACACGGAAATTGCGTCGCTGTGAAATGCGAGTACTATGTGTTCTAAGACATTTCCTTCTAAATCGAGTAACGTTTCTATGGAAACGACAGGATTTTCTTTTGGGATACGACAATCACATTTCCGATCCACTAATCCTTCTTTACTGCATCCCTCACTCCCAAACATTGACGAATTCACACGGAAATTCCGTCGCTATGAAATACGAGTACTATGTGTTCTAAGACATTTCCTTCTAAATCGAGTAACGTTCCTATGGAAACGACAGGATTTTCTTTTGGGATACGACAATCACATTTCCGATCCACTAATCCTTCTTTACTGCATCCCTCACTCCCACACATTGAAGAATTCACACGGAAATTGCGTCGCTGTGAAATACGAGTACTATGTGTTCTAAGACATTTCCTTCTAAATCGAGTAACGTTTCTACGGAAACGACAGGATTTTCTTTTGGGATACGACAATCACATTTCCGATCCACTAATCCTTCTTTACTGCATCCCTCACTCCCACACATTGAAGAATTCACACGGAAATTGCGTCGCTGTGAAATACGAGTACTATGTGTTCTAAGACATTTCCTTCTAAATCGAGTAACGTTTCTATGGAAACGACAGGATTTTCTTTTGGGATACGACAATCACATTTCCGATCCACTAATCCTTCTTTACTGCATCCCTCACTCCCAAACATTGAGGAATTCACACGGAAATTGCGTCGCTGTGAAATACGAGTACTATGTGTTCTAAGACATTTCCTTCTAAATCGAGTAACGTTTCTATGGAAACGACAGGATTTTCTTTTGGCATACGACAATCTCATTTCCGATCCACTAATCCTTCTTTACTGCATCCCTCACTCCCAAACATTGACGAATTCACACGGAAATTCCGTCGCTGTGAAATACGAGTACTATGTGTTCTAAGACATTTCCTTCGAAATCGAGTAACGTTTCTATGGAAACGACAGGATTTTCTTTTGGGATACGACAATCACATTTCCGATCCACTAATCCTTCTTTACTGCATCCCTCACTTATAACATTGAAGAATTGACACGGAAATTCCGTCGCTATGAAATACGAGCACTATGTGTTCTAAGACATTTCCTTCTAAATCGAGTAACGTTTCTATGGAAACGACAGGATTTTCTTTTGGGATACGACAATCACATTTCCGATCCACTAATCCTTCTTTACTGCATCCCTCACTCCCAAACATTGACGAATTCAGACGGAAATTCAGTCGCTATGAAATACGAGTACTATGTGTTCTAAGACATTTCGTTCTAAATCGAGTATCGTTTCTATGGAAACGACAGGATTTTCTTTTGGGATACGACAATCATATTTCCGATCCACTAATCCTTCTTAACTGGATCCCTCACTCCCAAACATTGACGAATTCACACGGAAATTCCGTCGCTGTGAAATACGAGTACTATGTGTTCTAAGACATTTCCTTCTAAATCGAGTACCGTTTCAATGGAGACGACAGGATTTTCTTTTGGGATACGACAATCACATTTACGATCCACTAATCCTTCTTTACTGCATCCCTCACTCCCACACATTGAAGAATTCACACGGAAATTGCGTCGCTGTGAAATACGAGTACTATGTGTTCTAAGACATTTCCTTCTAAATCGAGTAACATTTCTATGGAAATGACAGGATTTTCTTTTGGGATACGACAATCACATTTCCGATCCACTAATCCTTCTTTACTGCATCCCACACTCCCAAACATTGACGAATTCACATGGAAATTCCGTCGCTATGAAATACGAGTACTATGTGTTCCAAGACATTTCCTTCTAAATCGAGTAACGTTTCTATGGAAACGACAGGATTTTCTTTTGGGATACGACAATCTCATTTCCGATCCACTAATCCTTCTTTACTGCATCCCTCACTCCCAAACATTGACGAATTCACACGGAAATTCCGTCGCTGTGAAATACGAGTACTATGTGTTCTAAGACATTTCCTTCTAAATCGAGTAACGTTTCTATGGAAACGATAGGATTTTCTTTTGGCATACGACAATCTCATTTCCGATCCACTAATCCTTCTTTACTGCATCCCTCACTCCCAAACATTGACGAATTCACACGGAAATTCCGTCGCTATGAAATACGAGTACTGTGTGATCTCAGACATTTCCTTCTAAATCGAGTAACGTTTCTATGGAAACGACAGGATTTTCTTTTGGGATACGACAATCTCATTTCCGATCCACTAATCGTTCTTTACTGCATCCCTCACTCCCAAACATTGACGAATTCACCCGGAAATTCCGTCGTTATGAAATACGAGTACTATGTGTTCTAAGACATTTCCTTCTAAATCGAGTAACGTTTCTATGGAAACGACAGGATTTTCTTTTGGGATACGACAATGTCATTTCCGATCCACTAATCCTTCTTTACTGCATCCCTCACTCCCAAACATTGACGAATTCACACGGAAATTGCGTCGCTGTGAAATACGAGTACTATGTGTTCTAAGACATTTCCTTCTAAATCGAGTAACGTTTCTATGGAAACGACAGGATTTTCTTTTGGGATACTACAATCACATTTACGATCCACTAAGCCTTCTTTACTGCATCCCTCACTCCCACACATTGAAGAATTCACACGGAAATTGCGTCGCTGTGAAATACGAGTACTGTGTGTTCTAAGACATTTCCTTCTAAATCGAGTAACGTTTCTATGGAAACGACAGGATTTTCTTTTGGGATACGACAATCACATTTCCGATCCACTAATCCTTCTTTACTGCATCCCTCACTTCCTAACATTGACGAATTCACACGGAAATTGCGTCGCTGTGAAATACGAGTACTATGTGTTCTAAGACATTTCCTTCTAAATCGAGTAACGTTTCAATGGAAACGACAGGATTTTCTTTTGGCATACGACAATCTCATTTCCGATCCACTAATCCTTCTTTACTGCATCCCTCACTACCAAACATTGACGAATTCACACGGAAATTCCGTCGCTGTGAAATACGAGTACTATGTGTTCTACGACATTTCCTTCTAAATCGAGTAACGTTTCTATGGAAACGACAGGATTTTCTTTTGGGATACGACAATCACATTTCCGATCCACTAATCCTTCTTTACTGCATCCCTCACTTCCAAACATTGAAGAATTGACACGGAAATTCCGTCGCTATGAAATACGAGTACTATGTGTTCTAAGACATTTCCTTCTAAATCGAGTAACGTTTCTATGGAAACGACAGGATTTTCTTTTGGGATACGACAATCACATTTCCGATCCACTAATCCTTCTTTACTGCATCCCTCACTCCCAAACATTGACGAATTCACACGGAAATTCAGTCGCTATGAAATACGAGTACTATGTGTTCTAAGACATTTCGATCTAAATCGAGTATCGTTTCTATGGAAACGACAGGATTTTCTTTTGGGATACGACAATCATATTTCCGATCCACTAATCCTTCTTAACTGGATCCCTCACTCCCAAACATTGACGAATTCACACGGAAATTCCGTCGCTGTGAAATACGAGTACTATGTGTTCTAAGACATTTCCTTCTAAATCGAGTACCGTTTCAATGGAGACGACAGGATTTTCTTTTGGGATACGACAATCACATTTACGATCCACTAATCCTTCTTTACTGCATCCCTCACTCCCACACATTGAAGAATTCACACGGAAATTGCGTCGCTGTGAAATACGAGTACTATGTGTTCTAAGACATTTCCTCCTAAATCGAGTAACGTTTCTATGGAAACGACAGGATTTTCTTTTGGGTTAGGACAATCACATTTCCGATCCACTAATCCTTCTTTACTGCATCCCTCACTCCCAAACATTGACGAATTCACACGGAAATTCCGTCGCTGTGAAATACGAGTACTATGTGTTCTAAGACATTTCCTTCTAAATCGACTAACGTTTCTATGGAAACAACTGGATTTTCTTTTGGGATACGACAATCACTTTTCCGATCCACTAATCCTTCTTTACTGCATCCCTCACTCCCACACATTGAAGAATTCACACGGAAATTCCGTCGCTATGAAATACGAGTACTATGTGTTCCAAGACATTTCCTTCTAAATCGAGTAACGTTTCTATGGAAACGACAGGATTTTCTTTTAGGATACGACAATCTCATTTCCGATCCACTAATCCTTCTTTACTGCATCCCTCACTCCCAAACATTGACGAATTCACACGGAAATTCCGTCGCTGTGAAATACGAGTACTATGTGTTCTAAGACATTTCCTTCTAAATCGAGTAACGTTTCTATGGAAACGATAGGATTTTCTTTTGGGATACGACAATCTCATTTCCGATCCACTAATCCTTCTTTACTGCATCCCTCACTCCCAAACATTGACGAATTCACACGGAAATTCCGTCGCTATGAAATACGAGTACTGTGTGATCTAAGACATTTCCTTCTAAATCGAGTAACGTTTCTATGGAAACGACAGGATTTTCTTTTGGGATACGACAATCTCATTTCCGATCCACTAATCGTTCTTTACTGCATCCCTCAATCCCAAACATTGACGAATTCACCCGGAAATTCCGTCGCTATGAAATACGAGTACTATGTGTTCTAAGACATTTCCTTCTAAATCGAGTAACGTTTCTATGGAAACGACAGGATTTTCTTTTGGGATACGACAATGTCATTTCCGATCCACTAATCCTTCTTTACTGCATCCCTCACTCCCAAACATTGACGAATTCACACGGAAATTGCGTCGCTGTGAAATACGAGTACTATGTGTTCTAAGACATTTCCTTCTAAATCGAGTAACGTTTCTATGGAAACGACAGGATTTTCTTTTGGGATACTACAATCACATTTACGATCCACTAAGCCTTCTTTACTGCATCCCTCACTCCCACACATTGAAGAATTCACACGGAAATTGCGTCGCTGTGAAATACGAGTACTGTGTGTTCTAAGACATTTCCTTCTAAATCGAGTAACGTTTCTATGGAAACGACAGGATTTTCTTTTGGGATACGACAATCACATTTCCGATCCACTAATCCTTCTTTACTGCATCCCTCACTTCCTAACATTGACGAATTGACACGGAAATTCCGTCGCTATGAAATACGAGTACTGTGTGATCTCAGACATTTCCTTCTAAATCGAGTAACGTTTCTATGGAAACGACAGGATTTTCTTTTGGGATACGACAATCTCATTTCCGATCCACTAATCGTTCTTTACTGCATCCCTCACTCCCAAACATTGACGAATTCACCCGGAAATTCCGTCGTTATGAAATACGAGTACTATGTGTTCTAAGACATTTCCTTCTAAATCGAGTAACGTTTCTATGGAAACGACAGGATTTTCTTTTGGGATACGACAATGTCATTTCCGATCCACTAATCCTTCTTTACTGCATCCCTCACTCCCAAACATTGACGAATTCACACGGAAATTGCGTCGCTGTGAAATACGAGTACTATGTGTTCTAAGACATTTCCTTCTAAATCGAGTAACGTTTCTATGGAAACGACAGGATTTTCTTTTGGGATACTACAATCACATTTACGATCCACTAAGCCTTCTTTACTGCATCCCTCACTCCCACACATTGAAGAATTCACACGGAAATTGCGTCGCTGTGAAATACGAGTACTGTGTGTTCTAAGACATTTCCTTCTAAATCGAGTAACGTTTCTATGGAAACGACAGGATTTTCTTTTGGGATACGACAATCACATTTCCGATCCACTAATCCTTCTTTACTGCATCCCTCACTTCCTAACATTGACGAATTCACACGGAAATTGCGTCGCTGTGAAATACGAGTACTATGTGTTCTAAGACATTTCCTTCTAAATCGAGTAACGTTTCTATGGAAACGACAGGATTTTCTTTTGGCATACGACAATCTCATTTCCGATCCACTAATCCTTCTTTACTGCATCCCTCACTACCAAACATTGACGAATTCACACGGAAATTCCGTCGCTGTGAAATACGAGTACTATGTGCTCTACGACATTTCCTTCTAAATCGAGTAACGTTTCTATGGAAACGACAGGATTTTCTTTTGGGATACGACAATCACATTTCCGATCCACTAATCCTTCTTTACTGCATCCCTCACTTCCAAACATTGAAGAATTGACACGGAAATTCCGTCGCTATGAAATACGAGTACTATGTGTTCTAAGACATTTCCTTCTAAATCGAGTAACGTTTCTATGGAAACGACAGGATTTTCTTTTGGGATACGACAATCACATTTCCGATCCACTAATCCTTCTTTACTGCATCCCTCACTCCCAAACATTGACGAATTCACACGGAAATTCAGTCGCTATGAAATACGAGTACTATGTGTTCTAAGACATTTCGATCTAAATCGAGTATCGTTTCTATGGAAACGACAGGATTTTCTTTTGGGATACGACAATCATATTTCCGATCCACTAATCCTTCTTAACTGGATCCCTCACTCCCAAACATTGACGAATTCACACGGAAATTCCGTCGCTGTGAAATACGAGTACTATGTGTTCTAAGACATTTCCTTCTAAATCGAGTACCGTTTCAATGGAGACGACAGGATTTTCTTTTGGGATACGACAATCACATTTACGATCCACTAATCCTTCTTTACTGCATCCCTCACTCCCACACATTGAAGAATTCACACGGAAATTGCGTCGCTGTGAAATACGAGTACTATGTGTTCTAAGACATTTCCTCCTAAATCGAGTAACGTTTCTATGGAAACGACAGGATTTTCTTTTGGGTTAGGACAATCACATTTCCGATCCACTAATCCTTCTTTACTGCATCCCTCACTCCCAAACATTGACGAATTCACACGGAAATTCCGTCGCTGTGAAATACGAGTACTATGTGTTCTAAGACATTTCCTTCTAAATCGACTAACGTTTCTATGGAAACAACTGGATTTTCTTTTGGGATACGACAATCACTTTTCCGATCCACTAATCCTTCTTTACTGCATCCCTCACTCCCACACATTGAAGAATTCACACGGAAATTCCGTCGCTATGAAATACGAGTACTATGTGTTCCAAGACATTTCCTTCTAAATCGAGTAACGTTTCTATGGAAACGACAGGATTTTCTTTTGGGATACGACAATCTCATTTCCGATCCACTAATCCTTCTTTACTGCATCCCTCACTCCCAAACATTGACGAATTCACACGGAAATTCCGTCGCTGTGAAATACGAGTACTATGTGTTCTAAGACATTTCCTTCTAAATCGAGTAACGTTTCTATGGAAACGACAGGATTTTCTTTTGGGATACGACAATGTCATTTCCGATCCACTAATCCTTCTTTACTGCATCCCTCACTCCCAAACATTGACGAATTCACACGGAAATTGCGTCGCTGTGAAATACGAGTACTATGTGTTCTAAGACATTTCCTTCTAAATCGAGTAACGTTTCTATGGAAACGACAGGATTTTCTTTTGGGATACTACAATCACATTTACGATCCACTAAGCCTTCTTTACTGCATCCCTCACTCCCACACATTGAAGAATTCACACGGAAATTGCGTCGCTGTGAAATACGAGTACTGTGTGATCTAAGACATTTCCTTCTAAATCGAGTAACGTTTCTATGGAAACGACAGGATTTTCTTTTGGGATACGACAATCTCATTTCCGATCCACTAATCGTTCTTTACTGCATCCCTCACTCCCAAACATTGACGAATTCACCCGGAAATTCCGTCGCTATGAAATACGAGTACTATGTGTTCTAAGACATTTCCTTCTAAATCGAGTAACGTTTCTATGGAAACGACAGGATTTTCTTTTGGGATACGACAATGTCATTTCCGATCCACTAATCCTTCTTTACTGCATCCCTCACTCCCAAACATTGACGAATTCACACGGAAATTGCGTCGCTGTGAAATACGAGTACTATGTGTTCTAAGACATTTCCTTCTAAATCGAGTAACGTTTCTATGGAAACGACAGGATTTTCTTTTGGGATACTACAATCACATTTACGATCCACTAAGCCTTCTTTACTGCATCCCTCACTCCCACACATTGAAGAATTCACACGGAAATTGCGTCGCTGTGAAATACGAGTACTGTGTGTTCTAAGACATTTCCTTCTAAATCGAGTAACGTTTCTATGGAAACGACAGGATTTTCTTTTGGGATACGACAATCACATTTCCGATCCACTAATCCTTCTTTACTGCATCCCTCACTTCCTAACATTGACGAATTGACACGGAAATTCCGTCGCTATGAAATACGAGTACTATGTGTTCTAAGACATTTCCTTCTAAATCGAGTAACGTTTCTATGGAAACGACAGGATTTTCTTTTGGGATACGACAATCACATTTACGATCCACTAATCCTTCTTTACTGCATCCCTCACTCCCACACATTGAAGAATTCACACGGAAATTGCGTCGCTGTGAAATACGAGTACTATGTGTTCTAAGACATTTCCTTCTAAATCGAGTGACGTTTCTATGGAAACAACAGGATTTTCTTTTGGGATACGACAATCACATTTACGATCCACTAATCCTTCTTTACTGCATCCCTCACTCCCACACATTGAAGAATTCCCACGGAAATTGCGTCACTGTGAAATACGAGTACTATGTGTTCTAAGACATTTCCTTCTAAATCGAGTAACGTTTCTATGGAAACGACAGG
Organism: Schistocerca piceifrons; assembly: GCF_021461385.2. NCBI lineage: Eukaryota > Metazoa > Arthropoda > Insecta > Orthoptera > Acrididae > Schistocerca > Schistocerca piceifrons. The sequence continues at coordinate 1,745,031 of NW_025728281.1, forward strand.
ATTTTCTTTTGGGATACGACAATCGCATTTCCGATCCACTAATCCTTCTTTACTGCATCCCTCACTCCCACACATTGAAGAATTTACACGGAAATTGCGTCGCTGTGAAATACGAGTACTATGTGTTCTAAGACATTTCCTTCTAAATCGAGGAACGTTTCTATGGAAACGACAGGATTTTCTTTTGGGATACGACAATCACATTTCCGATCCACTAATCCTTCTTTACTGCATCCCTCACTCCCACACATTGAAGAATTCACACGGAAATTGCGTCACTGTGAAATACGAGTATTATGTGTTCTAAGACATTTCCTTCTAAATCGAGTAACGTTTCTATTGAAACGACAGGATTTTCTTTTGGGATACGACAATCACATTTCCGATCCACTAATCCTTTTTTACTGCATCCCTCACTCCCACACATTGAAGAATTCACACGGAAATTGCGTCGCTGTGAAATACGAGTACTATGTGTTCTAAGACATTTCCTTCTAAATCGAGTAACGTTTCTATGGAAACGACAGGATTTTCTTTTGGGATGCGACAATCTCATTTCCGATATACTAATCCTTCTTTACTGCATCCCTCACTCCCAAACATTGACGAATTCACACGGAAATTGCGTCGCTGTGAAATACGAGTACAATGTGTTCTAAGACTTTTCCTTCTAAATCGAGTAACGTTTCTATGGAAACGACAGGATTTTCTTTTGGGATACGACAATCTCATTTCCCATCCACTAATCCTTCTTTACTGCATCCCTCACTCCCAAACATTGACGAATTCACACGGAAATTCCAACGCTGTGAAATACGAGTACTATGTGTTCTAAGACATTTCCTTCTAAATCGCGTAACGTTTCTATGGAAACGACAGGATTTTCTTTTGGGATACGACAATCAGATTTACGATCCACTAATCCTTCTTTACTGCATCCCTCACTCCCACACATTGAAGAATTCACACGGAAATTGCGTCGCTGTGAAATACGAGAACTATGTGTTCTAAGACATTTCCTTCTAAATCGAGTACCGTTTCTATGGAAACGACAGGATTTTCTTTTGGGATACGACAATCACATTTCCGATCCACTAATCCTTCTTTACTGCATCCCTCACTCCCACACATTGAAGAATTCACACGGAAATTGCGTCGCTGTGAAATACGAGTACTATGTGTTCTAAGACATTTCCTTCTAAATCGAGTAACGTTTCTATGGAAACGACAGGATTTTCTTTTGGGATACGACAATCTCATTTCCGATCCACTAATCCTTCTTTACTGCATCCCTCACTCCCAAACATTGACGAATTCACACGGAAATTGCGTCGCTGTGAAATACGAGTATAATGTGTTCTAAGACATTTCCTTCTAAATCGAGTAACGTTTCTATGGAGACGACAGGATTTTCTTTTGGGATACGACAATCTCATTTCCGATCCACTAATCCTTCGTTACTGCATCCCTCACTCCCAAACATTGACGAATTCACACGGAAATTCCGTCGCTGTGAAATACGGGTACTATGTGTTCTAAGACATTTCCTTCTAAATCGAGTAACGTTTCTATGGAAACGACAGGATTTTCTATTGGGATACGACAATCACATTTCCGATCCACTAATCCTTCGTTACTGCATCCCTCACTCCCACACATTGAAGAATTCACACGGAAATTGCGTCGCTGTGAAATACGAGTACTATGTGTTCTAAAACATTTCCTTCTAAATTGAGTAACGTTTCTATGGAAACGACAGGATTTTCTTTTGGGATACGACAATCACATTTCCGATCCACTAATCCTTCTTTACTGCATCCCTCACTTCCAAACATTGACGAATTGACACGGAAATTCCGTCGCTATGAAATACGAGTACTATGTGTTCTAAGACATTTCCTTCTAAATCGAGTAACGTTTCTATGGAAATGACAGGATTTTCTTTTGGGATACGACAATCACATTTCCGATCCACTAATCCTTCTTTACTGCATCCCTCACTCCCAAACATTGACGAATTCACACGGAAATTCCGTCGCTATGAAATACGAGTACTATGTGTTCTAAGACATTTCCTTCTAAATCGAGTATCTTTTCTGTGGAAACGAAAGGATTTTCTTTTGGGATACGACAATCACATTTCCGATCCACTAATCCTTCTTTACTGCATCCCTCACTCCCAAACATTGACGAATTCACACGGAAATTCCGTCGCTGTGAAATACGAGTACTATGTGTTCTAAGACATTTCCTCCTAAATTGAGTACCGTTTCAATGGAAACGACAGGATTTTCTTTTGGGATACGACAATCACATTTCCGATCCACTAATCCTTCTTTACTGCATCCCTCACTCCCACACATTGAAGAATTCACACGGAAATTGCGTCGCTGTGAAATACGAGTACTATGTGTTCTAAGATATTTCCTTCTAAATCGAGTAACGTTTCTATGGAAACGACAGGATTTTCTTTTGGGATAGGACAATCACATTTCCGATCCACTAATCCTTCTTTACTGCATCCCTCACTCCCAAACATTGACGAATTCACACGGAAATTCCGTCGCTATGAAATACGAGTACTATGTGTTCTAAGACATTTCCTTCTAAATCGAGTAACGTTTCTATGGAAACGACAGGATTTTCTTTTGGGATACGACAATCACATTTCCGATCCACTAATCCTTCTTTACTGCATCCCTCACCCCCAAACATTGACGAATTCACACGGAAATTCCGTCGCTGTGAAGTACGAGTACTATGTGTTCTAAGACATTTCCTTCTAAATCGAGTAACGTTTCTATGAAAACGACAGGATTTTCTTTTGGGATACGACAATCTCATTTCCGATCCACTAATCCTTCTTTACTGCATCCCTCACTCCCAAACATTGGCGAATTGACACGGAAATTCCGTCGCCATGAAATACGAGTACTATGTGTTCTAAGACATTTCCTTCTAAATCGAGTAACGTTTCTATGGAAACGACAGGATTTTCTTTTGGGATACGACAATCTCATTTCCGATCCACTAATCCTCCTTTACTGCATCCCTCACTCCCAAACATTGACGAATTCACACGGAAATTCCGTCGCTGTGAAATACGAGTACTATGTGTTCTAAGACATTTCCTTCTAAATCGAGTAACTTTGCAATGGAAACGACAGGATTTTCTATTGGGATACGACAATCACATTTCCGATCCACTAATCCTTCTTTACTGCATCCCTCACTCCCACACATTGAAGAATTCACACGGAAATTGCGTCGCTGTGAAATACGAGTACTATGTGTTCTAAGACATTTTCTTCTAAATCGAGTAACGTTTCTATGGAAACGACAGGATTTTCTTTTGGGATACGACAATCACATTTCCGATCCACTAATCCTTCTTTACTGCATCCCTCACTCCCACACATTGAAGAATTCACTCGGAAATTGCGTCGCTGTGAAATACGAGTACTATGTGTTCTAAGACATTTACTTCTAAATCGAGTAACGTTTCTATGGAAACGACAGGATTTTCTATTGGGATACGACAATCTCATTTCCGATCCACTAATCGTTCTTTACTGCATCCCTCACTCCCAAACATTGACGAATTCAACCGGAAATTCCGTCGCTATGAAATACGAGTACTATGTGTTCTAAGACATTTCCTTCTAAATCGAGTAACGTTTCTATGGAAACGACAGGATTTTCTTTTGGGATATGACAATGTCATTTCCGATCCACTAATCCTTCTTTACTGCATCCCTCACTCACAAACATTGACGAATTCACACGGAAATTCCGTCGCTGTGAAATACGAGTACTATGTGTTCTAAGACATTTCCTTCTAAATCGAGTAACGTTTCTATGGAAACGACAGGATTTTCTTTTGGGATACGACAATCACATTTCCGATCCACTAATCCTTCTTTACTGCATCCCTCACTCCCACACATTGAAGAATTCACACGGAAATTGCGTCGCTGTGAAATACGAGTACTATGTGTTCTAAGACATTTCCTTCTAAATCGAGTAACGTTTCTATGGAAACGACAGGATTTTCTTTTGGGATACGACAATCACATTTCCGATCCACTAATCCATCTTTACTGCATCCCTCACTCCCAAACATTGACGAAATCACACGGGAATTCCGTCGCTATGAAATACGAGTACTATGTGTTCTAAGAAATTTCCTTCTAAATCGAGTAACGTTTCTATGGAAACGACAGGATTTTCTTTTGGGATATGACAATCACATTTCCGATCCACTAATCCTTCTTTACTGCATCCCTCACTCCCAAACATTGAGGAATTCACACGGAAATTCCGTCGCTGTGAAATACGAGTACTATGTGTTCTAAGACATTTCCTTCTAAATCGAGTAACGTTTCTATGGAAACGACAGGATTTTCTATTGGGATACGACAATCACATTTCCGATCCACTAATCCTTCTTTACTGCATCCCTCACTCCCACACATTGAAGAATTCACACGGAAATTGCGTCGCTGTGAAATACGAGTACTATGTGTTCTAAGACATTTCCTTCTAAATCGAGTAACGTTTCTATGGAAACGACAGGATTTTCTTTTGGGATACGACAATCACATTTCCGATCCACTAATCCTTCTTTACTGCATCCCTCACTCCCACACATTGAAGAATTCACTCGGAAATTGCGTCGCTGTGAAATACGAGTACTATGTGTTCTAAGACATTTACTTCTAAATCGAGTAACGTTTCTATGGAAACGACAGGATTTTCTATTGGGATACGACAATCTCATTTCCGATCCACTAATCGTTCTTTACTGCATCCCTCACTCCCAAACATTGACGAATTCAACCGGAAATTCCGTCGCTATGAAATACAAGTACTATGTGTTCTAAGACATTTCCTTCTAAATCGAGTAACGTTTCTATGGAAACGACAGGATTTTCTTTTGGGATACGACAATGTCATTTCCGATCCACTAATCCTTCTTTACTGCATCCCTCACTCACAAACATTGACGAATTCACACGGAAATTCCGTCGCTGTGAAATACGAGTACTATGTGTTCTAAGACATTTCCTTCTAAATCGAGTAACGTTTCTATGGAAACGACAGGATTTTCTTTTGGGATACGACAATCACATTTCCGATCCACTAATCCTTCTTTACTGCATCCCTCACTCCCACACATTGAAGAATTCACACGGAAATTGCGTCGCTGTGAAATACGAGTACTATGTGTTCTAAGACATTTCCTTCTAAATCGAGTAACGTTTCTATGGAAACGACAGGATTTTCTTTTGGGATACGACAATCACATTTCCGATCCACTAATCCATCTTTACTGCATCCCTCACTCCCAAACATTGACGAAATCACACGGGAATTCCGTCGCTATGAAATACGAGTACTATGTGTTCTAAGAAATTTCCTTCTAAATCGAGTAACGTTTCTATGGAAACGACAGGATTTTCTTTTGGGATATGACAATCACATTTCCGATCCACTAATCCTTCTTTACTGCATCCCTCACTCCCAAACATTGAGGAATTCACACGGAAATTCCGTCGCTGTGAAATACGAGTACTATGTGTTCTAAGACATTTCCTTCTAAATCGAGTAACGTTTCTATGGAAACGACAGGATTTTCTTTTGGGATACGACAATCTCATTTCCCATCCACTAATCCCTCTTTACTGCATCCCTCACTCCCAAACATTGACGAATTCACACGGAAATTCCGTCGCTATGAAATACGAGTACTATGTGATCTAAGACATTTCCTTCTAAATCGAGTAACGTTTCTATGGAAACGACAGGATTTTTTATTGGGATACGACAATCTCATTTCCGATCCACTAATCCTTCTTTACTGCATCCCTCACTCCCAAACATAGACGAATTCACCCGGAAATTCCGTCGCTATGAAATACGAGTACTATGTGTTCTAAGACATTTCCTTCTAAATCGAGTAACGTTTCTATGGAAAAGACAGGATTTTCTTTTGGGATACGACAATGTCATTTCCGATCCACTAATCCTTCTTTACTGCATCCCTCACTCCCAAACATTGACGAATTCACACGGAAATTCCGTCGCTGTGAAATACGAGTACTAAGTGTTCTAAGACATTTCCTTCTAAAACGAGTAACGTTTCTATGGAAACGACAGGATTTTCTTTTGGGATACGACAACCTCATTTCCGATCCACTAATCCTTTACTGCATCCCTCACTCCCACACATTGAAGAATTCACACGGAAATTCCGTCGCTGTGAAATACGAGTACTATGTGTTCTAAGACATTTCCTTCTAAATCGAGTAAAGTTTCTATGGAAACGACAGGATTTTCTTTTGGGATACGACAATCTCATTTCCGATCCACTAATCCTTCTTTACTGCATCCGTCACTCCCGAACATTGACGAATTCACACGGAAATTCCATCGCTGTGAAATACGAGTACTATGTGTTCTAAGACATTTCCTTCTAAATCGAGTAACATTTCTATGGAAACGACAGGATTTACTTTTGGGATACGACAATCTCATTTCCGATCCACTAATCCTTCTTTACTGCACCCCTCACTCCCAAACATTGAAGAATTCACACGGAAATTCCGTCGCTATGAAATAAGAGTACTATGTGATCTAAGACATTTCCTTCTAAATCGAGTAACGTTTCTATGGAAACGACAGGATTTTCTTTTGGGATACGACAATCTCATTTCCGTTCCACTAATCGTCCTTTACTGCATCCCTTACTCCCAAACATTGACGAATTCACACGGAAATTCCGTCGCTATGAAATACGAGTACTATGTGTTCTAAGACATTTCCTTCTAAATCGAGAAACGTTTCTATGGAAACGACAGGATTTTCTTTTGGGATACGACAATCACATTTCCGATCCACTAATCCTTCTTTACTGCATCTCTCACTCCCAAATATTGAAGAATTCACACGGAAATTGCGTCGCTGTAAAATACGAGTACTATGTGTTCTAAGACATTTCCTTCTAAATCGAGTAACGTTTCTATGGAAACGACAGGATTTTCTTTTGGGATACGACAATCACATTTCCGATCCACTAATCCTTCTTTACTGCATCTCTCACTCCCAAATATTGAAGAATTCACACGGAAATTGCGTCGCTGTGAAATACGAGTACTATGTGTTCTAAGACATTTCCTTCTAAATCGAGTAACGTTTCTATGGAAACGACAGGATTTTCTTTTGGTATACTACAATCTTATTTCCGATCCACTAATCCTTCTTTACTGCATCCCTCACTCCCAAACATTGATGAATTCTCACGGAAATTCCGTCGCTGTGAAATACGAGTACTATGTGTTCTAAGACATTTCCTTCTAAATCGAGTAACGTTTCTATGGAAACAACAGGATTTTCTTTTGGGATACGACAATCACATTTCCGATCCACTAATCGTTCTTTACTGCATCCCTCACTCCCACACATTAAAGAATTCACACGGAAATTGCGTCGCTGTGAAATACGAGTACTATGTGTTCTAAGACATTTCCTTCTAAATCGAGTAACATTTCTATGGAAACGACAGGATTTTCTTTTGGGATACGACAATTACATTTCCGATCCACTAATCCTTCTTTACTGCATCCCTCACTCCCAAACATTGACGAATTCACACGGAAATTCCGTCGCTGTGAAATACGAGTACTATGTGTTCTAAGACAGTTCCTTCTAAATCGAGTAACGTTTCTATGGAAACGTCAGGATTTTCTTTCGGGATACGACAATCTCATTTCCGATCCACTAATCCTTCTTTACTGCATCCCTCACTCCCAAACATTGACGAATTCACACGGAAATTCCGTCGCTATGAAATACGAGTACTATGTGTTCTGAGACATTTCCTTCTAAATCGAGTAACGTTTCTATGGAAACGACAGGATTTTCTTTTGGGATACGACAATGTCATTTCCGATCCACTAATCCTTCTTTACTGCATCCCTCACTCCCAAACATTGACGAATTCACACGGAAATTCCGTCGCTGTGAAATACGAGTACTATGTGTTCTAAGATATTTCCTTCTAAATCGAGTAACGTTTCTATGGAAACGACAGGATTTTCTTTTGGGATACGACAATCTCATTTCCGATCCACTAATCCTTCTTTACTGCATCCCTCACTCCCAAACATTGACGAATTCACACGGAAATTCCGTCGCTGTGAAATACGAGTACTATGTGTTCTATGACATTTCCTTCTAAATCGAGTAACGTTTCTATGGAAACGACAGGATTTTCTTTTGGGATACGACAATCTCATTTCCGATCCACTAATCCTTCTTTACTGCATCCCTCACTCCCAAACATTGACGAATTCACACGGAAATTACGTCGCTGTGAAATACGAGTACTATGTGTTCTAAGACATTTTCTTCTAAATCGAGTAACGTTTCTATGGAAACGACAGGATTTCCTTTTGGGATACGACAATCACATTTCCGATCCACTAATCCTTCTTTCCTGCATCCCTCACTCTCAAACATTGACGAATTCACACGGAAATTCCGTAGCTATGAAATACGAATACTATGTGTTCTAAGACATTTCCTTCTAAATCGAGTAACGTTTCTATGGAAACGACAGGATTTTCTTTTGGGATACGACAATCTCATTTCCGATCCACTAATCGTTCTTTACTGGATCCCTCACTCCCAAACATCGACGAATTCACACGGAAATTCCGTCGCTATGAAATACGAGTACTATGTGTTCTAAGACATTTCCTTCTAAATCGAGTAACGTTTCTATGGAAACGACAGGATTTTCTTTTGGGATACGACAATCTCATTTCCGATTCACTAATCCTTCTTTACTGCATCCCTCACTCCCAAACATTGACGAATTCACACGGAAATTCCGTCGCTGTGAAATACGAGTACTATGTGTTCTAAGACATTTCCTTCTAAATCGAGTAACGTTTCAATGGAAACGACAGGATTTTCTTTTGGGATACGACAATCTCATTTCCGATCCACTAATCCTCCTTTACTGCATCCCTCACTCCCAAACATTGACGAATTCACACGGAAATTCCGTCGCTGTGAAATACGAGTACTATGTGTTCTAAGACATTTCCTTCTAAATCGAGTAACGTTTCTATGGAAACGACAGGATTTTCTTTTGGGATACGACAATCACATTTCCGATCCACTAATCCATCTTTACTGCATCCCTCACTCCCAAACATTGACGAAATCACACGGGAATTCCGTCGCTATGAAATACGAGTACTATGTGTTCTAAGAAATTTCCTTCTAAATCGAGTAACGTTTCTATGGAAACGACAGGATTTTCTTTTGGGATATGACAATCACATTTCCGATCCACTAATCCTTCTTTACTGCATCCCTCACTCCCAAACATTGACGAATTCACACGGAAATTCCGTCGCTGTGAAATACGAGTACTATGTGTTCTAAGACATTTCCTTCTAAATCGAGTAACGTTTCTATGGAAACGACAGGATTTTCTTTTGGGATACGACAATCTCATTTCCCATCCACTAATCCCTCTTTACTGCATCCCTCACTCCCAAACATTGACGAATTCACACGGAAATTCCGTCGCTATGAAATACGAGTACTATGTGATCTAAGACATTTCCTTCTAAATCGAGTAACGTTTCTATGGAAACGACAGGATTTTTTATTGGGATACGACAATCTCATTTCCGATCCACTAATCCTTCTTTACTGCATCCCTCACTCCCAAACATTGACGAATTCACCCGGAAATTCCGTCGCTATGAAATACGAGTACTATGTGTTCTAAGACATTTCCTTCTAAATCGAGTAACGTTTCTATGGAAAAGACAGGATTTTCTTTTGGGATACGACAATGTCATTTCCGATCCACTAATCCTTCTTTACTGCATCCCTCACTCCCAAACATTGACGAATTCACACGGAAATTCCGTCGCTGTGAAATACGAGTACTAAGTGTTCTAAGACATTTCCTTCTAAAACGAGTAACGTTTCTATGGAAACGACAGGATTTTCTTTTGGGATACGACAACCTCATTTCCGATCCACTAATCCTTTACTGCATCCCTCACTCCCACACATTGAAGAATTCACACGGAAATTCCGTCGCTGTGAAATACGAGTACTATGTGTTCTAAGACATTTCCTTCTAAATCGAGTAAAGTTTCTATGGAAACGACAGGATTTTCTTTTGGGATACGACAATCTCATTTCCGATCCACTAATCCTTCTTTACTGCATCCGTCACTCCCGAACATTGACGAATTCACACGGAAATTCCATCGCTGTGAAATACGAGTACTATGTGTTCTAAGACATTTCCTTCTAAATCGAGTAACATTTCTATGGAAACGACAGGATTTACTTTTGGGATACGACAATCTCATTTCCGATCCACTAATCCTTCTTTACTGCACCCCTCACTCCCAAACATTGAAGAATTCACACGGAAATTCCGTCGCTATGAAATAAGAGTACTATGTGATCTAAGACATTTCCTTCTAAATCGAGTAACGTTTCTATGGAAACGACAGGATTTTCTTTTGGGATACGACAATCTCATTTCCGTTCCACTAATCGTCCTTTACTGCATCACTTACTCCCAAACATTGACGAATTCACACGGAAATTCCGTCGCTATGAAATACGAGTACTATGTGTTCTAAGACATTTCCTTCTAAATCGAGTAACGTTTCTATGGAAACGACAGGATTTTCTTTTGGGATACGACAATCACATTTCCGATCCACTAATCCTTCTTTACTGCATCTCTCACTCCCAAATATTGAAGAATTCACACGGAAATTGCGTCGCTGTAAAATACGAGTACTATGTGTTCTAAGACATTTCCTTCTAAATCGAGTAACGTTTCTATGGAAACGACAGGATTTTCTTTTGGGATACGACAATCACATTTCCGATCCACTAATCCTTCTTTACTGCATCTCTCACTCCCAAATATTGAAGAATTCACACGGAAATTGCGTCGCTGTGAAATACGAGTACTATGTGTTCTAAGACATTTCCTTCTAAATCGAGTAACGTTTCTATGGAAACGACAGGATTTTCTTTTGGTATACTACAATCTTATTTCCGATCCACTAATCCTTCTTTACTGCATCCCTCACTCCCAAACATTGATGAATTCTCACGGAAATTCCGTCGCTGTGAAATACGAGTACTATGTGTTCTAAGACATTTCCTTCTAAATCGAGTAACGTTTCTATGGAAACAACAGGATTTTCTTTTGGGATACGACAATCACATTTCCGATCCACTAATCGTTCTTTACTGCATCCCTCACTCCCACACATTGAAGAATTCACACGGAAATTCCGTCGCTGTGAAATACGAGTACTATGTGTTCTAAGACATTTCCTTCTAAATCGAGTAACATTTGTATGGAAACGACAGGATTTTCTTTTGGGATACGACAATTACATTTCCGATCCACTAATCCTTCTTTACTGCATCCCTCACTCCCAAACATTGACGAATTCACACGGAAATTCCGTCGCTGTGAAATACGAGTACTATGTGTTCTAAGACAGTTCCTTCTAAATCGAGTAACGTTTCTATGGAAACGTCAGGATTTTCTTTCGGGATACGACAATCTCATTTCCGATCCACTAATCTTTCTTTACTGCATCCCTCACTCCCAAACATTGACGAATTCACACGGAAATTCCGTCGCTATGAAATACGAGTACTATGTGTTCTGAGACATTTCCTACTAAATCGAGTAACGTTTCTATGGAAACGACAGGATTTTCTTTTGGGATACGACAATGTCATTTCCGATCCACTAATCCTTCTTTACTGCATCCCTCACTCCCAAACATTGACGAATTCACACGGAAATTCCGTCGCTGTGAAATACGAGTACTATGTGTTCTAAGATATTTCCTTCTAAATCGAGTAACGTTTCTATGGAAACGACCGGATTTTCTTTTGGGATACGACAATCTCATTTCCGATCCACTAATCCTTCTTTACTGCATCCCTCACTCCCAAACATTGACGAATTCACACGGAAATTCCGTCGCTGTGAAATACGAGTACTATGTGTTCTATGACATTTCCTTCTAAATCGAGTAACGTTTCTATGGAAACGACAGGATTTTCTTTTGGGATACGACAATCTCATTTCCGATCCACTAATCCTTCTTTACTGCATCCCTCACTCCCAAACATTGACGAATTCACACGGAAATTACGTCGCTGTGAAATACGAGTACTATGTGTTCTAAGACATTTCCTTCTAAATCGAGTAACGTTTCTATGGAAACGACAGGATTTTCTTTTGGGATACGACAATCACATTTCCGATCCACTAATCCTTCTTTCCTGCATCCCTCACTCTCAAACATTGACGAATTCACACGGAAATTCCGTAGCTATGAAATACGAATACAATGTGTTCTAAGACATTTCCTTCTAAATCGAGTAACGTTTCTATGGAAACGACAGGATTTTCTTTTGGGATACGACAATCTCATTTCCGATCCACTAATCGTTCTTTACTGCATCCCTCACTCCCAAACATCGACGAATTCACACGGAAATTCCGTCGCTATGAAATACGAGTACTATGTGTTCTAAGACATTTCCTTCTAAATCGAGTAACGTTTCTATGGAAACGACAGGATTTTCTTTTGGGATACGACAATCTCATTTCCGATTCACTAATCCTTCTTTACTGCATCCCTCACTCCCAAACATTGACGAATTCACACGGAAATTCCGTCGCTGTGAAATACGAGTACTATGTGTTCTAAGACATTTCCTTCTAAATCGAGTAACGTTTCAATGGAAACGACAGGATTTTCTTTTGGGATACGACAATCTCATTTCCGATCCACTAATCCCTCTTTACTGCATCCCTCACTCCCAAACATTGACGAATTCACACGGAAATTCTGTCGCTGTGAAATACGAGTACTATGTGTTCTAAGACATTTCCTTCTAAATCGAGTAACGTTTCTATGGAAACGACAGGATTTTCTTTTGGGATACGACAATCTCATTTCCGATCCACTAATCCTTCTTTACTGCATCCCTCACTCCCAAACATTGACGAATTCACACGGAAATTACGTCGCTGTGAAATACGAGTACTATGTGTTCTAAAACATTTCCTTCTACATCGAGTAACGTTTCTATGGAAACGACAGGTTTTTCTTTTGGGATACGACAATCACATTTCCGATCCACTAATCCTTCTTTACTGCATCCCTCACTCCCAAACATTGACGAATTCACACGGAAATTCCGTCGCTATGAAATACGAGTACTATGTGTTCTAAGACATTTCCTTCTAAATCGAGTAACGTTTCTATGGAAACGACAGGATTTTCTTTTGGGATACGACAATGTCATTTCCGATCCACTAATCCTTCTTTACTGCATCCCTCACTCCCAAACATTGACGAATTCACACGGAAATTCCGTCGCTGTGAAATACGAGTACTATGTGTTCTAAGACATTTCCTTCTAAATCGAGTAACGTTTCTATGGAAACGACAGGATTTTCTTTTGGGATACGACAATCTCATTTCCGATCCACTAATCCTTCTTTACTGCATCCTTCACTCCCACACATTGAAGAATTCACACGGAAATTCCGTCGCTGTGAAATACGAGTACTATGTGTTCTAAGACATTTCCTTCTAAATCGAGTAACGTTTCTATGGAAACGACAGGATTTTCTTTCGGGATACGACAATCTCATTTCCGATCCACTAATCCTTCTTTACTGCATCCCTCACTCCCAAACATTGACGAATTCACACGCAAATTCCGTCGCTGTGAAATACGAGTACTATGTGTTCTAAGACATTTCCTTCTAAATCGAGTAACGTTTCTATGGAAACGACAGGATTTTCTTTTGGGATACGACAATCTCATTTCCGATTCACTAATCCTTCTTTACTGCATCCCTCACTCCCAAACATTGACGAATTCACATGGAAATTCCGTCGCTGTAAAAATACGAGTACTATGTGTTCTAAGACATTTCCTTCTAAATCGAGTAACGTTTCTATGGAAACGACAGGATTTTCTTTTGGGATACGACAATCTCATTTCCGATCCACTAATCCTTCTTTACTGCATCCCTCACTCCCAAACATTGACGAATTCACACGGAAATTACGTCGCTGTGAAATACGAGTACTATGTGTTCTAAGACATTTCCTTCTAAATCGAGTAACGTTTCTATGGAAACGACAGGATTTTCTTTTGGGATACGACAATCACATTTCCGATCCACTAATCCTTCTTTACTGCATCCCTCACTCCCAAACATTGACGAATTCACACGGAAATTCCGTCGCTCTGAAATACGAATACAATGTGTTCTAAGACATTTCCTTCTAAATCGAGTAACGTTTCTATGGAAACGACAGGATTTTCTTTTGGGATACGACAATCTCATTTCCGATCCACTAATCCTTCTTTACTGCATCCCTCACTCCCAAACATTGACGAATTCACACGGAAATTCCGTCGCTATGAAATACGAGTACTATGTGTTCTAAGACATTCCCTTCTAAATCGAGTAACGGTTCTATGGAAACGACAGGATTTTCTTTTGGGATACGACAATCACATTTCCGATCCACTAATCCTTCTTTACTGCATCCCTCACTCCCAAACATTGACGAATTCACACGGAAATTCCGTCGCTATGAAATACAAGTACTATGTGTTCTAAGACATTTCCTTCTGAATCGAGTAACGTTTCTATGGAAACGACAGGATTTTCTTTTTGGATACGACAGTCTCATTTCCGATCTACTAATCCTTCTTTACTGCATCCCTCACTCCCAAACATTGACGAATTCACACGGAAATACCGTCGCTATGAAATATGAGTACTATGTGATCTAAGACATTTCCTTCTAAATCGAGTAACGTTTCTATGGAAACGACAGGATATTCTTTTGGGATACGACAATCTCATTTCCGATCCACTAATCCTTCTTTACTGCATCCCTCACTCCCAAACATTGACGAATTCACACGGAAATTCCGTCGCTGTGAAATACGAGTACTATGTGTTCTAAGACAGTTCCTTCTAAATCGAGTAACGTTTCTATGGAAACGTCAGGATTTTCTTTCGGGATACGACAATCTCATTTCCGATCCACTAATCCTTCTTTACTGCATCCCTCACTCCCAAACATTGACGAATTCACACGGAAATTCCGTCGCTATGAAATACGAGTACTATGTGTTCTGAGACATTTCCTTCTAAATCGAGTAACGTTTCTATGGAAACGACAGGATTTTCTTTTGGGATACGACAATGTCATTTCCGATCCACTAATCCTTCTTTACTGCATCCCTCACTCCCAAACATTGACGAATTCACACGGAAATTCCGTCGCTGTGAAATACGAGTACTATGTGTTCTAAGATATTTCCTTCTAAATCGAGTAACGTTTCTATGGAAACGACAGGATTTTCTTTTGGGATACGACAATCTCATTTCCGATCCACTAATCCTTCTTTACTGCATCCCTCACTCCCAAACATTGACGAATTCACACGGAAATTCCGTCGCTGTGAAATACGAGTACTATGTGTTCTATGACATTTCCTTCTAAATCGAGTAACGTTTCTATGGAAACGACAGGATTTTCTTTTGGGATACGACAATCTCATTTCCGATCCACTAATCCTTCTTTACTGCATCCCTCACTCCCAAACATTGACGAATTCACACGGAAAGTACGTCGCTGTGAAATACGAGTACTATGTGTCCTAAGACATTTCCTTCTAAATCGAGTAACGTTTCTATGGAAACGACAGGATTTTCTTTTGGGATACGACAATCACATTTCCGATCCACTAATCCTTCTTTACTGCATCCCTCACTCTCAAACATTGACGAATTCACACGGAAATTCCGTAGCTATGAAATACGAATACTATGTGTTCTAAGACATTTCCTTCTAAATCGAGTAACGTTTCTATGGAAGCGACAGGATTTTCTTTTGGGATACGACAATCTCATTTCCGATCCACTAATCGTTCTTTACTGCATCCCTCACTCCCAAACATCGACGAATTCACACGGAAATTCCGTCGCTATGAAATACGAGTACTATGAGTTCTAAGACATTTCCTTCTAAATCGAGTAACGTTTCTATGGAAACGACAGGATTTTCTTTTGGGATACGACAATCTCATTTCCGATTCACTAATCCTTCTTTACTGCATCCCTCACTCCCAAACATTGACGAATTCACACGGAAATTCCGTCGCTGTGAAATACGAGTACTATGTGTTCTAAGACATTTCCTTCTAAATCGAGTAACGTTTCTATGGAAACGACAGGATTTTCTTTTGGGATACGACAATCTCATTTCCGATCCACTAATCCTTCGTTACTGCATCCCTCACTCCCAAACATTGACGAATTCACACGGAAATTCCGTCGCTGTGAAATACGAGTACTATGTGTTCTAAGACATTTCCTTCTAAATCGAGTAACGTTTCTATGGAAACGACAGGATTTTCTTTTGGGATACGACAATCTCATTTCCGATCCACTAATCCTTCTTTACTGCATCCCTCACTCCCAAACATTGACGAATTCACACGGAAATTACGTCGCTGTGAAATACGAGTACTATGTGTTCTAAGACATTTCCTTCTAAATCGAGTAACGTTTCTATGGAAACGACAGGTTTTTCTTTTGGGATACGACAATCACATTTCCGATCCACTAATCCTTCTTTACTGCATCCCTCACTCCCAAACATTGACGAATTCACACGGAAATTCCTTAGCTATGAAATACGAATACTATGTGTTCTAAGACATTTCCTTCTAAATCGAGTAATGTTTCTATGGAAACGACAGGATTTTCTTTTGGGATACGACAATCTCATTTCCGATCCACTAATCGTTCTTTACTGCATCCCTCACTCCCAAACATTGACGAATTCACACGGAAATTCCGTCGCTGTGAAATACGAGTACTATGTGTTCTAAGACATTTCCTTCTAAATCGAGTAACGTTTCTATGGAAACGACAGGATTTTCTTTTGGGATACGACAATCTCATTTCCGATCCACTAATCCTTCTTTACTGCATCCCTCACTCCCAAACATTGACGAATTCACACGGAAATTACGTCGCTGTGAAATACGAGTACTATGTGTTCTAAAACATTTCCTTCTACATCGAGTAACGTTTCTATGGAAACGACAGGTTTTTCTTTTGGGATACGACAATCACATTTCCGATCCACTAATCCTTCTTTACTGCATCCCTCACTCCCAAACATTGACGAATTCACACGGAAATTCCGTCGCTATGAAATACGAGTACTATGTGTTCTAAGACATTTCCTTCTAAATCGAGTAACGTTTCTATGGAAACGACAGGATTTTCTTTTGGGATACGACAATGTCATTACCGATCCACTAATCCTTCTTTACTGCATCCCTCACTCCCAAACATTGACGAATTCACACGGAAATTCCGTCGCTGTGAAATACGAGTACTATGTGTTCTAAGACATTTCCTTCTAAATCGAGTAACGTTTCTATGGAAACGACAGGATTTTCTTTTGGGATACGACAATCTCATTTCCGATCCACTAATCCTTCTTTACTGCATCCTTCACTCCCACACATTGAAGAATTCACACGGAAATTCCGTCGCTGTGAAATACGAGTACTATGTGTTCTAAGACATTTCCTTCTAAATCGAGTAACGTTTCTATGGAAACGACAGGATTTTCTTTCGGGATACGACAATCTCATTTCCGATCCACTAATCCTTCTTTACTGCATCCCTCACTCCCAAACATTGACGAATTCACACGCAAATTCCGTCGCTGTGAAATACGAGTACTATGTGTTCTAAGACATTTCCTTCTAAATCGAGTAACGTTTCTATGGAAACGACAGGATTTTCTTTTGGGATACGACAATCTCATTTCCGATTCACTAATCCTTCTTTACTGCATCCCTCACTCCCAAACATTGACGAATTCACATGGAAATTCCGTCGCTGTAAAAATACGAGTACTATGTGTTCTAAGACATTTCCTTCTAAATCGAGTAACGTTTCTATGGAAACGACAGGATTTTCTTTTGGGATACGACAGTCTCATTTCCGATCCACTAATCCTTCTTTACTGCATCCCTCACTCCCAAACATTGACGAATTCACACGGAAATTACGTCGCTGTGAAATACGAGTACTATGTGTTCTAAGACATTTCCTTCTAAATCGAGTAACGTTTCTATGGAAACGACAGGATTTTCTTTTGGGATACGACAATCACATTTCCGATCCACTAATCCTTCTTTACTGCATCCCTCACTCCCAAACATTGACGAATTCACACGGAAATTCCGTCGCTCTGAAATACGAATACAATGTGTTCTAAGACATTTCCTTCTAAATCGAGTAACGTTTCTATGGAAACGACAGGATTTTCTTTTGGGATACGACAATCTCATTTCCGATCCACTAATCCTTCTTTACTGCATCCCTCACTCCCAAACATTGACGAATTCACACGGAAATTCCGTCGCTATGAAATACGAGTACTATGTGTTCTAAGACATTCCCTTCTAAATCGAGTAACGGTTCTATGGAAACGACAGGATTTTCTTTTGGGATACGACAATCACATTTCCGATCCACTAATCCTTCTTTACTGCATCCCTCACTCCCAAACATTGACGAATTCACACGGAAATTCCGTCGCTATGAAATACAAGTACTATGTGTTCTAAGACATTTCCTTCTGAATCGAGTAACGTTTCTATGGAAACGACAGGATTTTCTTTTTGGATACGACAGTCTCATTTCCGATCTACTAATCCTTCTTTACTGCATCCCTCACTCCCAAACATTGACGAATTCACACGGAAATACCGTCGCTATGAAATATGAGTACTATGTGATCTAAGACATTTCCTTCTAAATCGAGTAACGTTTCTATGGAAACGACAGGATATTCTTTTGGGATACGACAATCTCATTTCCGATCCACTAATCCTTCTTTACTGCATCCCTCACTCCCAAACATTGACGAATTCACACGGAAATTCCGTCGCTGTGAAATACGAGTACTATGTGTTCTAAGACAGTTCCTTCTAAATCGAGTAACGTTTCTATGGAAACGTCAGGATTTTCTTTCGGGATACGACAATCTCATTTCCGATCCACTAATCCTTCTTTACTGCATCCCTCACTCCCAAACATTGACGAATTCACACGGAAATTCCGTCGCTATGAAATACGAGTACTATGTGTTCTGAGACATTTCCTTCTAAATCGAGTAACGTTTCTATGGAAACGACAGGATTTTCTTTTGGGATACGACAATGTCATTTCCGATCCACTAATCCTTCTTTACTGCATCCCTCACTCCCAAACATTGACGAATTCACACGGAAATTCCGTCGCTGTGAAATACGAGTACTATGTGTTCTAAGATATTTCCTTCTAAATCGAGTAACGTTTCTATGGAAACGACAGGATTTTCTTTTGGGATACGACAATCTCATTTCCGATCCACTAATCCTTCTTTACTGCATCCCTCACTCCCAAACATTGACGAATTCACACGGAAATTCCGTCGCTGTGAAATACGAGTACTATGTGTTCTATGACATTTCCTTCTAAATCGAGTAACGTTTCTATGGAAACGACAGGATTTTCTTTTGGGATACGACAATCTCATTTCCGATCCACTAATCCTTCTTTACTGCATCCCTCACACCCAAACATTGACGAATTCACACGGAAAGTACGTCGCTGTGAAACACGAGTACTATGTGTCCTAAGACATTTCCTTCTAAATCGAGTAACGTTTCTATGGAAACGACAGGATTTTCTTTTGGGATACGACAATCACATTTCCGATCCACTAATCCTTCTTTACTGCATCCCTCACTCTCAAACATTGACGAATTCACACGGAAATTCCGTAGCTATGAAATACGAATACTATGTGTTCTAAGACATTTCCTTCTAAATCGAGTAACGTTTCTATGGAAACGACAGGATTTTCTTTTGGGATACGACAATCTCATTTCCGATCCACTAATCGTTCTTTACTGCATCCCTCACTCCCAAACATCGACGAATTCACACGGAAATTCCGTCGCTATGAAATACGAGTACTATGAGTTCTAAGACATTTCCTTCTAAATCGAGTAACGTTTCTATGGAAACGACAGGATTTTCTTTTGGGATACGACAATCTCATTTCCGATTCACTAATCCTTCTTTACTGCATCCCTCACTCCCAAACATTGACGAATTCACACGGAAATTCCGTCGCTGTGAAATACGAGTACTATGTGTTCTAAGACATTTCCTTCTAAATCGAGTAACGTTTCTATGGAAACGACAGGATTTTCTTTTTGGATACGACAATCTCATTTCCGATCCACTAATCCTTCGTTACTGCATCCCTCACTCCCAAACATTGACGAATTCACACGGAAATTCCGTCGCTGTGAAATACGAGTACTATGTGTTCTAAGACATTTCCTTCTAAATCGAGTAACGTTTCTATGGAAACGACAGGATTTTCTTTTGGGATACGACAATCTCATTTCCGATCCACTAATCCTTCTTTACTGCATCCCTCACTCCCAAACATTGACGAATTCACACGGAAATTACGTCGCTGTGAAATACGAGTACTATGTGTTCTAAGACATTTCCTTCTAAATCGAGTAACGTTTCTATGGAAACGACAGGTTTTTCTTTTGGGATACGACAATCACATTTCCGATCCACTAATCCTTCTTTACTGCATCCCTCACTCCCAAACATTGACGAATTCACACGGAAATTCCTTAGCTATGAAATACGAATACTATGTGTTCTAAGACATTTCCTTCTAAATCGAGTAATGTTTCTATGGAAACGACAGGATTTTCTTTTGGGATACGACAATCTCATTTCCGATCCACTAATCGTTCTTTACTGCATCCCTCACTCCCAAACATTGACGAATTCACACGGAAATTCCGTCGCTATGAAATACGAGTACTATGTGTTCTAAGACATTTCCTTCTAAATCGAGTAACGTTTCTATGGAAACGACAGGATTTTCTTTTGGGATACGACAATGTCATTTCCGATCCACTAATCCTTCTTTACTGCATCCCTCATTCCCAAACATTGACGAATTCACACGGAAATTCCGTCGCTGTGAAATACGAGTACTATGTGTTCTAAGACATTTCCTTCTAAATCGAGTAACGTTTCTATGGAAACGACAGGATTTTCTTTTGGGATACGACAATCTCATTTCCGATCCACTAATCCTTCTTTACTGCATCCTTCACTCCCACACATTGAAGAATTCACACGGAAATTCCGTCGCTGTGAAATACGAGTACTATGTGTTCTAAGACATTTCCTTCTAAATCGAGTAACGTTTCTATGGAAACGACAGGATTTTCTTTCGGGATACGACAATCTCATTTCCGATCCAGTAATCCTTCTTTACTGCATCCCTCACTCCCAAACATTGACGAATTCACACGGAAATTACGTCGCTGTGAAATACGAGTACTATGTGTTCTAAGACATTTCCTTCTAAATCGAGTAACGTTTCTATGGAAACGACAGGATTTTCTTTTGGGATACGACAATCACATTTCCGATCCACTAATCCTTCTTTACTGCATCCCTCACTCCCAAACATTGACGAATTCACACGGAAATTCCGTCGCTCTGAAATACGAATACAATGTGTTCTAAGACATTTCCTTCTAAATCGAGTAACGTTTCTATGGAAACGACAGGCTTTTCTTTTGGGATACGACAATCTCATTTCCGATCCACTAATCCTTCTTTACTGCATCCCTCACTCCCAAACATTGACGATTTCACACGGAAATTCCGTCGCTATGAAATACGAGTACTATGTGTTCTAAGACATTCCCTTCTAAATCGAGTAACGTTTCTATGGAAACGACAGGATTTTCTTTTGGGATACGACAATCACATTTCCGATCCACTAATCCTTCTTTACTGCATCCCTCACTCCCAAACATTGACTAATTCACACGGAAATTCCGTCGCTGTGAAATACGAGTACTATGTGTTCTAAGACATTTCCTTCTAAATCGAGTAACGTTTCTATGGAAACGACAGGAGTTTCTCTTGGGATACGACAATCACATTTCCGATCCACTAATCCTTCTTTACTGCATCCCTCACTCCCAAACATTGACGAATTCACACGGAAATTCCGTCGCTGTAAAATACGAGTACTATGTGTTCTAAGACATTTCCATCTAAATCGAGTAACGTTTCTATGGAAACGACAGGATTTTCTTTTGGGATACGACAATCACATTTCCGATCCACTAATCCTTCTTTACTGCATCCCTCACTCCCAAACATTGACGAATTCACACGGAAATTCCGTCGCTGTGAAATACGAGTACTATGTGTTCTAAGACATTTCCTTCTAAATCTAGTAACGTTTCTATGGAAACGACAGGTTTTCCTTTTGGGATACGACAATCACATTTCCGATCCACTAAACCTTCTTTACTGCATCCCTCACTCCCTATCATTGACGAATTCACACGGAAATTCCTTCGCTATGAAATACGAGTACTATGTGTTCTAAGACATTTCCTTCTAAATCGAGTATTGTTTCTATGGAAACGACAGGATTTTCTTTTGGGATACGACAATCACATTTCCGATCCACTAATCCTTCTTTACTGCATCCCTCACTCCCAAACATTGACGAATTCACACGGAAATTCCGTCGCTGTGAAATACGAGTAATATGTGTTCTAAGACATTTCCTTCTAAATCGAGTAACGTTTCTATGGAAACGACAGGATTTTCTTTTGGGATACGACAATCACATTTCCGAGTCACTAATCCTTCTTTACTGCATCCCTCACTCCCAAACATTGACGAATTCACACGGAAATTCCGTCGCTGTGAAATACGAGTACTATGTGTTCTAAGACATTTCCTTCTCAATCGAGTAACGTTTCTATGGAAACGACAGGATTTTCTTTTGGGATACGACAATCACATTTCCGATCCACTAATCCTTCTTTACTGCATCCCTCACTCCCAAACATTGACGAATTCACACGGAAATTCCATCGCTGTGAAATACGAGTACTATGTGTTCTAAGACATGCCCTTCTAAATCGAGTAACGTTTCTATGGAAACGACAGGATTTTCTTTTGGGATACGACAATCACATTTCCGATCCACTAATCCTTCTTTACTGCATCCCTCACTCCCAAACATTGACGAATTCACACGGAAATTCCGTCGCTGAGAAATACGAGTTCTATGTGTTCTAAGACATTTCCTTCTAAATCGAGTAACGTTTCTATGGAAACGACAGAATTTTCTTTTGTGATACGACAATCACATTTCCGATCCACTAATCCTACTTTACTGCATCCCTCACTCCCAAACATTGACGAATTCACACGGAAATCCCGTCGCTGTGAAATACGAGTACTATGTGTTCTAAGACATTTCCTTCTAAATCGAGTAACGTTTCTATGGAAACGACAGGATTTTCTTTTGGGATACGACAATCACATTTCCGATCCACTAATCCTTCTCTACTGCATCCCTCACTCCCAAACATTGACGAATTCACACGGATATTCCGTCGCTGTGAAATACGAGTACTATTTGTTCTAAGACATTTCCTTCTAAATCGAGTAACGTTTCTATGGAAACGACAGGATTTTCTTTTGGGATACGACAATCACATTTCCGATTCACTAATCCTTCTTTACTGCATCCCTCACTCCCAAACATTGACGAATTCACACGGAAATTCCGACGCTGTGAAATACGAGTACTATGTGTTCTAAGACATTTCCTTCTAAATCGAGTAACGTTTCTATGGAAACGACAGGATTTTCTTTTGGGATACGACAATCACATTTCCGATCCACTAATCCTTCTTTACTGCATCCCTCACTCCCAAACATTGACGAATTCACACGGAAATTCCGTCGCTGTGAAATACGAGTACTATGTGTTCTAAGACATTTCCTTCTAAATCGAGTAACGTTTCTATGGAAACGACAGGATTTTCTTTTTAGATACGACAATCACATTTCCGATTCACTAATCCTTCTTTACTGCATCCCTCACTCCCAAACATTGACGAATTCACACGGAAATTCCGTCGCTGTGAAATACGAGTACTATGTGTTCTAAGACATTTCCTTCTCAATCGATTAACGTTTCTATGGAAACGACAGGATTTTCTTTTGGGATACGACAATCACATTTCCGATCCACTAATCCCTCTTTACTGCATCCCTCACTCCCAAACATTGACGAATTCACACGGAAATTCCATCGCTGTGAAATACGAGTACTATGTGTTCTAAGACATTTCCTTCTAAATCGAGTAACGTTTCTATGGAAACGACAGGATTTTCTTTTGGGATACGACAATCACATTTCCGATCCACTAATCCTTCTTTACTGCATCCCTCACTCCCAAACATTGACGAATTCACACGGAAATTCCGTCGCTGAGAAATACGAGTTCTATGTGTTCTAAGACATTTCCTTCTAAATCGAGTAACGTTTCTATGGAAACGACAGAATTTTCTTTTGGGATACGACAATCACATTTCCGATCCACTAATCCTTCTTTACTGCATCCCTCACTCCCAAACATTGACGAATTCACACGGAAATTCCGTCGCTGTGAAATACGAGTACTATGTGTTCTAAGACATTTCCTTCTAAATCGAGTAACGTTTCTATGGAAACGACAGGATTTTCTTTTGGGATACGACAATCACATTTCCGATCCACTAATCCTTCTTTACTGCATCCCTCACTCCCAAACATTGACGAATTCACACGGAAATCCCGTCGCTGTGAAATACGAGTACTATGTGTTCTAAGACATTTCCTTCTAAATCGAGTAACGTTTCTATGGAAACGACAGGATTTTCTTTTGGGATACGACAATCACATTTCCGATCCACTAATCCTTCTTTACTGCATCCCTCACTCCCAAACATTGACGAATTCACACGGATATTCCGTCGCTGTGAAATACGAGTACTATTTGTTCTAAGACATTTCTTTCTAAATCGAGTAACGTTTCTATGGAAACGACAGGACTTTCTTTTGGGATACGACAATCACATTTCCGATCCACTAATCCTTCTTTACCGCATCCTTCACTCCCAAACATTGACGAATTCACACGGAAATTCCGTCGCTGTGAAATACGAGTACTATGTGTTCTAAGACATTTCCTTCTAAATCGAGTAACGTTTCTATGGAAACGACAGGATTTTCTTTTGGGATACGACAATCACATTTCCGATCCACTAAACCTTCTTTACTGCATCCCTCACTCCCAAACATTGACGAATTCACACGGAAAATCCGTCGCTATGAAATACGAGTACTATGTGTTCTAAGACATTTCCTTCTAAATCGAGTAACGTTTCTATGGAAACGATAGGATTTTCTTTTGGGATACGACAATCACATTTCCGATCCACTAATCCTTCTTTACTGCATCCCTCACTCCCAAACATTGACGAATTCACACGGAAATTCAGACGCTGTGAAATACGAGTACTATGTGTTCTAAGACATTTCCTTCTAAATCGAGTAACGTTTCTATGGAAACGACAGGATTTTCTTTTGGGATACGACAATCACATTTCCGATCCACTAAACCTTCTTTACTGCATCCCTCACTCCGAAACATTGACGAATTCACACGGAAATTCCGTCGCCATGAAATACGAGTGCTATGTGTTCTAAGACATTTCCTTCTAAATCGAGTAACGTTTCTATGGAAACGACTGGATTTTCTTTTGGGATACGACAATCACATTTCCGATCCACTAATCCCTCTTTATCGCATCCCTCACTCCCAAACATTGACGAATTCACACGGAAATTCCGTCGCTGTGAAATACGAGTACTATGTGTTCTAAGACATTTCCTTCTAAATCGAGTAACGTTTCTATGGAAACGACAGGATTTTCTTTTGGGATACGACAATCACATTTCCGATTCACTAATCCTTCTTTACTGCATCCCTCACTCCCAAACATTGACGAATTCACACGGAAATTCCGTCGCTGTGAAATACGAGTACTATGTGTTCTAAGACATTTCCTTCTCAATCGAGTAACGTTTCTATGGAAACGACTGGATTTTCTTTTGGGATACGACAATCACATTTCCGATCCACTAATCCTTCTTTACTGCATCCCTCACTCCCAAACATTGTCGTATTCACACGGAAATTCCGTCGCTGTGAAATACGAGTACTATGTGTTCTAAGACATTTCCTTCTAAATCGAGTAACGTTTCTATGGAAACGACAGGACTTTCTTTTGGGATACGACAATCACATTTCCGATCCACTAATCCTTCTTTACAGCATCCCTCACTCCCAAACATTGACGAATTCACACGGAAATTCCGTCGCTGTGAAATACGAGTTCTATGTGTTCTAAGACATTTCCTTCTAAATCGAGTTACGTTTCTATGGAAACGACAGAATTTTCTTTTGGGATACGACAATCACATTTCCGATCCACTAATCCTTCATTACTGCATACCTCACTCCCAAACATTGACGAATTCACACGGAAATTCCGTCGCTGTGAAATACGAGTACTATGTGTTCTAAGACATTTCCTTCTAAATCGAGTTACGTTTCTATGGAAACGACAGAATTTTCTTTTGGGATACGACAATCACATTTCCGATTCACTAATCCTTCTTTACTGCATCCCTCACTCCCAAACATTGACGAATTCACACGGAAATTCCGTCGCTGTGAAATACGAGTACTATGTGTTCTAAGACATTTCCTTCTCAATCGAGTAACGTTTCTATGGAAACGACTGGATTTTCTTTTGGGATACGACAATCACATTTCCGATCCACTAATCCTCCTTTACTGCATCCCTCACTCCCAAACATTGTCGTATTCACACGGAAATTCCGTCGCTGTGAAATACGAGTACTATGTGTTCTAAGACATTTCCTTCTAAATCGAGTAACGTTTCTATGGAAACGACAGGATTTTCTTTCGGGATACGACAATCTCATTTCCGATCCAGTAATCCTTCTTTACTGCATCCCTCACTCCCAAACATTGACGAATTCACACGGAAATTACGTCGCTGTGAAATACGAGTACTATGTGTTCTAAGACATTTCCTTCTAAATCAAGTAACGTTTCTATGGAAACGACAGGATTTTCTTTTGGGATACGACAATCACATTTCCGATCCACTAATCCTTCTTTACTGCATCCCTCACTCCCAAACATTGACGAATTCACACGGAAATTCCGTCGCTCTGAAATACGAATACAATGTGTTCTAAGACATTTCCTTCTAAATCGAGTAACGTTTCTATGGAAACGACAGGATTTTCTTTTGGGATACGACAATCTCATTTCCGATCCACTAATCCTTCTTTACTGCATCCCTCACACCCAAACATTGACGATTTCACACGGAAATTCCGTCGCTATGAAATACGAGTACAATGTGTTCTAAGACATTCCCTTCTAAATCGAGTAACGTTTCTATGGAAACGACAGGATTTTCTTTTGGGATACGACAATCACATTTCCGATCCACTAATCCTTCTTTACTGCATCCCTCACTCCCAAACATTGACTAATTCACACGGAAATTCCGTCGCTGTGAAATACGAGTACTATGTGTTCTAAGACATTTCCTTCTAAATCGAGTAACGTTTCTATGGAAACGACAGGAGTTTCTCTTGGGATACGACAATCACATTTCCGATCCACTAATCCTTCTTTACTGCATCCCTCACTCCCAAACATTGACGAATTCACACGGAAATTCCGTCGCTGTAAAATACGAGTACTATGTGTTCTAAGACATTTCCATCTAAATCGAGTAACGTTTCTATGGAAACGACAGGATTTTCTTTTGGGATACGACAATCACATTTCCGATCCACTAATCCTTCTTTACTGCATCCCTCACTCCCAAACATTGACGAATTCACACGGAAATTCCGTCGCTGTGAAATACGAGTACTATGTGTTCTAAGACATTTCCTTCTAAATCTAGTAACGTTTCTATGGAAACGACAGGTTTTCCTTTTGGGATACGACAATCACATTTCCGATCCACTAAACCTTCTTTACTGCATCCCTCACTCCCTATCATTGACGAATTCACACGGAAATTCCTTCGCTATGAAATACGAGTACTATGTGTTCTAAGACATTTCCTTCTAAATCGAGTATTGTTTCTATGGAAACGACAGGATTTTCTTTTGGGATACGACAATCACATTTCCGATCCACTAATCCTTCTTTACTGCATCCCTCACTCCCAAACATTGACGAATTCACACGGAAATTCCGTCGCTGTGAAATACGAGTACTATGTGTTCTAAGACATTTCCTTCTAAATCGAGTAACGTTTCTATGGAAACGACAGGATTTTCTTTTGGGATACGACAATCACATTTCCGAGTCACTAATCCTTCTTTACTGCATCCCTCACTCCCAAACATTGACGAATTCACACGGAAATTCCGTCGCTGTGAAATACGAGTACTATGTGTTCTAAGACATTTCCTTCTCAATCGAGTAACGTTTCTATGGAAACGACAGGATTTTCTTTTGGGATACGACAATCACATTTCCGATCCACTAATCCTTCTTTACTGCATCCCTCACTCCCAAACATTGACGAATTCACACGGAAATTCCATCGCTGTGAAATACGAGTACTATGTGTTCTAAGACATGTCCTTCTAAATCGAGTAACGTTTCTATGGAAACGACAGGATTTTCTTTTGGGATACGACAATCACATTTCCGATCCACTAATCCTTCTTTACTGCATCCCTCACTCCCAAACATTGACGAATTCACACGGAAATTCCGTCGCTGAGAAATACGAGTTCCATGTGTTCTAAGACATTTCCTTCTAAATCGAGTAACGTTTCTATGGAAACGACAGAATTTTCTTTTGGGATACGACAATCACATTTCCGATCCACTAATCCTACTTTACTGCATCCCTCACTCCCAAACATTGACGAATTCACACGGAAATCCCGTCGCTGTGAAATACGAGTACTATGTGTTCTAAGACATTTCCTTCTAAATCGAGTAACGTTTCTATGGAAACGACAGGATTTTCTTTTGGGATACGACAATCACATTTCCCATCCACTAATCCTTCTCTACTGCATCCCTCACTCCCAAACATTGACGAATTCACACGGATATTCCGTCGCTGTGAAATACGAGTACTATTTGTTCTAAGACATTTCCTTCTAAATCGAGTAACGTTTCTATGGAAACGACAGGATTTTCTTTTGGGATACGACAATCACATTTCCGATTCACTAATCCTTCTTTACTGCATCCCTCACTCCCAAACATTGACGAATTCGCACGGAAATTCCGACGCTGTGAAATACGAGTACTATGTGTTCTAAGACATTTCCTTCTAAATCGAGTAACGTTTCTATGGAAACGACAGGATTTTCTTTTGGGATACGACAATCACATTTCCGATCCACTAATCCTTCTTTACTGCATCCCTCACTCCCAAACATTGACGAATTCACACGGAAATTCCGTCGCTGTGAAATACGAGTACTATGTGTTCTAAGACATTTCCTTCTAAATCGAGTAACGTTTCTATGGAAACGACAGGATTTTCTTTTTAGATACGACAATCACATTTCCGATTCACTAATCCTTCTTTACTGCATCCCTCACTCCCAAACATTGACGAATTCACACGGAAATTCCGTCGCTGTGAAATACGAGTACTATGTGTTCTAAGACATTTCCTTCTCAATCGATTAACGTTTCTATGGAAACGACAGGATTTTCTTTTGGGATACGACAATCACATTTCCGATCCACTAATCCCTCTTTACTGCATCCCTCACTCCCAAACATTGACGAATTCACACGGAAATTCCATCGCTGTGAAATACGAGTACTATGTGTTCTAAGACATTTCCTTCTAAATCGAGTAACGTTTCTATGGAAACGACAGGATTTTCTTTTGGGATACGACAATCACATTTCCGATCCACTAATCCTTCTTTACTGCATCCCTCACTCCCAAACATTGACGAATTCACACGGAAATTCCGTCGCTGAGAAATACGAGTTCTATGTGTTCTAAGACATTTCCTTCTAAATCGAGTAACGTTTCTATGGAAACGACAGAATTTTCTTTTGGGATACGACAATCACATTTCCGATCCACTAATCCTTCTTTACTGCATCCCTCACTCCCAAACATTGACGAATTCACACGGAAATTCCGTCGCTGTGAAATACGAGTACTATGTGTTCTAAGACATTTCCTTCTAAATCGAGTAACGTTTCTATGGAAACGACAGGATTTTCTTTTGGGATACGACAATCACATTTCCGATCCACTAATCCTTCTTTACTGCATCCCTCACTCCCAAACATTGACGAATTCACACGGAAATCCCGTCGCTGTGAAATACGAGTACTATGTGTTCTAAGACATTTCCTTCTAAATCGAGTAACGTTTCTATGGAAACGACAGGATTTTCTTTTGGGATACGACAATCACATTTCCGATCCACTAATCCTTCTTTACTGCATCCCTCACTCCCAAACATTGACGAATTCACACGGATATTCCGTCGCTGTGAAATACGAGTACTATTTGTTCTAAGACATTTCTTTCTAAATCGAGTAACGTTTCTATGGAAACGACAGGACTTTCTTTTGGGATACGACAATCACATTTCCGATCCACTAATCCTTCTTTACTGCATCCTTCACTCCCAAACATTGACGAATTCACACGGAAATTCCGTCGCTGTGAAATACGAGTACTATGTGTTCTAAGACATTTCCTTCTAAATCGAGTAACGTTTCTATGGAAACGACAGGATTTTCTTTTGGGATACGACAATCACATTTCCGATCCACTAAACCTTCTTTACTGCATCCCTCACTCCCAAACATTGACGAATTCACACGGAAAATCCGTCGCTATGAAATACGAGTACTATGTGTTCTAAGACATTTCCTTCTAAATCGAGTAACGTTTCTATGGAAACGATAGGATTTTCTTTTGGGATACGACAATCACATTTCCGATCCACTAATCCTTCTTTACTGCATCCCTCACTCCCAAACATTGACGAATTCACACGGAAATTCCGACGCTGTGAAATACGAGTACTATGTGTTCTAAGACATTTCCTTCTAAATCGAGTAACGTTTCTATGGAAACGACAGGATTTTCTTTTGGGATACGACAATCACATTTCCGATCCACTAAACCTTCTTTACTGCATCCCTCACTCCGAAACATTGACGAATTCACACGGAAATTCCGTCGCCATGAAATACGAGTGCTATGTGTTCTAAGACATTTCCTTCTAAATCGAGTAACGTTTCTATGGAAACGACTGGATTTTCTTTTGGGATACGACAATCACATTTCCTATCCACTAATCCCTCTTTATCGCATCCCTCACTCCCAAACATTGACGAATTCACACGGAAATTCCGTCGCTGTGAAATACGAGTACTATGTGTTCTAAGACATTTCCTTCTAAATCGAGTAACGTTTCTATGGAAACGACAAGATTTTCTTTTGGGATACGACAATCACATTTCCGATTCACTAATCCTTCTTTACTGCATCCCTCGCTCCCAAACATTGACGAATTCACACGGAAATTCTGTCGCTGTGAAATACGAGTACTATGTGTTCTAAGACATTTCCTTCTCAATCGAGTAACGTTTCTATGGAAACGACTGGATTTTCTTTTGGGATACGACAATCACATTTCCGATCCACTAATCCTTCTTTACTGCATCCCTCACTCCCAAACATTGTCGTATTCACACGGAAATTCCGTCGCTGTGAAATACGAGTACTATGTGTTCTAAGACATTTCCTTCTAAATCGAGTAACGTTTCTATGGAAACGACAGGATTTTCTTTTGGGATACGACAATCACATTTCCGATCCACTAATCCTTCTTTACTGCATCACTCACTCCCAAACATTGACGAATTCACACGGAAATTCCGTCGCTGTGAAATACGAGTTCTATGTGTTCTAAGACATTTCCTTCTAAATCGAGTTACGTTTCTATGGAAACGACAGAATTTTCTTTTGGGATACGACAATCACATTTCCGATCCACTAATCCTTCATTACTGCATACCTCACTCCCAAACATTGACGAATTCACACGGAAATTCCGTCGCTGTGAAATACGAGTACTATGTGTTCTAAGACATTTC
This sequence comes from Schistocerca piceifrons, assembly GCF_021461385.2. Lineage (NCBI taxonomy): Eukaryota > Metazoa > Arthropoda > Insecta > Orthoptera > Acrididae > Schistocerca > Schistocerca piceifrons. The sequence continues at coordinate 1,777,374 of NW_025728281.1, forward strand.
CTTCTAAATCGAGTAACGTTTCTATGGAAACGACAGGATTTTCTTTTGGGATACGACAATCACATTTCCGATTCACTAATCCTTCTTTACTGCATCCCTCACTCCCAAACATTGACGAATTCACACGGAAATTCCGTCGCTGTGAAATACGAGTACTATGTGTTCTAAGACATTTAATTCTCAATCGAGTAACGTTTCTATGGAAACGACAGGATTTTCTTTTGGGATACGACAATCACATTTCCGATCCACTAATCCTTCTTTACTGCATCCCTGACTCCCAAACATTGACGAATTCACACGGAAATTCCATCGCTGTGAAATACGAGTACTATGTGTTCTAAGACATTTCCTTCTAAATCGAGTAACGTTTCTATGGAAACGACAGGATTTTCTTTTGGGATACGACAATCACATTTCCGATCCACTAATCCTTCTTTACTGCATCCCTCACTCCCAAACATTGACGAATTCACACGGAAATTCCGTCGCTGAGAAATACGAGTTCTATGTGTTCTAAGACATTTCCTTCTAAATCGAGTAACGTTTCTATGGAAACGACAGAATTTTCTTTTGGGATACGACAATCACATTTCCGATCCACTAATCCTTCTTTACTGCATCCCTCACTCCCAAACATTGACGAATTCACACGGAAATTCCGTCGCTGTGAAATACGAGTACTATGTGTTCTAAGACATTTCCTTCTAAATCGAGTAACGTTTCTATGGAAACGACAGGATTTTCTTTTGGGATACGACAATCACATTTCCGATCCACTAATCCTTCTTTACTGCATCCCTCACTCCCAAACATTGACGAATTCACACGGAAATCCCGTCGCTGTGAAATACGAGTACTATGTGTTCTAAGACATTTCCTTCTAAATCGAGTAACGTTTCTATGGAAACGACAGGATTTTCTTTTGGGATACGACAATCACATTTCCGATCCACTAATCCTTCTTCACTGCATCCCTCACTCCCAAACATTGACGAATTCACACGGATATTCCGTCGCTGTGAAATACGAGTACTATTTGTTCTAAGACATTTCTTTCTAAATCGAGTAACGTTCCTATGGAAACGACAGGATTTTCTTTTGGGATACGACAATCACATATCCGATCCACTAATCCTTCTTTACTGCATCCTTCACTCCCAAACATTGACGAATTCACACGGAAATTCCGACGCTGTGAAATACGAGTACTATGTGTTCTAAGACATTTCCTTCTAAATCGAGTAACGTTTCTATGGAAACGACAGGATTTTCTTTTGGGATACGACAATCACATTTCCGATCCACTAAACCTTCTTTACTGCATCCCTCACTCCCAAACATTGACGAATTCACACGGAAAATCCGTCGCTATGAAATACGAGTACTATGTGTTCTTTGACATTTCCTTCTAAATCGAGTAACGTTTCTATGGAAACGACAGGATTTTCTTTTGGGATACGACAATCACATTTCCGATCCACTAATCCTTCTTTACTGCATCCCTCACTCCCAAACATTGACGAATTCACACGGAAAATCCGACGCTGTGAAATACGAGTACTATGTGTTCTAAGACATTTCCTTCTAAATCGAGTAACGTTTCTATGGAAACGACAGGATCTTCTTTTGGGATACGACAATCACATTTCCGATCCACTAAACCTTCTTTACTGCATCCCTCACTCCCAAACATTGACGAATTCACACGGAAATTCCGTCGCCATGAAATACGAGTGCTATGTGTTCTAAGACATTTCCTTCTAAATCGAGTAACGTTTCTATGGAAACGACTGGATTTTCTTTTGGGATACGACAATCACATTTCCGATCCACTAATCCCTCTTTACTGCATCCCTCACTCCCAAACATTGACGAATTCACACGGAAATTCCGTCGCTGTGAAATACGAGTACTATGTGTTCTAAGACATTTCCTTCTAAATCGAGTAACGTTTCTATGGAAACGACAGGATTTTCTTTTGGGATACGACAATCACATTTCCGATTCACTAATCCTTCTTTACTGCATCCCTCACTCCCAAACATTGACGAATTCACATGGAAATTCCGTCGCTGTGAAATAGGAGTACTATGTGTTCTAAGACATTTCCTTCTCAATCGAGTAACGTTTCTATGGAAACGACAGGATTTTCTTTTGGGATACGACAATCACATTTCCGATCCACTAATCCTTCTTTACTGCATCCCTCACTCACAAACATTGACGAATTCACACGGAAATTCCGTCGCTGTGAAATACGAGTACTATGTGTTCTAAGACATTTCCTTCTAAATCGAGTAACGTTTCTATGGAAACGACAGGATTTTCTTTTGGGATACGACAATCACATTTCCGATCCACTAATCCTTCTTTACTGCATCCCTCACTCCCAAACATTGACGAATTCACACGGAAATTCCGTCGCTGTGAAATACGAGTACTATGTGTTCTAAGACATTTCCTTCTAAATCGAGTAACGTTTCTATGGAAACGACAGGATTTTCTTTTGGGATACGACAATCACATTTCCGATCCACTAATCCTTCTTTACTGCATCCCTCACTCCCAAACATTGACGAATTCACACGGAAATTCCGTCGCTGTGAAATACGAGTACAATGTGTTCTAAGACATTTCCTTCTAAATCGAGTAACGTTTCTATGGAAACGACAGGATTTTCTTTTGGGATACGACAATCACATTTCCGATTCACTAATCCTTCTTTACTGCATCCCTCACTCTCAAACATTGACGAATTCACACGGAAATCCCGTCGCTGAGAAATACGAGTACTATGTGTTCTAAGACATTTCCTTCTAAATCGAGTAACGTTTCTATGGAAACGACAGGATTTTCTTTTGGGATACGACAATCACATTTCCGATCCACTAATCCTTCTTTACTGCATCCCTCACTCCCAAACATTGACGAATTCACACGGATATTCCGTCGCTGTGAAATACGAGTACTATTTGTTCTAAGACATTTCTTTCTAAATCGAGTAACGTTTCTATGGAAACGACAGGATTTTCTTTTGGGATACGACAATCACATTTCCGATCCACTAATCCTTCTTTACTGCATCCTTCACTCCCAAACATTGACGAATTCACACGGAAATTCCGACGCTGTGAAATACGAGTACTATGTGTTCTAAGACATTTCCTTCTAAATCGAGTAACGTTTCTATGGAAACGACAGGATTTTCTTTTGGGATACGACAATCACATTTCCGATCCACTAATCCTTCTTTACTGCATCCCTCACTCCCAAACATTGACGAATTCACACGGAAAATCCGTCGCTATGAAATACGAGTACTATGTGTTCTTTGACATTTCCTTCTAAATCGAGTAACGTTTCTGTGGAAACGACAGGATTTTCTTTTGGGATACGACAATCACATTTCCGATCCACTAATCCTTCTTTACTGCATCCCACACTCCCAAACATTGACGAATTCACACGGAAATTCCGACGCTGTGAAATACGAGTACTATGTGTTCTAAGACATTTCCTTCTAAATCGAGTAACGTTTCTATGGAAACGACTGGATTTTCTTTTGGGATACGACAATCACATTTCCGATCCACTAATCCCTCTTTACTGCATCCCTCACTCCCAAACATTGACGAATTCACACGGAAATTCCGTCGCTGTGAAATACGAGTACTATGTGTTCTAAGACATTTCCTTCTAAATCGAGTAACGTTTCTATGGAAACGACAGGATTTTCTTTTGGGATACGACAATCACATTTCCGATTCACTAATCCTTCTTTACTGCATCCCTCACTCCCAAACATTGACGAATTCACACGGAAATTCCGTCGCTGTGAAATACGAGTACTATGTGTTCTAAGACATTTCCTTCTCAATCGAGTAACGTTTCTATGGAAACGACAGGATTTTCTTTTGGGATACGACAATCACATTTCCGATCCACTAATCCTTCTTTACTGCATCCCTCACTCCCAAACATTGACGAATTCACACGGAAATTCCGTCGCTGTGAAATACGAGTACTATGTCTTCTAAGACATTTCCTTCTAAATCGAGTAACGTTTCTATGGAAACGACAGGATTTTCTTTTGGGATACGACAATCACATTTCCGATCCACTAATCCTTCTTTACTGCATCCCTGACTCCCAAACATTGACGAATTCACACGGAAATTCCGTCGCTGTGAAATACGAGTTCTATGTGTTCTAAGACATTTCCTTCTAAATCGAGTAACGTTTCTATGGAAACGACAGAATTTTCTTTTGGGATACGACAATCACATTTCCGATCCACTAATCCTTCTTTACTGCATCCCTCACTCCCAAACATTGACGAATTCACACAGAAATTCCGTCGCTGTGAAATACGAGTACTATGTGTTCTAAGACATTTCCTTCTAAATCGAGTAACGTTTCTATGGAAACGACAGGATTTTCTTTTGGGATACGACAATCACATTTCCGATCCACTAATCCTCCTTTACTGCATCCCTCACTCCCAAACATTGACGAATTCACACGGAAATTCCGTCGCTGTGAAATACGAGTACTATGTGTTCTAAGACATTTCCTTCTAAATCGAGTAACGTTTCTATGGAAACGACAGGATTTTCCTTTTGGGATACGACAATCACATGTCCGATGCACTAATCCTTCTTTACTGCATCACTCACTCCCAAACATTGACGAATTCACACGGAAATTCCGTCGCCATGAAATACGACTGCTATGTGTTCTAAGACATTTCCTTCTAAATCGAGTAACGTTTCTATGGAAACGACTGGATTTTCTTTTGGGATACGACAATCACATTTCCGATCCACTAATCCCTCTTTACTGCATCCCTCACTCCCAAACATTGACGAATTCACACGGAAATTCCGTCGCTGTGAAATACGAGTACTATGTGTTCTAAGACATTTCCTTCTAAATCGAGTAACGTTTCTATGGAAACGACAGGATTTTCTTTTGGGATACGACAATCACATTTCCGATTCACTAATCCTTCTTTACTGCATCCCTCACTCCCAAACATTGACGAATTCACACGGAAATTCCGTCGCTGTGAAATACGAGCACTATGTGTTCTAAGACATTTCCTTCTCAATCGAGTAACGTTTCTATGGAAACGACAGGATTTTCTTTTGGGATACGACAATCACATTTCCGATCCACTAATCCTTCTTTACTGCATCCCTCACTCCCAAACATTGACGAATTCACACGGAAATTCCGTCGCCGTGAAATACGAGTACTATGTGTTCTAAGACATTTCCTTCTAAATCGAGTAACGTTCCTATGGAAACGACAGGATTTTCTTTTGGGATACGACAATCACATTTCCGATCCACTAATCCTTCTTTACTGCATCCCACACTCCCAAACATTGACGAATTCACACGGAAATTCCGACGCTGTGAAATACGAGTACTATGTGTTCTAAGACATTTCCTTCTAAATCGAGTAACGTTTCTATGGAAACGACTGGATTTTCTTTTGGGATACGACAATCACATTTCCGATCCACTAATCCCTCTTTACTGCATCCCTCACTCCCAAACATTGACGAATTCACACGGAAATTCCGTCGCTGTGAAATACGAGTACTATGTGTTCTAAGACATTTCCTTCTAAATCGAGTAACGTTTCTATGGAAACGACAGGATTTTCTTTTGGGATACGACAATCACATTTCCGATTCACTAATCCTTCTTTACTGCATCCCTCACTCCCAAACATTGACGAATTCACACGGAAATTCCGTCGCTGTGAAATACGAGTACTATGTGTTCTAAGACATTTCCTTCTCAATCGAGTAACGTTTCTATGGAAACGACAGGATTTTCTTTTGGGATACGACAATCACATTTCCGATCCACTAATCCTTCTTTACTGCATCCCTCACTCCCAAACATTGACGAATTCACACGGAAATTCCGTCGCTGTGAAATACGAGTACTATGTCTTCTAAGACATTTCCTTCTAAATCGAGTAACGTTTCTATGGAAACGACAGGATTTTCTTTTGGGATACGACAATCACATTTCCGATCCACTAATCCTTCTTTACTGCATCCCTCACTCCCAAACATTGACGAATTCACACGGAAATTCCGTCGCTGAGAAATACGAGTTCTATGTGTTCTAAGACATTTCCTTCTAAATCGAGTAACGTTTCTATGGAAACGACAGAATTTTCTTTTGGGATACGACAATCACATTTCCGATCCACTAATCCTTCTTTACTGCATCCCTCACTCCCAAACATTGACGAATTCACACGGAAATTCCGTCGCTGTGAAATACGAGTACTATGTGTTCTAAGACATTTCCTTCTAAATCGAGTAACGTTTCTATGGAAACGACAGGATTTTCTTTTGGGATACGACAATCACATTTCCGATCCACTAATCCTTCTTTACTGCATCCCTCACTCCCAAACATTGACGAATTCACACGGAAATCCCGTCGCTGTGAAATACGAGTACTATGTGTTCTAAGACATTTCCTTCTAAATCGAGTAACGTTTCTATGGAAACGACAGGATTTTCTTTTGGGATACGACAATCACATTTCCGATCCACTAATCCTTCTTCACTGCATCCCTCACTCCCAAACATTGACGAATTCACACGGATATTCCGTCGCTGTGAAATACGAGTACTATTTGTTCTAAGACATTTCTTTCTAAATCGAGTAACGTTCCTATGGAAACGACAGGATTTTCTTTTGGGATACGACAATCACATATCCGATCCACTAATCCTTCTTTACTGCATCCTTCACTCCCAAACATTGACGAATTCACACGGAAATTCCGACGCTGTGAAATACGAGTACTATGTGTTCTAAGACATTTCCTTCTAAATCGAGTAACGTTTCTATGGAAACGACAGGATTTTCTTTTGGGATACGACAATCACATTTCCGATCCACTAAACCTTCTTTACTGCATCCCTCACTCCCAAACATTGACGAATTCACACGGAAAATCCGTCGCTATGAAATACGAGTACTATGTGTTCTTTGACATTTCCTTCTAAATCGAGTAACGTTTCTATGGAAACGACAGGATTTTCTTTTGGGATACGACAATCACATTTCCGATCCACTAATCCTTCTTTACTGCATCCCTCACTCCCAAACATTGACGAATTCACACGGAAAATCCGACGCTGTGAAATACGAGTACTATGTGTTCTAAGACATTTCCTTCTAAATCGAGTAACGTTTCTATGGAAACGACAGGATCTTCTTTTGGGATACGACAATCACATTTCCGATCCACTAAACCTTCTTTACTGCATCCCTCACTCCCAAACATTGACGAATTCACACGGAAATTCCGTCGCCATGAAATACGAGTGCTATGTGTTCTAAGACATTTCCTTCTAAATCGAGTAACGTTTCTATGGAAACGACTGGATTTTCTTTTGGGATACGACAATCACATTTCCGATCCACTAATCCCTCTTTACTGCATCCCTCACTCCCAAACATTGACGAATTCACACGGAAATTCCGTCGCTGTGAAATACGAGTACTATGTGTTCTAAGACATTTCCTTCCAAATCGAGTAACGTTTCTATGGAAACGACAGGATTTTCTTTTGGGATACGACAATCACATTTCCGATTCACTAATCCTTCTTTACTGCATCCCTCACTCCCAAACATTGACGAATTCACATGGAAATTCCGTCGCTGTGAAATAGGAGTACTATGTGTTCTAAGACATTTCCTTCTCAATCGAGTAACGTTTCTATGGAAACGACAGGATTTTCTTTTGGGATACGACAATCACATTTCCGATCCACTAATCCTTCTTTACTGCATCCCTCACTCACAAACATTGACGAATTCACACGGAAATTCCGTCGCTGTGAAATACGAGTACTATGTGTTCTAAGACATTTCCTTCTAAATCGAGTAACGTTTCTATGGAAACGACAGGATTTTCTTTTGGGATACGACAATCACATTTCCGATCCACTAATCCTTCTTTACTGCATCCCTCACTCCCAAACATTGACGAATTCACACGGAAATTCCGTCGCTGTGAAATACGAGTACTATGTGTTCTAAGACATTTCCTTCTAAATCGAGTAACGTTTCTATGGAAACGACAGGATTTTCTTTTGGGATACGACAATCACATTTCCGATCCACTAATCCTTCTTTACTGCATCCCTCACTCCCAAACATTGACGAATTCACACGGAAATTCCGTCGCTGTGAAATACGAGTACTATGTGTTCTAAGACATTTCCTTCTAAATCGAGTAACGTTTCTATGGAAACGACAGGATTTTCTTTTGGGATACGACAATCACATTTCCGATTCACTAATCCTTCTTTACTGCATCCCTCACTCTCAAACATTGACGAATTCACACGGAAATCCCGTCGCTGTGAAATACGAGTACTATGTGTTCTAAGACATTTACTTCTAAATCGAGTAACGTTTCTATGGAAACGACAGGATTTTCTTTTGGGATACGACAATCACATTTCCGATCCACTAATCCTTCTTTACTGCATCCCTCACTCCCAAACATTGACGAATTCACACGGATATTCCGTCGCTGTGAAATACGAGTACTATTTGTTCTAAGACATTTCTTTCTAAATCGAGTAACGTTTCTATGGAAACGACAGGATTTTCTTTTGGGATACGACAATCACATTTCCGATCCACTAATCCTTCTTTACTGCATCCTTCACTCCCAAACATTGACGAATTCACACGGAAATTCCGACGCTGTGAAATACGAGTACTATGTGTTCTAAGACATTTCCTTCTAAATCGAGTAACGTTTCTATGGAAACGACAGGATTTTCTTTTGGGATACGACAATCACATTTCCGATCCACTAATCCTTCTTTACTGCATCCCTCACTCCCAAACATTGACGAATTCACACGGAAAATCCGTCGCTATGAAATACGAGTACTATGTGTTCTTTGACATTTCCTTCTAAATCGAGTAACGTTTCTGTGGAAACGACAGGATTTTCTTTTGGGATACGACAATCACATTTCCGATCCACTAATCCTTCTTTACTGCATCCCACACTCCCAAACATTGACGAATTCACACGGAAATTCCGACGCTGTGAAATACGAGTACTATGTGTTCTAAGACATTTCCTTCTAAATCGAGTAACGTTTCTATGGAAACGACTGGATTTTCTTTTGGGATACGACAATCACATTTCCGATCCACTAATCCCTCTTTACTGCATCCCTCACTCCCAAACATTGACGAATTCACACGGAAATTCCGTCGCTGTGAAATACGAGTACTATGTGTTCTAAGACATTTCCTTCTAAATCGAGTAACGTTTCTATGGAAACGACAGGATTTTCTTTTGGGATACGACAATCACATTTCCGATTCACTAATCCTTCTTTACTGCATCCCTCACTCCCAAACATTGACGAATTCACACGGAAATTCCGTCGCTGTGAAATACGAGTACTATGTGTTCTAAGACATTTCCTTCTCAATCGAGTAACGTTTCTATGGAAACGACAGGATTTTCTTTTGGGATACGACAATCACATTTCCGATCCACTAATCCTTCTTTACTGCATCCCTCACTCCCAAACATTGACGAATTCACACGGAAATTCCGTCGCTGTGAAATACGAGTACTATGTCTTCTAAGACATTTCCTTCTAAATCGAGTAACGTTTCTATGGAAACGACAGGATTTTCTTTTGGGATACGACAATCACATTTCCGATCCACTAATCCTTCTTTACTGCATCCCTGACTCCCAAACATTGACGAATTCACACGGAAATTCCGTCGCTGTGAAATACGAGTTCTATGTGTTCTAAGACATTTCCTTCTAAATCGAGTAACGTTTCTATGGAAACGACAGAATTTTCTTTTGGGATACGACAATCACATTTCCGATCCACTAATCCTTCTTTACTGCATCCCTCACTCCCAAACATTGACGAATTCACACAGAAATTCCGTCGCTGTGAAATACGAGTACTATGTGTTCTAAGACATTTCCTTCTAAATCGAGTAACGTTTCTATGGAAACAACAGGATTTTCTTTTGGGATACGACAATCACATTTCCGATCCACTAATCCTCCTTTACTGCATCCCTCACTCCCAAACATTGACGAATTCACACGGAAATTCCGTCGCTGTGAAATACGAGTACTATGTGTTCTAAGACATTTCCTTCTAAATCGAGTAACGTTTCTATGGAAACGACAGGATTTTCCTTTTGGGATACGACAATCACATTTCCGATGCACTAATCCTTCTTTACTGCATCACTCACTCCCAAACATTGACGAATTCACACGGAAATTCCGTCGCCATGAAATACGACTGCTATGTGTTCTAAGACATTTCCTTCTAAATCGAGTAACGTTTCTATGGAAACGACTGGATTTTCTTTTGGGATACGACAATCACATTTCCGATCCACTAATCCCTCTTTACTGCATCCCTCACTCCCAAACATTGACGAATTCACACGGAAATTCCGTCGCTGTGAAATACGAGTACTATGTGTTCTAAGACATTTCCTTCTAAATCGAGTAACGTTTCTATGGAAACGACAGGATTTTCTTTTGGGATACGACAATCACATTTCCGATTCACTAATCCTTCTTTACTGCATCCCTCACTCCCAAACATTGACGAATTCACACGGAAATTCCGTCGCTGTGAAATACGAGTACTATGTGTTCTAAGACATTTCCTTCTCAATCGAGTAACGTTTCTATGGAAACGACAGGATTTTCTTTTGGGATACGACAATCACATTTCCGATCCACTAATCCTTCTTTACTGCATCCCTCACTCCCAAACATTGACGAATTCACACGGAAATTCCGTCGCCGTGAAATACGAGTACTATGTGTTCTAAGACATTTCCTTCTAAATCGAGTAACGTTCCTATGGAAACGACAGGATTTTCTTTTGGGATACGACAATCACATTTCCGATCCACTAATCCTTCTTTACTGCATCCCACACTCCCAAACATTGACGAATTCACACGGAAATTCCGACGCTGTGAAATACGAGTACTATGTGTTCTAAGACATTTCCTTCTAAATCGAGTAACGTTTCTATGGAAACGACTGGATTTTCTTTTGGGATACGACAATCACATTTCCGATCCACTAATCCCTCTTTACTGCATCCCTCACTCCCAAACATTGACGAATTCACACGGAAATTCCGTCGCTGTGAAATACGAGTACTATGTGTTCTAAGACATTTCCTTCTAAATCGAGTAACGTTTCTATGGAAACGACAGGATTTTCTTTTGGGATACGACAATCACATTTCCGATTCACTAATCCTTCTTTACTGCATCCCTCACTCCCAAACATTGACGAATTCACACGGAAATTCCGTCGCTGTGAAATACGAGTACTATGTGTTCTAAGACATTTCCTTCTCAATCGAGTAACGTTTCTATGGAAACGACAGGATTTTCTTTTGGGATACGACAATCACATTTCCGATCCACTAATCCTTCTTTACTGCATCCCTCACTCCCAAACATTGACGAATTCACACGGAAATTCCGTCGCTGTGAAATACGAGTACTATGTCTTCTAAGACATTTCCTTCTAAATCGAGTAACGTTTCTATGGAAACGACAGGATTTTCTTCTGGGATACGACAATCACATTTCCGATCCACTAATCCTTCTTTACTGCATCCCTCACTCCCAAACATTGACGAATTCACACGGAAATTCCGTCGCTGTGAAATACGAGTTCTATGTGTTCTAAGACATTTCCTTCTAAATCGAGTAACGTTTCTATGGAAACGACAGAATTTTCTTTTGGGATACGACAATCACATTTCCGATCCACTAATCCTTCTTTACTGCATCCCTCACTCCCAAACATTGACGAATTCACACAGAAATTCCGTCGCTGTGAAATACGAGTACTATGTGTTCTAAGACATTTCCTTCTAAATCGAGTAACGTTTCTATGGAAACGACAGGATTTTCTTTTGGGATACGACAATCACATTTCCGATCCACTAATCCTTCTTTACTGCATCCCTCACTCCCAAACATTGACGAATTCACACGGAAATTCCGTCGCTGTGAAATACGAGTACTATGTGTTCTAAGACATTTCCTTCTAAATCGAGTAACGTTTCTATGGAAACGACAGGATTTTCCTTTTGGGATACGACAATCACATTTCCGATGCACTAATCCTTCTTTACTGCATCCCTCACTCCCAAACATTGACGAATTCACACGGAAATTCCGTCGCCATGAAATACGACTGCTATGTGTTCTAAGACATTTCCTTCTAAATCGAGTAACGTTTCTATGGAAACGACTGGATTTTCTTTTGGGATACGACAATCACATTTCCGATCCACTAATCCCTCTTTACTGCATCCCTCACTCCCAAACATTGACGAATTCACACGGAAATTCCGTCGCTGTGAAATACGAGTACTATGTGTTCTAAGACATTTCCTTCTAAATCGAGTAACGTTTCTATGGAAACGACAGGATTTTCTTTTGGGATACGACAATCACATTTCCGATTCACTAATCCTTCTTTACTGCATCCCTCACTCCCAAACATTGACGAATTCACACGGAAATTCCGTCGCTGTGAAATACGAGTACTATGTGTTCTAAGACATTTCCTTCTCAATCGAGTAACGTTTCTATGGAAACGACAGGATTTTCTTTTGGGATACGACAATCACATTTCCGATCCACTAATCCTTCTTTGCTGCATCCCTCACTCCCAAACATTGACGAATTCACACGGAAATTCCGTCGCTGTGAAATACGAGTACTATGTGTTCTAAGACATTTCCTTCTAAATCGAGTAACGTTTCTATGGAAACGACAGGATTTTCTTTTGGGATACGACAATCACATTTCCGATCCACTAATCCTTCTTTACTGCATCCCTGACTCCCAAACATTGACGAATTCACACGGAAATTCCGTCGCTGTGAAATACGAGTTCTATGTGTTCTAAGACATTTCCTTCTAAATCGAGTAACGTTTCTATGGAAACGACAGAATTTTCTTTTGGGATACGACAATCACATTTCCGATCCACTAATCCTTCTTTACTGCATCCCTCACTCCCAAACATTGACGAATTCACACAGAAATTCCGTCGCTGTGAAATACGAGTACTATGTGTTCTAAGACATTTCCTTCTAAATCGAGTAACGTTTCTATGGAAACGACAGGATTTTCTTTTGGGATACGACAATCACATTTCCGATCCACTAATCCTTCTTTACTGCATCCCTCACTCCCAAACATTGACGAATTCACACGGAAATTCCGTCGCTGTGAAATACGAGTACTATTTGTTCTAAGACATTTCCTTCTAAATCGAGTAACGTTTCTAAGGAAACGACAGGATTTTCTTTTGGGATACGACAATCACATTTCCGATCCACTAATCCTTCTTTACCTCATCCCTCACTCCCAAACATTGACGAATTCACACGGAAATTCCGACGCTGTGAAATACGAGTACTATGTGTTCTAACACATTTCCTTCTAAATCGAGTGACGTTTCTACGGAAACGACACGATTTTCTTTTGGGATACGACAATCACATTTCCGATCCACTAAACCTTCTTTACTGCATCCCTCACTCCCAAACATTGACGAATTCACACGGAAATTCCGTCGCTATGAAATACGAGTACTATGTGTTCTAAGACATTTCCTTCTAAATCGAGTAACGTTTCTATGGAAACGACAGGATTTTTTTTTTGGGATACGACAATCACATTTCCGATCCACTAATCCTACTTTACTGCATCGCTCACTCCCAAACATTGACGAATTCACACGGAATTTCCGTCGCTGTTAAGGGGATACGGAATCACCTATCCCCGCAATGTTAATATATGCCTACTATAGGGAACATTTTCTCACAAACTACTGGAGACAGAGAGGTAAAAATTTTACTGTATGTGCATTCATATGTTACAACAATACTGAAACATCAGTTTATTGTCAAAGTATTTTCTTACAGAGATATTGTACATTTATTTTTAAGTAAATTTTTTCCATCGCTTTTTACTAGACTTTCACCCCTAAGTCTTTTGTAAATCAAGTAATTAAAAAATCGTTGTTTCAGTATGTAATAGGGACCTATGTCACTACGTCATAAAAATTTCAGACTTCTAGGTTGACCAGTACCTGAGATAATGTTCCTAGATGAAGTAAAAAGTAAACTTACGGGAAACGGAGAAAGAAGATTAAAACATTCCTGATCCGTAGCTAATACCCCCTTCACAGTCTTCATAATCATCTTCAAGTCTTCTTTTGGCACCCCTCTGCACCTGTCTTGCTTTTTTCACTAATGTCTTGATTATATTATCAGCATGCCTTAGTCTGTGCTGATCTAAAAAGAACATAGCACGTACCGTACGGGAACCAACACACATACCCAACTTTTGAAGGACCTGGCATTTAGTTATATTTCCAAGATTGAAGGTTGCCACAGCATCATACACACCAAAATGTAGTGTATTAATTCCGACAAACACTGTTTTTGGGAGACGATGCCATATCACACTATTCAAGCACTCGTTGGGGTTCTGCGTTTTTCCGTGAAGACATTTCATCAGAAGACTTCTGTCAGCCAGATCTCTGAAAATGGGCTTTATTTCTGCCATGATGGCTGATGGTAGACTGTGGTGGTGAATGTATTTCTCTCCTGTTGTTAGTCCCCTATTGTATTTACACCAGCTGTTTTCACCTTTGGGGCACAAACCATGTTGTGGATGCTCATCCGTGGATGCGGTGTGGAAATATAAAGCCCATATAGCTCTCCTCATTTCTTCAAGATTGCCTGTATTTTGCCTGATTGCAAGGCCATAGCAGTTCTGAATGTGGTCTATTATGGAATCAGTCAATCTTCCTCTGCCATCCAAGGTTTTCCCATCATCTAGTTTTTTCCCTTTCATAACTGATTTTAACCTTCTCAGCCTGGCACCCATTCTCTTCTGCACATGTCCTATACATTCAAGTTTGCTTATATTTACACTGTTCCCATATGGTTTGCTTTCCAAAACTTCTTTGAATGCTTTAGAGTCACCATCTCCCAGATATTTGACATAGCGAACATTATACCACTGTGAAGAGCGATGAAAAATTTTCTTCACCCCAGCAACCTCCATGCCACCACTACTACCATAATAATTAGCAATACAGTCATCACTGTGTTCATTTTTCAGCCTGCCTGTGCACCTACAGTATTTAGACATTATTGCAACATCAATAACCTTGCCAGTATCAACACTAGTTGCTGTTACAACACCATTGTTGGAGGTGTGGCCCCTTTTCTGCCACGTGCCATCAAACGCCACTGTGAGGTCACGACTGCCGTCATTTTCTTCCACTGCTTCTTCCACAGCAACCTGCATTGACTTCTGTGCTACATCTTCAACTGCAGATCCTAGTACATAATTGTAAGCTTCAAACTTTGAAGGTGCACTTGGAAGATTTAGAACACCACATAGCATATCACCAGCTGCTTTGCCCTTACCAATTGCTCGCAATCCATAAACTAACCTAATATTTACACTATAAAGTTCAGTTTTCTTGTATCCATTATTTACAGTTACTGAAACCGAACTTGGAAACTTACAGCTGTATTTACAAACACTGCATATTAAATTAAACTGGGCAGCCAGGCCAACATGGGATTCTACTTTCAGAGAAACGTTTCCATGACATTTTTTGCAGCACAAACTGTTTTCAAGAGCTTCACACAATATATTCGTATCAATGAGTTCAAAAACTTCATTCCCTCTATCAAGTAAATTATATTTCTCTTCCAAATCTCTTAGTTTTTTATGAGAAGCACTGTTTTCATTTGGTGTAAGTTCGTTCGGCAAATCAGTAATAAGTGGATTTACATTTTCCAACAGTGATGATGATGAACTGCTTTGCTTTGCTAATGAATCATTATTTCTTTTCTTTTGCCAGTTCACACACTTTTTAAATACTTTTGCTTTAGCTCTAGGCATTTTCACTGCGAAAAATGAAGCACTAAATACGAAATAACTCAACAACAACTACTTTCTTATATCACACTGTTTACAAAACAGTCCCGCCACAAAGTCAAAGAGTAACTTGAGGAAACCAGAGAGAAACATTTTCGGGCAACTAGTGTATAAATAGTCGCTGGAAACCGGGATATTTGAATTCATGTCACTTTAAAGGTACTGCCAAAAAGTTCATGGTCAGCCACGAGAGACGTGTATAACTAAAGCGCAATACCCGATCTCACAAATATATAAAAATAAAATAGTTATAATTGTAGTAGAGCTATGTATGATACGTCATTTTAAAGAGGAAACATGGCAGAATATAATACGCCAATAAAAAAAAATTCGATTTTTTAACCCAAAATCCGATTCCGTATCCCCTTAAATACGAGTACTATGTGTTCTAAGACATTTCCTTCTAAATCGAGTAACGTTTCTATGGAAACGACAGGATTTTCTTTTGGGATACGACAATCACATTTCGGATCCACTAATCCTTCTTTACTGCATCCCTCATTCCCAAACATTGACGAATTCACACTGAAATTCCGTCGCTGTGATATACGAGTACTATGTGTTCTAAGACATTTCCTTCTAAATAGAGTAACGTTTCTATGGAAACGACAGGATTTTCTTTAGGGGATACGACAATCACATTTCCGATCCACTAATCCTTCTTCACTGCATCCCTCACTCCCAAACATTGACGAATTCACACGGAAATTCCGTCGCTGTGAAATACGTGTACTATGTGTTCTAAGACATTTCCTTCTAAGTCGAGTAACGTTTATATGGAAACGACAGGATTTTCTTTTGGGATACGACAATCTCATTTCCGATCCACTAATTCTTCTTTACTGCATCCCTCACTCCCAAAAATTGACGAATTCACACGGAAATTCCGTCGCTATGAAATACGAGTACTATGTGTTCTAAGACATTTCCTTCTAAATCGAGTAACGTTTCTATGGAAACGACAGGATTTTCTTTTGGGATACGGCAATCATATTTCCGATCCACTAATCCTTCTTTACTGCATCTCTCACTCCTAAACATTGACGAATTCACACGGAAATTCCGTCGCTGTGAAATACGAGTACTATGTGTTCTTAGACATTTCCTTCTAAATCGAGTAACGTTTCTATGGAAACGACAGGATTTTCTTTTGGGATACGACAATCACATTTCAGAACCACTAATCCTTCTTTACTGCATCCCTCACTCCCAAACATTGACGAATTCACACGGAAATTCCGTCGCCGTGAAATACGAGTACTATGTGTTCTAAGACATTTCCTTCTAAATCGAGTAACGTTTCTATGGAAACGACAGGATTTTCTTTTGGGATACGACAATCTCATTTCCGATCCACTAATTCTTCTTTACTGCATCCCTCACTCCCAAACATTTTAGAATTCACACGGAAATTCCGTCGCTATGAAATACGAGTACTATGTGTTCTAAGACATTTCCTTCTAAATCGAGTAACGTTTCTATGGAAACGACAGAATTTTCTTTTGGGATACGACAATCACATTTCCGATCCACTAATCCTTCTTTACTGCATCCCTCACACCCAAACATTGACGAATTCACACGGAAATTCCGTCGCTGTGAAATACGAGTACTATGTGTTCTAAGACATTTCCTTCTAAATCGAGTAACGTTTCTATGGAAACGACAGGATTTTCTTTTGGGATACGACAATCACATATCCGATCCACTAATCCTTCTTTACTGCATCCCTCACTCACAAACATTGACGAATTCACACGGAAATTCCGTCGCTGTGAAAAACGAGTACTATGTGTTCTAAGACATTTCCTTCTAAATCGAGTAACGTTTCTATGGAAACGACAGGATTTTCTTTTGGGATACGACAATCACATTTCTGATCCACTAATCCTTCTTTACTGCATCCCTCACTCCCAAACATTGACGAATTCACACGGAAATTCCGACGCTGTGAAATACGAGTACTATGTGTTCTAAGACATTTCCTTCTAAATCGAGTAACGTTTCTATGGAAACGACAGGATTTTCTTTTGGGATACGACAATCACATTTCCGATCCACTAACCCTTCTTTACTGCATCCCTCACTCCCAAACATTGACGAATTCACACGGAAATTCCGTCGCTATGAAATACGAGTACTATGTGTTCTAAGACATTTCCTTCTAAATCGAGTAAGGTTTCTATGGAAACGACAGGATTTTCTTTTGGGATACGACAATCACATTTCCGATCCACTAACCCTTCTTTACTGCATCCCTCACTCCCAAACATTGACGAATTCACACGGAAATTCCGTCGCTGTGAAATACGAGTACTATGTGTTCTAAGACATTTCCTTCTAAATCAAGTAACGTTTCTATGGAAACGACAGGATTTTCTTTTGGGATACGACAATCACATTTCCGATCCACTAATCCTCCTTTACAGCATCCCTCATTCCCAAACATTGACGAATTCACACGGAAATTCCGTCGCTGTGATATACGAGTACTATGTGTTCTAAGACATTTCCTTCTAAATCGAGTAACGTTTCTATGGAAACGACAGGATTTTCTTTTGGGATACGACAATCACATTTCCGATCCACTAATCCTTCTTTACTGCATCCCTCACTCCCAAACATTGACGAATTCACACGGAAATTCCGTCGCTGTGAAATACGAGTACTATGTGTTCTAAGACATTTCCTTCTAAATCGAGTAACGTTTCTATGGAAACGACTGGATTTTCTTTTGGGATACGACAATCACATTTCCGATCCACTAATCCCTCTTTACTGCATCCCTCACTCCCAAACATTGACGAATTCACACGGAAATTCCGTCGCTGTGAAATACGAGTACTATGTGTTCTAAGACATTTCCTTCTAAATCGAGTAACGTTTCTATGGAAACGACAGGATTTTCTTTTGGGATACGACAATCACATTTCCGATTCACTAATCCTTCTTTACTGCATCCCTCACTCCCAAACATTGACGAATTCACACGGAAATTCCGTCGCTGTGAAATACGAGTACTATGTGTTCTAAGACATTTCCTTCTCAATCGAGTAGCGTTTCTATGGAAACGACAGGATTTTCTTTTGGGATACGACAATCACATTTCCGATCCACTAATCCTTCTTTACTGCATCCCTCACTCCCAAACATTGACGAATTCACACGGAAATTCCGTCGCTGTGAAATACGAGTAGTATGTGTTCTAAGACATTTCCTTCTAAATCGAGTAAGGTTTCTATGGAAACGACAGGATTTTCTTTTGGGATACGACAATCACATTTCCGATCCACTAACCCTTCTTTACTGCATCCCTCACTCCCAAACATTGACGAATTCACACGGAAATTCCGTCGCTGTGAAATACGAGTACTATGTGTTCTAAGACATTTCCTTCTAAATCAAGTAACGTTTCTATGGAAACGACAGGATTTTCTTTTGGGATACGACAATCACATTTCCGATCCACTAATCCTCCTTTACAGCATCCCTCATTCCCAAACATTGACGAATTCACACGGAAATTCCGTCGCTGTGATATACGAGTACTATGTGTTCTAAGACATTTCCTTCTAAATCGAGTAACGTTTCTATGGAAACGACAGGATTTTCTTTTGGGATACGACAATCACATTTCCGATCCACTAATCCTTCTTTACTGCATCCCTCACTCCCAAACATTGACGAATTCACACGGAAATTCCGTCGCTGTGAAATACGAGTACTATGTGTTCTAAGACATTTCCTTCTAAATCGAGTAACGTTTCTATGGAAACGACTGGATTTTCTTTTGGGATACGACAATCACATTTCCGATCCACTAATCCCTCTTTACTGCATCCCTCACTCCCAAACATTGACGAATTCACACGGAAATTCCGTCGCTGTGAAATACGAGTACTATGTGTTCTAAGACATTTCCTTCTAAATCGAGTAACGTTTCTATGGAAACGACAGGATTTTCTTTTGGGATACGACAATCACATTTCCGATTCACTAATCCTTCTTTACTGCATCCCTCACTCCCAAACATTGACGAATTCACACGGAAATTCCGTCGCTGTGAAATACGAGTACTATGTGTTCTAAGACATTTCCTTCTCAATCGAGTAGCGTTTCTATGGAAACGACAGGATTTTCTTTTGGGATACGACAATCACATTTCCGATCCACTAATCCTTCTTTACTGCATCCCTCACTCCCAAACATTGACGAATTCACACGGAAATTCCGTCGCTGTGAAATACGAGTAGTATGTGTTCTAAGACATTTCCTTCTAAATCGAGTAACGTTTCTATGGAAACGACAGGATTTTCTTTTGGGATACGACAATCACATTTCCGATCCACTAATCCTTCTTTACTGCATCCCTCACTCCCAAACATTGACGAATTCACACGGAAATTCCGTCGCTGTGAAATACGAGTTCTATGTGTTCTAAGACATTTCCTTCTAAATCGAGTAACGTTTCTATGGAAACGACAGAATTTTCTTTTGGGATACGACAATCACATTTCCGATCCACTAATCCTTCTTTACTGCATCCCTCACTCCCAAACATTGACGAATTCACACAGAAATTCCGTCGCTGTGAAATACGAGTACTATGTGTTCTAAGACATTTCCTTCTAAATCGAGTAACGTTTCTATGGAAACGACAGGATTTTCTTTTGGGATACGACAATCACATTTCCGATCCACTAATCCTTCTTTACTGCATCCCTCACTCCCAAACATTGTCGAATTCACACGTAAATTCCGTCGCTGTGAAATACGAGTACTATGTGTTCTAAGACATTTCCTTCTAAATCGAGTAACGTTTCTATGGAAACGACAGGATTTTCTTTTGGGATACGACAATCACATTTCCGATCCACTAATCCTTCTTTACTGCATCCCTCACTCCCAAACATTGACGAATTCACACGGAAATTCCGTCGCTGTGAAATACGAGTACTATTTGTTCTAAGACATTTCCTTCTAAATCGAGTAACGTTTCTAAGGAAACGACAGGATTTTCTTTTGGGATACGACAATCACATTTCCGATCCACTAATCCTTCTTTACCTCATCCCTCACTCCCAAACATTGACGAATTCACACGGAAATTCCGATGCTGTGAAATACGAGTACTATGTGTTCTAACACATTTCCTTCTAAATCGAGTGACGTTTCTATGGAAACGACACGATTTTCATTTGGGATACGACAATCACATTTCCGATCCACTAAACCTTCTTTACTGCATCCCTCAATCCCAAACATTGACGAATTCACACGGAAATTCCGTCGCTATGAAATACGAGTACTATGTGTTCTAAGACATTTCCTTCTAAATCGAGTAACGTTTCTATGGAAACGACAGGATTTTTTTTTTGGGATACGACAATCACATTTCCGATCCACTAATCCTTCTTTACTGCATCGCTCACTCCCAAACATTGACGAATTCACACGGAATTTCCGTCGCTGTTAAATACGAGTACTATGTGTTCTAAGACATTTCCTTCTAAATCGAGTAACGTTTCTATGGAAACGACAGGATTTTCTTTTGGGATACGACAATCACATTTCGGATCCACTAATCCTTCTTTACTGCATCCCTCATTCCCAAACATTGACGAATTCACACGGAAATTCCGTCGCTGTGATATACTAGTACTATGTGTTCTAAGACATTTCCTTCTAAATAGAGTAACGTTTCTATGGAAACGACAGGATTTTCTTTTGGGATACGACAATCACATTTCCGATCCACTAATCCTTCTTCACTGCATCCCTGACTCCCAAACATTGACGAATTCACACGGAAATTCCGTCGCTGTGAAATACGTGTACTATGTGTTCTAAGACATTTCCTTCTAAGTCGAGTAACGTTTCTATGGAAACGACAGGATTTTCTTTTGGGATACGACAATCTCATTTCCGATCCACTAATTCTTCTTTACTGCATCCCTCACTCCCAAAAATTGACGAATTCACACGGAAATTCCGTCGCTATGAAATACGAGTACTATGTGTTCTAAGACATTTCCTTCTAAATCGAGTAACGTTTCTATGGAAACGACAGGATTTTCTTTTGGGATACGACAATCATATTTCCGATCCACTAATCCTTCTTTACTGCATCTCTCACTCCCAAACATTGACGAATTCACACGGAAATTCCGTCGCTGTGAAATACGAGTACTATGTGTTCTTAGACATTTCCTTCTAAATCGAGTAACGTTTCTATGGAAACGACAGGATTTTCTTTTGGGATACGACAATCACATTTCCGAACCACTAATCCTTCTTTACTGCATCCCTCACTCCCAAACATTGACGAATTCACACGGAAATTCCGTCGCCGTGAAATACGAGTACTATGTGTTCTAAGACATTTCCTTCTAAATCGAGTAACGTTTCTATGGAAACGACAGGATTTTCTTTTGGGATACGACAATCTCATTTCCGATCCACTAATTCTTCTTTACTGCATCCCTCACTCCCAAACATTTTAGAATTCACACGGAAATTCCGCCGCTATGAAATACGAGTACTATGTGTTCTAAGACATTTCCTTCTAAATCGAGTAACGTTTCTATGGAAACGACAGGATTTTCTTTTGGGATACGACAATCACATTTCCGATCCACTAATCCTTCTTTACTGCATCCCTCACACCCAAAAATTGACGAATTCACACGGAGATTCCGTCGCTGTGAAATACGAGTACTATGTGTTCTAAGACATTTCCTTCTAATTCGAGTAACGTTTCTATGGAAACGACAGGATTTTCTTTTGGGATACGACAATCACATTTCCGATCCACTAATCCTTCTTTACTGCATCCCTCACTCCCAAACATTGACGAATTCACACGGAAATTCCGTCGCTGTGAAAAACGAGTACTATGTGTTCTAAGACATTTCCTTCTAAATCGAGTAACGTTTCTATGGAAACGACAGGATTTTCTTTTGGGATACGACAATCACATTTCTGATCCACTAATCCTTCTTTACTGCATCCCTCACTCCCACACATTGACGAATTCACACGGAAATTCCGACGCTGTGAAATACGAGTACTATGTGTTCTAAGACATTTCCTTCTAAATCGAGTAACGTTTCTATGGAAACGACAGGATTTTCTTTTGGGATACGACAATCACATTTCCGATCCACTAATCCTTCTTCACTGCATCCCTCACTCCCAAACATTGACGAATTCACACGGAAATTCCGTCGCTGTGAAATACGTGTACTATGTGTTCTAAGACATTTCCTTCTAAGTCGAGTAACGTTTCTATGGAAACGACAGGATTTTCTTTTGGGATACGACAATCTCATTTCCGATCCACTAATTCTTCTTTACTGCATCCCTCACTCCCAAAAATTGACGAATTCACACGGAAATTCCGTCGCTATGAAATACGAGTACTATGTGTTCTAAGACATTTCCTTCTAAATCGAGTAACGTTTCTATGGAAACGACAGGATTTTCTTTTGGGATACGACAATCATATTTCCGATCCACTAATCCTTCTTTACTGCATCTCTCACTCCCAAACATTGACGAATTCACACGGAAATTCCGTCGCTGTGAAATACGAGTACTATGTGTTCTTAGACATTTCCTTCTAAATCGAGTAACGTTTCTATGGAAACGACAGGATTTTCTTTTGGGATACGACAATCACATTTCCGAACCACTAATCCTTCTTTACTGCATCCCTCACTCCCAAACATTGACGAATTCACACGGAAATTCCGTCGCCGTGAAATACGAGTACTATGTGTTCTAAGACATTTCCTTCTAAATCGAGTAACGTTTCTATGGAAACGACAGGATTTTCTTTTGGGATACGACAATCACATTTCCGATCCACTAATCCTTCTTTACTGCATCCCTCACTCCCAAACATTGACGAATTCACACGGAAATTCCGTCGCTGTGAAAAACGAGTACTATGTGTTCTAAGACATTTCCTTCTAAATCGAGTAACGTTTCTATGGAAACGACAGGATTTTCTTTTGGGATACGACAATCACATTTCTGATCCACTAATCCTTCTTTACTGCATCCCTCACTCCCACACATTGACGAATTCACACGGAAATTCCGACACTGTGAAATACGAGTACTATGTGTTCTAAGACATTTCCTTCTAAATCGAGTAACGTTTCTATGGAAACGACAGGATTTTCTTTTGGGATACGACAATCACATTTCCGATCCACTAACCCTTCTTTACTGCATCCCTCACTCCCAAACATTGACGAATTCACACGGAAATTCCGTCGCTATGAAATACGAGTACTATGTGTTCTAAGACATTTCCTTCTAAATCGAGTAACGTTTCTATGGAAACGACAGCATTTTCTTTTGGGATACGACAATCACATTTCCGATCCACTAATCCTTCTTTACTGCATCCCTCACTCCCAAACATTGACGAATTCACACGGAAATTCCGTCGCTGTGAAATACGAGTACTATGTGTTCTAAGACATTTCCTTCTAAATCGAGTAACGTTTCTATGGAAACGACAGGATTTTCCTTTGGGATACGACAATCACATTTCCGATCCACTAATCCTTCTTTACTGCATCCCTCATTCCCAAACATTGACGAATTCACACGGAAATTCCGTCGCTGTGATATACGAGTACTATGTGTTCTAAGACATTTCCTTCTAAATCGAGTAACGTTTCTATGGAAACGACAGGATTTTCTTTTGGGATACGACAATCACATTTCCGATCCGCTAATCCTTCTTTACTGCATCCCTCACTCCCAAACATTGACGAATTCACACGGAAATTCCGTCGCTGTGAAATACGAGTACTATGTGTTCTAAGACATTTCCTTCTAAATCGAGTAACGTTTCTATGGAAACGACAGGATTTTCTTTTGGGATACGACAATCTCTTTTCCGATCCACTAATTCCTCTTTACCGCATCCCTCACTCCCAAACATTGACGAATTCA
Source organism: Schistocerca piceifrons (assembly GCF_021461385.2). Lineage (NCBI taxonomy): Eukaryota > Metazoa > Arthropoda > Insecta > Orthoptera > Acrididae > Schistocerca > Schistocerca piceifrons. Next base: position 1,802,428 of record NW_025728281.1, read on the forward strand.
CACGGAAATTCCGTCGCTGTGAAATACGAGTACTATATGTTCTAAGACATTTCCTTCTAAATCGAGGAACGTTTCTATGGAAACGACAGGATTTTCTTTTGGGATACGACAATCACATTTCCGATCCACTAAACCTTCTTTACTGCATCCCTCACTCCCAAACATTGACGAATTCACACGGAAATTCCGTCGCTATGAAATACGAGTACTATGTGTTCTAAGACATTTCCTTCTAAATCGAGTAACGTTTCTATGGAAACGACAGGATTTTCTTTTGGGATTCGACAATCACATTTCCGATCCACTAATCCTTCTTTACTGCATTCCTCACTCCCAAACATTGACGAATTCACACGGAAATTCCGTCGCTGTGAAATACGAGTACTATGTGTTCTAAGACATTTCCTTCTAAATCGAGTAACGTTTCTATGGAAACGACAGGATTTTCTTTTGGGATACGACAATCACATTTCTGATCCACTAATCCTTCTTTACTGCATCCCTCACTCCCAAACATTGACGAATTCACACGGAAATTCCGACGCAGTGAAATACGAGTACTATGTGTTCTAAGACATTTCCTTCTAAATCAAGTAACGTTTCTATGGAAACGACAGGATTTTCTTTTGGGATACGAGAATCACATTTCCGATCCACTAAACCTCCTTTACTGCATCCCTCACTCCCAAACATTGACGAATTCACACGGAAATTCCGTCGCTATGAAATACGAGTACTATGTGTTCTAAGACATTTCCTTCTAAATCGAGTAACGTTTCTATGGAAACGACAGGATTTTCTTTTGGGATACGACAATCACATTTCCGATCCACTAATCCTTCTTTACTGCATCCCTCACTCCCAAACATTGACGAATTCACACGGAAATTCCGTCGCTGTGAAATACGAGTACTATGTGTTCTAAGACATTTCCTTCTAAATCGAGTAACGTTTCTATGGAAACGACAGGATTTTCTTTTGGGATACGACAACCGCATTTCCGATCCACTAATCCTTCTTTACTGCATCCCTCATTCCCAAACATTGACGAATTCACATGGAAATTGCGTCGCTGTGAAATACGAGTACTATGTGTTCTAAGACATTTCCTTCTAAATCGAGTAACGTTTCTATGGAACGACAGGATTTTCTTTTGGGATACGACAATCACATTTCCGATCCACTAATCCTTCTTTACTGCATCCCTCACTCCCAAACATTGACGAATTCACACGGAAATTCCGTCGCTGTGTAATACGTGTACTATGAGTTCTAAGACATTTCCTTCTAAATGGAGTAACGTTTCTATGGAAACGACAGGATTTTCTTTTGGGATACGACAATCTCATTTCCGATCCACTAATTCTTCTTTACTGCATCCCTCACTCCCAAACATTGACGAATTGACACGGAAATTCCGTCGCTATGAAATACGAGTACTATGTGTTCTAAGACATTTCCTTCTAAATCGAGTAACGTTTCTATGGAAACGACAGGATTTTCTTTTGGGATACGACAATCACATTTCCGATCCACTAATCCTTCTTTACTGCATCCCTCACTCCCAAACATTGACGCATTCACACGGAAATTCCGTCGCTGTGAAATACGAGTACTATGTGTTCTAAGACATTTCCTTCTAAATCGAGTAACGTTTCTATGGAAACGACAGGATTTTCTTTTGGGATACGACAATCACATTTCCGATCCACTAATCCTTCTTTACTGCATCCCTCACTCCCAAACATTGACGAATTCACACGGAAATTCCGACGCTGTAAAATACGAGTACTATGTGTTCTAAGACATTTCCTTCTAAATCGAGTAATGTTTCTATGGGAACGACAGGATTTTCTTTTGGGATACGACAATCACATTTCCGATCCACTAAACCTTCTTTACTGCATCCCTCACTCCCAAACATTGACGAATTCACACGGAAATTCCGTCGCTTTGAAATACGAGTACTATGTGCTCTAAGACATTTCCTTCTAAATCGAGTAACGTTTCTATGGAAACGACAGGATTTTCTTTTGGGATACGACAATCACATTTCCGATCCACTAATCCTTCTTTACTGCATCCCTCACTCCCAAACATTGACGAATTCACACGGAAATTCCGTCGCTGTGAAAAACGAGTACCATGTGTTCTAAGACATTTCCTTTTAAATCGAGTAACGTTTCTATGGAAACGACATGATTTTCTTTTGGGATACGACAATCACATTTCCGATCCACTAATCCTTCTTTACTGCATCCCTCACTCCCAAACATTGACGAATTCACACGGAAATTCCGTCGCTGTGAAATACGAGTACTATGTGTTCTAAGACATTTCCTTCTAAATCGAGTAACGTTTCTATGGAAACGACAGAATTTTCTTTTGGGATACGACAATCACATTTCCGATCCACTAATCCTTCTTTACTGCATCCCTCATTCCCAAACATTGACGAATTCACACGGAAATTCCGTCGCTGTGAAATACGAGTACTATGTGTTCTAAGACTTTTCCTTCTAAATCGAGTAACGTTTCTATGGAAACGACAGGATTTTCTTTTGGGATACGATAATCGCATTTCCGATCCACTAATCCTTCTTTACTGCATCCCTCACTCCCAAACATTGACGAATTCACACGGAAATTCCGTCGCTGTGAAATACGAGTACTATGTGTTCTAAGACATTTCCTTCTAAATCGAGTAACGTTTCTATGGAAGCGACAGGATTTTCTTTTGGGATACGACAATCTCATTTCCGATCCACTAATTCTTCTTTACTGCATCCCTCACTCCCAAACATTGACGAATTCACACGGAAATTCCGTCGCTATGAAATACGAGTACTATGTGTTCTAAGACATTTCCTTCTAAATCGAGTTATGTATCTATGGAAACGACAGATTTTCTTTTGGGATACAACAATCACATTTCCGATCCACTAATCCTTCTTTACTGCATCCCTCACTCCCAAACATTGACGAATTCACACGGAAATTCCGTCGCTGTGAAATACGAGTACTATGTGTTCTAAGACATTTCCTTCTAAATCGAGTTACGTTTCTATGGAAACGACAGGATTTTCTTTTGGGATACGACAATCACATTTCCGATCCACTAATCCTTCTTTACTGCATCCCTCACTCCCAAACATTGACGAATACACACGGAAATTCCATCGCTGTGAAATACGAGTACTATGTGTTCTAAGACATTTCCTTCTAAATCGAGTAACGTTTCTATGGAAACGACAGGATTTTCTTTTGGGATACGACAATCACATTTGCGATCCACTAATCCTTCTTTACTGCATCCCTTACTCCAAAACATAGACGAATTCACACGGAAATTCCGTCGCTGTGAAATACGAGTACTACGTGTTCTAAGACATTTCCTTCTAAATCGAGTAACGTTTCTATGGAAACGACAGGATTTTCTTTCGGGATACGACAATCTCATTTCCGATCCACTAAACCTTCTTTACTGCATCCCTCACTCCCAAACGTTGACGAATTCACACGGAAATTCCGTCGCTGTGAAATACGAGTACTATGTGATCTAAGACATTTCCTTCTAAATCGAGTAACGTTTCTATGGAAACGACAGGATTTTCTTTTGGGATACGACAATCTCATTTCCGATCCACTAATCGTTCTTTACTGCATCCCTCACTCCCAAACATTGACGAATTCACACGGAAATTCCGTCGCTGTGAAATACGAGTACTATGTGTTCTAAGACATTTCCTTCTAAATCGAGTAACGTTTCTATGGAAACGACAGGATTTTCTTTTGGGATGCGACAATCACATTTCTGATCCACTAATCCTTCTTTACTGCATCCCTCACTCCCAAACATTGACGAATTCACACGGAAATTCCGACGCTGTGAAATTCGAGTACTATGTGATCTAAGACATTTCCTTCTAAATCAAGTAACGTTTCTATGGAAACGACAGGATTTTCTTTTGGGATACGAGAATAACATTTCCGATCCACTAAACCTCCTTTACTGCATCCCTCACTCCCAAACATTGACGAATTCACACGGAAATTCCGTCGCTATGAAATACGAGTACTATGTGTTCTAAGACATTTCCTTCTAAATCGAGTAACGTTTCTATGGAAACGACAGGATTTTCTTTTGGGATACGACAATCACATTTCCGATCCACTAATCCTTCTTTACTGCATCCCTCACTCCCAAACATTGACGAATTCACACGGAAATTGCGTCGCTGTGAAATACGAGTACTATGTGTTCTAAGACATTTCCTTCTAAATCGAGTAACGTTTCTATGGAAACGACAGGATTTTCTTTTGGGATACGACAACCGCATTTCCGATCCACTAATCCTTCTTTACTGCATCCCTCATTCCCAAACATTGACGAATTCACATGGAAATTGCGTAGCTGTGAAATACGAGTACTATGTGTTCTAAGACATTTCCTTCTAAATCGAGTAACGTTTCTATGGAACGACAGGATTTTCTTTTGGGATACGACAATCACATTTCCGATCCACTAATCCTTCTTTACTGCATCCCTCACTATCAAACATTGACGAATTCACACGGAAATTCCGTCGCTGTGTAATACGTGTACTATGAGTTCTAAGACATTTCCTTCTAAATGGAGTAACGTTTCTATGGAAACGACAGGATTTTCTTTTGGGATACGACAATCACATTTCCGATCCACTAATCCTTCTTTACTGCATCCCTCACTCCCAAACATTGACGAATTCACACGGAAATTCCGTCGCTGTGAAATACGAGTACTATGTGTTCTAAGACATTTCCTTCTAAATCGAGTAACGTTTCTATGGAAACGACAGGATTTTCTTTTGGGATACGACAACCGCATTTCCGATCCACTAATCCTTCTTTACTGCATCCCTCATTCCCAAACATTGACGAATTCACATGGAAATTGCGTCGCTGTGAAATACGAGTACTATGTGTTCTAAGACATTTCCTGCTAAATCGAGTAACGTTTCTATGGAACGACAGGATTTTCTTTTGGGATACGACAATCACATTTCCGATCCACTAATCCTTCTTTACTGCATCCCTCACTCCCAAACATTGACGAATTCACACGGAAATTCCGTCGCTGAGTAATACGTGTACTATGAGTTCTAAGACATTTCCTTCTAAATGGAGTAACGTTTCTATGGAAACGACAGGATTTTCTTTTGGGATACGACAATCACATTTCCGATCCACTAATCCTTCTTTACTGCATCCCTCACTCCCAAACATTGACGCATTCACACGGAAATTCCGTCGCTGTGAAATACGAGTACTATGTGTTCTAAGACATTTCCTTCTAAATCGAGTAACGTTTCTATGGAAACGACAGGATTTTCTTTTGGGATACGACAATCACATTTCCGATCCACTAATCCTTCTTTACTGCATCCCTCACTCCCAAACATTGACGAATTCACACGGAAATTCCGACGCTGTAAAATACGAGTACTATGTGTTCTAAGACATTTCCTTCTAAATCGAGTAATGTTTCTATGGAAACGACAGGATTTTCTTTTGGGATACGACAATCACATTTCCGATCCACTAAACCTTCTTTACTGCATCCCTCACTCCCAAACATTGACGAATTCACACGGAAATTCCGTCGCTTTGAAATACGAGTACTATGTGCTCTAAGACATTTCCTTCTAAATCGAGTAACGTTTCTATGGAAACGACAGGATTTTCTTTTGGGATACGACAATCACATTTCCGATCCACTAATCCTTCTTTACTGCATCCCTCACTCCCAAACATTGACGAATTCACACGGAAATTCCGTCGCTGTGAAAAACGAGTACCATGTGTTCTAAGACATTTCCTTTTAAATCGAGTAACGTTTCTATGGAAACGACATGATTTTCTTTTGGGATACGACAATCACATTTCCGACCCACTAATCCTTCTTTACTGCATCCCTCACTCCCAAACATTGACGAATTCACACGGAAATTCCGTCGCTGTGAAATACGAGTACTATGTGTTCTAAGACATTTCCTTCTAAATCGAGTAACGTTTCTATGGAAACGACAGAATTTTCTTTTGGGATACGACAATCACATTTCCGATCCACTAATCCTTCTTTACTGCATCCCTCATTCCCAAACATTGACGAATTCACACGGAAATTCCGTCGCTGTGAAATACGAGTACTATGTGTTCTAAGACTTTTCCTTCTAAATCGAGTAACGTTTCTATGGAAACGACAGGATTTTCTTTTGGGATACGATAATCGCATTTCCGATCCACTAATCCTTCTTTACTGCATCCCTCACTCCCAAACATTGACGAATTCACACGGAAATTCCGTCGCTGTGAAATACGAGTACTATGTGTTCTAAGACATTTCCTTCTAAATCGAGTAACGTTTCTATGGAAGCGACAGGATTTTCTTTTGGGATACGACAATCTCATTTCCGATCCACTAATTCTTCTTTACTGCATCCCTCACTCCCAAACATTGACGAATTCACACGGAAATTCCGTCGCTATGAAATACGAGTACTATGTGTTCTAAGACATTTCCTTCTAAATCGAGTTATGTATCTATGGAAACGACAGATTTTCTTTTGGGATACAACAATCACATTTCCGATCCACTAATCCTTCTTTACTGCATCCCTCACTCCCAAACATTGACGAATTCACACGGAAATTCCGTCGCTGTGAAATACGAGTACTATGTGTTCTAAGACATTTCCTTCTAAATCGAGTTACGTTTCTATGGAAACGACAGGATTTTCTTTTGGGATACGACAACCGCATTTCCGATCCACTAATCCTTCTTTACTGCATCCCTCATTCCCAAACATTGACGAATTCACATGGAAATTGCGTCGCTGTGAAATACGAGTACTATGTGTTCTAAGACATTTCCTTCTAAATCGAGTAACGTTTCTATGGAACGACAGGATTTTCTTTTGGGATACGACAATCGCATTTCCGATCCACTAATCCTTCTTTACTGCATCCCTCACTCCCAAACATTGACGAATTCACACGGAAATTCCGTCGCTGTGTAATACGTGTACTATGAGTTCTAAGACATTTCCTTCTAAATGGAGTAACGTTTCTATGGAAACGACAGGATTTTCTTTTGGGATACGACAATCTCATTTCCGATCCACTAATTCTTCTTTACTGCATCCCTCACTCCCAAACATTGACGAATTGACACGGAAATTCCGTCGCTATGAAATACGAGTACTATGTGTTCTAAGACATTTCCTTCTAAATCGAGTAACGTTTCTATGGAAACGACAGGATTTTCTTTTGGGATACGACAATCACATTTCCGATCCACTAATCCTTCTTTACTGCATCCCTCACTCCCAAACATTGACGCATTCACACGGAAATTCCGTCGCTGTGAAATACGAGTACTATGTGTTCTAAGACATTTCCTTCTAAATCGAGTAACGTTTCTATGGAAACGACAGGATTTTCTTTTGGGATACGACAATCACATTTCCGATCCACTAATCCTTCTTTACTGCATCCCTCACTCCCAAACATTGACGAATTCACACGGAAATTCCGACGCTGTAAAATACGAGTACTATGTGTTCTAAGACATTTCCTTCTAAATCGAGTAATGTTTCTATGGGAACGACAGGATTTTCTTTTGGGATACGACAATCACATTTCCGATCCACTAAACCTTCTTTACTGCGTCCCTCACTCCCAAACATTGACGAATTCACACGGAAATTCCGTCGCTTTGAAATACGAGTACTATGTGCTCTAAGACATTTCCTTCTAAATCGAGTAACGTTTCTATGGAAACGACAGGATTTTCTTTTGGGATACGACAATCACATTTCCGATCCACTAATCCTTCTTTACTGCATCCCTCACTCCCAAACATTGACGAATTCACACGGAAATTCCGTCGCTGTGAAAAACGAGTACCATGTGTTCTAAGACATTTCCTTTTAAATCGAGTAACGTTTCTATGGAAACGACATGATTTTCTTTTGGGATACGACAATCACATTTCCGATCCACTAATCCTTCTTTACTGCATCCCTCACTCCCAAACATTGACGAATTCACACGGAAATTCCGTCGCTGTGAAATACGAGTACTATGTGTTCTAAGACATTTCCTTCTAAATCGAGTAACGTTTCTATGGAAACGACAGAATTTTCTTTTGGGATACGACAATCACATTTCCGATCCACTAATCCTTCTTTACTGCATCCCTCATTCCCAAACATTGACGAATTCACACGGAAATTCCGTCGCTGTGAAATACGAGTACTATGTGTTCTAAGACTTTTCCTTCTAAATCGAGTAACGTTTCTATGGAAACGACAGGATTTTCTTTTGGGATACGATAATCGCATTTCCGATCCACTAATCCTTCTTTACTGCATCCCTCACTCCCAAACATTGACGAATTCACACGGAAATTCCGTCGCTGTGAAATACGAGTACTATGTGTTCTAAGACATTTCCTTCTAAATCGAGTAACGTTTCTATGGAAGCGACAGGATTTTCTTTTGGGATACGACAATCTCATTTCCGATCCACTAATTCTTCTTTACTGCATCCCTCACTCCCAAACATTGACGAATTCACACGGAAATTCCGTCGCTATGAAATACGAGTACTATGTGTTCTAAGACATTTCCTTCTAAATCGAGTTATGTATCTATGGAAACGACAGATTTTCTTTTGGGATACAACAATCACATTTCCGATCCACTAATCCTTCTTTACTGCATCCCTCACTCCCAAACATTGACGAATTCACACGGAAATTCCGTCGCTGTGAAATACGAGTACTATGTGTTCTAAGACATTTCCTTCTAAATCGAGTTACGTTTCTATGGAAACGACAGGATTTTCTTTTGGGATACGACAATCACATTTCCGATCCACTAATCCTTCTTTACTGCATCCCTCACTCCCAAACATTGACGAATACACACGGAAATTCCATCGCTGTGAAATACGAGTACTATGTGTTCTAAGACATTTCCTTCTAAATCGAGTAACGTTTCTATGGAAACGACAGGATTTTCTTTTGGGATACGACAATCACATTTGCGATCCACTAATCCTTCTTTACTGCATCCCTTACTCCAAAACATAGACGAATTCACACGGAAATTCCGTCGCTGTGAAATACGAGTACTACGTGTTCTAAGACATTTCCTTCTAAATCGAGTAACGTTTCTATGGAAACGACAGGATTTTCTTTCGGGATACGACAATCTCATTTCCGATCCACTAAACCTTCTTTACTGCATCCCTCACTCCCAAACGTTGACGAATTCACACGGAAATTCCGTCGCTGTGAAATACGAGTACTATGTGATCTAAGACATTTCCTTCTAAATCGAGTAACGTTTCTATGGAAACGACAGGATTTTCTTTTGGGATACGACAATCTCATTTCCGATCCACTAATCGTTCTTTACTGCATCCCTCACTCCCAAACATTGACGAATTCACACGGAAATTCCGTCGCTGTGAAATACGAGTACTATGTGTTCTAAGACATTTCCTTCTAAATCGAGTAACGTTTCTATGGAAACGACAGGATTTTCTTTTGGGATACGACAATCACATTTCTGATCCACTAATCCTTCTTTACTGCATCCCTCACTCCCAAACATTGACGAATTCACACGGAAATTCCGACGCTGTGAAATTCGAGTACTATGTGTTCTAAGACATTTCCTTCTAAATCAAGTAACGTTTCTATGGAAACGACAGGATTTTCTTTTGGGATACGAGAATAACATTTCCGATCCACTAAACCTCCTTTACTGCATCCCTCACTCCCAAACATTGACGAATTCACACGGAAATTCCGTCGCTATGAAATACGAGTACTATGTGTTCTAAGACATTTCCTTCTAAATCGAGTAACGTTTCTATGGAAACGACAGGATTTTCTTTTGGGATACGACAATCACATTTCCGATCCACTAATCCTTCTTTACTGCATCCCTCACTCCCAAACATTGACGAATTCACACGGAAATTCCGTCGCTGTGAAATACGAGTACTATGTGTTCTAAGACATTTCCTTCTAAATCGAGTAACGTTTCTATGGAAACGACAGGATTTTCTTTTGGGATACGACAACCGCATTTCCGATCCACTAATCCTTCTTTACTGCATCCCTCATTCCCAAACATTGACGAATTCACATGGAAATTGCGTAGCTGTGAAATACGAGTACTATGTGTTCTAAGACATTTCCTTCTAAATCGAGTAACGTTTCTATGGAACGACAGGATTTTCTTTTGGGATATGACAATCACATTTCCGATCCACTAATCCTTCTTTACTGCATCCCTCACTCCCAAACATTGACGAATTCACACGGAAATTCCGTCGCTGTGTAATACGTGTACTATGAGTTCTAAGACATTTCCTTCTAAATGGAGTAACGTTTCTATGGAAACGACAGGATTTTCTTTTGGGATACGACAATCACATTTCCGATCCACTAATCCTTCTTTACTGCATCCCTCACTCCCAAACATTGACGAATTCACACGGAAATTCCGTCGCTGTGAAATACGAGTACTATGTGTTCTAAGACATTTCCTTCTAAATCGAGTAACGTTTCTATGGAAACGACAGGATTTTCTTTTGGGATACGACAATCACATTTCCGATCCACTAATCGTTCTTTACTGCATCCCTCACTCCCAAAAATTGACGAATTCACACGGAAATTGCGTCGCTGTGAAATACGAGTCCTATGTGTTCTATGACATTTCCTTCTAAATCGAGTAACGTTTCTATGGAAACGACAGGATTTTCTTTTGGGATACGACAATCACATTTCCGATCCACTAATGGTTCTTTACTGCATCCCTCACTCCCAAACATTGACGAATTCACACGGAAATTCCGTCGCTGTGAAATACGAGTACTATGTGTTCTAAGACATTTCCTTCTAAATCGAGTAACGTTTCTATGGAAACGACAGGATTTTCTTTTGAGATACGACGATCACATTTCCGATCCACTAATCCTTCTTTACTGCATCCCTCACTCCCAAACATTGACGAATTCACACGGAAATTCCGTCGCTGTGAAATACGTGTACTATGTGTTCTAAGACATTTCCTTCTACGTCGAGTAACGTTTCTATGGAAACGACAGGATTTTCTTTTGGGATACGACAATCACATTTCCGATCCTCTAATCCGTCTTTACTGCATCCCTCACTCCCAAACATTGACGAATTCACACGGAAATTCCGTCGCTGTGAAATGCGAGTACTATGTGTTCTAAGACATTTCCTTCTAAATCGAGTAACGTTTCTATGGAAACGACAGGATTTTCTTTTGGGATACGACAATCTCATTTCCGATCCACTAATCCTTCTTTACTGCATCCCTCACTCCCAAACATTGACGAATTCACACGGAAATTCCGTCGCTGTGAAATACGTGTACTATGTGTTGTAAGACTTTTCCTTCTACATCGAGTAACGTTTCTATGGAAACGACAGGATTTTCTTTTGTAATACGACAATCACATTTCCGATCCACTAATCCTTCTTTACTGCATCCCTCACTCCCAAACATTGACGAGTTCACACGGAAATTCCGTCGCTGTGAAATACAAGTACTATGTGTTCTAAGACATTTCCTTCTAAATCGAGTAACGTTTCTATGGAAACGACAGGATTTTCTTTTGGGATACGACAATCACATTTCCGATCCACTAATCCTTCTTTACTGCATCCCTCACTCCCAAACATTGACGAATTCACACGGAAATTCCGTCGCTGTGAAATACGTGTACTATGTGTTGTAAGACTTTTCCTTCTACATCGAGTAACGTTTCTATGGAAACGACAGGATTTTCTTTTGGGATACGACAATCACATTTCCGATCCACTAATCCTCCTTTACTGCATCCCTCACTCCCAAACATTGACGAATTCACACGGAAATTCCGTCGCTGTGAAATACGAGTACTATGTGTTCTAAGACATTTCCTACTAAATCGAGTAACGTTTCTATGGAAACGACATTATTTTCTTTTGGGATACGACAATCTCATTTCCGATCCACTAATCCTTCTTTACTGCATCCCTCACTTCCAAACATCGACGAATTCACACGGAAATTACATCGCTGTGAAATACGAGTACTATGTGTTCTAAGACATTTCCTACTAAATCGAGTAACGTTTCTATGGAAACGACAGGATTTTCATTTGGGATACGACAATGTCATTTCCGATCCACTAATCCTTCTTTACTGCATCCCTCACTCCTAAACATTGACGAATTCACACGGAAATTCCGTCGCTGTGAAATACGTGTACTATGTGTTCTAAGACATTTCCTTCTACATCGAGTAACGTTTCTATGGAAACGACAGGATTTTCTTTTGGGATACGACAGTCACAATTTCGATCCACTAATCCTTCTGTACTGCATCCCTCACTCCCAAACGTTGACGAATTCACACGGAAATTCCATCGCTATGAAATACGATTACTATGTGTTCTAAGACAGTTCCTTCTAAATCGAGTAACGTTTCTACGGAAACGACAGGATTTTCTTTTGGGATACGACAATCACATTTCCGATCCACTAATCCTTCTTTACTGCATCCCTCACTCCCAAACATTGACGAATTCACACGGAAATTCCGTCGCTATGAAATACGAGTACTATGTGTTCTAAGACATTTCCTTCTAAATCGAGTAACGTTTCTATGGAAACGACAGGATTTTCTTTTGGGATACGACAATCACATTTCCGATCCACTAATCCTTCTTTACTGCATCCCTCACTCCCAAACATTGACGAATTCACACGGAAATTCCGTCGCTATGAAATACGAGTACTATGTGTTCTAAGACATTTCCTTCTAAATCGAGTAACGTTTCTATGGAAACGACAGGATTTTCTTTTGGGATACGACAATCACATTTCCGATCCACTAATCGTTCTTTACTGCATCCCTCACTCCCAAAAATTGACGAATTCACACGAATATTGCGTCGTTATGAAATACGAGTACTATGTGTTCTAAGACATTTCCTTCTAAATCGAGTAACGTTTCTATGGAAACGACAGGATTTTCTTTTGGGATACGATAATCACATTTCCGATCCACTAATCCTTCTTTACTGCATCCCTCACTCCCAAACATTGACGAATTCACACGGAAATTCCGTCGCTGTGAAATACGAGTACAATGTGTTCTAAGACATTTCCTTCTAAATCGAGTAATTTTTCTATGGAAACGACAGAATTTTCTTTTGGGATACAACAATCTCATTTCCGATTCACTAATCCTTCTTTACTGCATCCCTCACTCCCAAACATTGACGAATTCACACGGAAATTCCGTCGCTATGAAATACGAGTACTATGTGTTCTATGACATTTCCTTCTAAATCGAGTAACGTTTCTATGGAAACGACAGGATTTTCTTTTGGGATACATCAATCTCATTTCCGATTCACTAATCCTTCTTTACTGCATCCCTCACTCCCAAACATTGACGAATTCACACGGAAATTCCGTCGCTATGAAATACGAGGACTATGTGTTCTAAGACATTTCCTTCTAAATCGAGTAACGTTTCTATGGAAACGACAGGATTTTCTTTTGGGATACGACAATCTCATTTCCGATCCACTAATCCTTCTTTACTGCATCCCTCACTCCCGAACATTGACGAATTCACACGGAAATTCCGTCGCTATGAAATACGAATACTATGTGTTCTAAGACATTTCCTTCTAAATCGAGTAACGTTTCTATGGAAACGACAGGATTTTCTTTTGGGATACGACAATCTCATTTCCGATCCACTAATCCTTCTTTACTGCATCCCTCACTCCCAAACATTGACGAATTCACACGGAAATTGCGTCGCTATGAAATACGAGTACTATGTGTTCTATGACATTTCCTTCTAAATCGAGTAACGTTTCTATGGAAACGACAGGATTTTCTTTTGGGATACGACAATCACATTTCCGATCCACTAATGGTTCTTTACTGCATCCCTCACTCCCAAACATTGACGAATTCACACGGAAATTGCGTCGCTATGAAATACGAGTACTATGTGTTCTAAGACATTTCCTTCTAAATCGAGTAACGTTTCTATGGAAACGACAGGATTTTCTTTTGGGATACGACAATCTCATATCCGATCCACTAATCGTTCTTTACTGCATCCCTCACTCCCAAACATTGACGAATTCACACGGAAATTCCGTCGCTGTGAAATACGAGTACTATGTGTTGTAAGACATTTCCTTCTAAATCGAGTAACGTTTCTATGGAAACGACAGGATTTTCTTTTGGGATACGACAATCACATTTCCGATCCACTAATCGTTCTTTACTGCATCCCTCACTCCCAAACATTGACGAATTCACACGGAAATTGCGTCGCTAAGAAATACGAGTACTATGTGTTCTAAGACATTTCCTTCTAAATCGAGTAACGTTTCTATGGAAACGACAGGATTTTCTTTTGGGATACGACAATCTCATTTCCGATCCACTAATCGTTCTTTACTGCATCCCTCACTCCCAAACTTTGACGAATTCACACGGAAATTCCGTCGCTGTGAAATACGAGTACTATGTGTTCTAAGACATTTCCTTCTAAATGGAGTAACGTTTCTATGGAAACGACAGGATTTTCTTTTGGCATACGACAATCACATTTCCGATCCACTAATCCTTCTTTACTGCATCCCTCACTCCCAAATATTGACGAATTCACACGGAAATTGCGTCGCTATGAAATACGAGTACTATGTGTTCTAAGACATTTGCTTCTAAATCGAGTAACGTTTCTATGGAAACGACAGGATTTTCTTTTGGGACACGACAATCACATATCCGATCCACTAATGGTTCTTTACTGCCTCCCTCACTCCCAAACATTGACGAATTCACACGGAAATTCCGTCGCTATGAAATACGAGTACTATGTGTTCTAAGACATTTCCTTCTAAATCGAGTAACGTTTCTATGGAAACGACAGGATTTTCTTTTGGGATACGACAATCACATTTCCGATCCACTAATCCTTCTTTACTGCATCCCTCACTCCCAAACATTGACGAATTCACACGGAAATTGCGTCGCTATGAAATACGAGTACTATGTGTTCTAAGACATTTCCTTCTAAATCGAGTAACGTTTCTATGGAAACGACAGGATTTTCTTTTGGGATACGACAATCACATTTCCGATCCACTAATGGTTCTTTACTGCATCCCTCACTCCCAAACATTGACGAATTCACACGGAAATTGCGTCGCTATGAAATACGAGTACTATGTGTTCTAAGACATTTCCTTCTAAATCGAGTAACGTTTCTATGGAAACGACAGGATTTTCTTTTGGGATACGACAATCACATTTCCGATCCACTAATCCCTCTTTACTGCATCCCTCACTCCCAAACATTGACGAATTCACACGGAAATTCCGTCGCTGTGAAATACGAGTCCTATGTGTTCTAAGCCATTTCCTTCTAAATCGAGTAACGTTTCTATGGATACGACAGGATTTTCTTTTGGGATACGACAATCACATTTCCGATCCACTAATCCTTCTTTACTGCATCCCTCACTCCCAAACATTGACGAATTCACACGGAAATTCCGTCGCTGTGAAATACGAGTACTATATGTTCTAAGACATTTCCTTCTAAATCGAGTAACGTTTCTATGGAAACGACAGGATTTTCATTTGGGATACGACAATCTCATTTCCGATCCACTAATCCATCCTTACTGCATCCCTCACTCCCAAACATTGACGAATTCACACGGAAATTCCGTCGATGTGAAATACGAGTACTATGTGTTCTAAGACATTTCCTTCTAAATCGAGTAACGTTTCTATGGAAACGACAGGATTTTCTTTTGGGATACGACAATCTCATTTCCGATCCACTAATCCTTCTTTACAGCATCCCTCACTCCCAAACATTGACGAATTCACACGGAAATTCCTTCGCTGTGAAATACGTGTACTATGTGTTCTAAGACATTTCCTTCTACGTCGAGTAACGTTTCTATGGAAACGACAGGATTTTCTTTTGGGATACGACAATCACATTTCCGATCCTCTAATCCGTCTTTACTGCATCCCTCACTCCCAAACATTGACGAATTCACACGGAAATTCCGTCGCTGTGAAATACGAGTACTATGTGTTCTAAGACATTTCCTTCTAAATCGAGTAACGTTTCTATGGAAACGACAGGATTTTCTTTTGGGATACGACAATCTCATTTCCGATCCACTAATCCTTCTTTACTGCATCCCTCACTCCCAAACATTGACGAATTCACACGGAAATTCCGTCGCTGTGAAATACGTGTACTATGTGTTGTAAGACTTTTCCTTCTACATCGAGTAACGTTTCTATGGAAACGACAGGATTTTCTTTTGGGATACGACAATCACATTTCCGATCCACTAATCCTCCTTTACTGCATCCCTCACTCCCAAACATTGACGAGTTCACACGGAAATTCCGTCGCTGTGAAATACAAGTACTATGTGTTCTAAGACATTTCCTTCTAAATCGAGTAACGTTTCTATGGAAACGACAGGATTTTCTTTTGGGATACGACAATCACATTTCCGATCCACTAATCCTTCTTTACTGCATCCCTCACTCCCAAACATTGACGAATTCACACGGAAATTCCGTCGCTGTGAAATACGTGTACTATGTGTTGTAAGACTTTTCCTTCTACATCGAGTAACGTTTCTATGGAAACGACAGGATTTTCTTTTGGGATACGACAATCACATTTCCGATCCACTAATCCTCCTTTACTGCATCCCTCACTCCCAAACATTGACGAGTTCACACGGAAATTCCGTCGCTGTGAAATACAAGTACTATGTGTTCTAAGACATTTCCTTCTAAATCGAGTAACGTTTCTATGGAAACGACAGGATTTTCTTTTGGGATACGACAATCTCATTTCCGATCCACTAATCCTTCTTTACTGCATCCCTCACTCCCAAACATTGACGAATTCACACGGAAATTCCTTCGCTGTGAAATACGTGTACTATGTGTTCTAAGACATTTCCTTCTACGTCGAGTAACGTTTCTATGGAAACGACAGGATTTTCTTTTGGGATACGACAATCACATTTCCGATCCTCTAATCCGTCTTTACTGCATCCCTCACTCCCAAACATTGACGAATTCACACGGAAATTCCGTCGCTGTGAAATACGAGTACTATGTGTTCTAAGACATTTCCTTCTAAATCGAGTAACGTTTCTATGGAAACGACAGGATTTTCTTTTGGGATACGACAATCTCATTTCCGATCCACTAATCCTTCTTTACTGCATCCCTCACTCCCAAACATTGACGAATTCACACGGAAATTCCTTCGCTGTGAAATACGTGTACTATGTGTTGTAAGACTTTTCCTTCTACATCGAGTAACGTTTCTATGGAAACGACAGGATTTTCTTTTGTAATACGACAATCACATTTCCGATCCACTAATCCTTCTTTACTGCATCCCTCACTCCCAAACATTGACGAGTTCACACGGAAATTCCGTCGCTGTGAAATACAAGTACTATGTGTTCTAAGACATTTCCTTCTAAATCGAGTAACGTTTCTATGGAAACGACAGGATTTTCTTTTGGGATACGACAATCACATTTCCGATCCACTAATCCTTCTTTACTGCATCCCTCACTCCCAAACATTGACGAATTCACACGGAAATTCCGTCGCTGTGAAATACGTGTACTATGTGTTGTAAGACTTTTCCTTCTACATCGAGTAACGTTTCTATGGAAACGACAGGATTTTCTTTTGGGATACGACAATCACATTTCCGATCCACTAATCCTCCTTTACTGCATCCCTCACTCCCAAACATTGACGAATTCACACGGAAATTCCGTCGCTGTGAAATACGAGTACTATGTGTTCTAAGACATTTCCTACTAAATCGAGTAACGTTTCTATTGAAACGACATTATTTTCTTTTGGGATACGACAATCTCATTTCCGATCCACTAATCCTTCTTTACTGCATCCCTCACTTCCAAACATCGACGAATTCACACGGAAATTACATCGCTGTGAAATACGAGTACTATGTGTTCTAAGACATTTCCTACTAAATCGAGTAACGTTTCTATGGAAACGACAGGATTTTCATTTGGGATACGACAATGTCATTTCCGATCCACTAATCCTTCTTTACTGCATCCCTCACTCCTAAACATTGACGAATTCACACGGAAATTCCGTCGCTGTGAAATACGTGTACTATGTGTTCTAAGACATTTCCTTCTACATCGAGTAACGTTTCTATGGAAACGACAGGATTTTCTTTTGGGATACGACAGTCACATTTTCGATCCACTAATCCTTCTGTACTGCATCCCTCACTCCCAAACGTTGACGAATTCACACGGAAATTCCATCGCTATGAAATACGATTACTATGTGTTCTAAGACAGTTCCTTCTAAATCGAGTAACGTTTCTACGGAAACGACAGGATTTTCTTTTGGGATACGACAATCTCATTTCCGATCCACTAATCCATCCTTACTGCATCCCTCACTCCCAAACATTGACGAATTCACACGGAAATTCCGTCGATGTGAAATACGAGTACTATGTGTTCTAAGACATTTCCTTCTAAATCGAGTAACGTTTCTATGGAAACGACAGGATTTTCTTTTGGGATACGACAATCTCATTTCCGATCCACTAATCCTTCTTTACAGCATCCCTCACTCCCAAACATTGACGAATTCACACGGAAATTCCTTCGCTGTGAAATACGTGTACTATGTGTTCTAAGACATTTCCTTCTACGTCGAGTAACGTTTCTATGGAAACGACAGGATTTTCTTTTGGGATACGACAATCACATTTCCGATCCTCTAATCCGTCTTTACTGCATCCCTCACTCCCAAACATTGACGAATTCACACGGAAATTCCGTCGCTGTGAAATACGAGTACTATGTGTTCTAAGACATTTCCTTCTAAATCGAGTAACGTTTCTATGGAAACGACAGGATTTTCTTTTGGGATACGACAATCTCATTTCCGATCCACTAATCCTTCTTTACTGCATCCCTCACTCCCAAACATTGACGAATTCACACGGAAATTCCGTCGCTGTGAAATACGTGTACTATGTGTTGTAAGACTTTTCCTTCTACATCGAGTAACGTTTCTATGGAAACGACAGGATTTTCTTTTGGGATACGACAATCACATTTCCGATCCACTAATCCTCCTTTACTGCATCCCTCACTCCCAAACATTGACGAGTTCACACGGAAATTCCGTCGCTGTGAAATACAAGTACTATGTGTTCTAAGACATTTCCTTCTAAATCGAGTAACGTTTCTATGGAAACGACAGGATTTTCTTTTGGGATACGACAATCACATTTCCGATCCACTAATCCTTCTTTACTGCATCCCTCACTCCCAAACATTGACGAATTCACACGGAAATTCCGTCGCTGTGAAATACGTGTACTATGTGTTGTAAGACTTTTCCTTCTACATCGAGTAACGTTTCTATGGAAACGACAGGATTTTCTTTTGGGATACGACAATCACATTTCCGATCCACTAATCCTCCTTTACTGCATCCCTCACTCCCAAACATTGACGAGTTCACACGGAAATTCCGTCGCTGTGAAATACAAGTACTATGTGTTCTAAGACATTTCCTTCTAAATCGAGTAACGTTTCTATGGAAACGACAGGATTTTCTTTTGGGATACGACAATCTCATTTCCGATCCACTAATCCTTCTTTACTGCATCCCTCACTCCCAAACATTGACGAATTCACACGGAAATTCCTTCGCTGTGAAATACGTGTACTATGTGTTCTAAGACATTTCCTTCTACGTCGAGTAACGTTTCTATGGAAACGACAGGATTTTCTTTTGGGATACGACAATCACATTTCCGATCCTCTAATCCGTCTTTACTGCATCCCTCACTCCCAAACATTGACGAATTCACACGGAAATTCCGTCGCTGTGAAATACGAGTACTATGTGTTCTAAGACATTTCCTTCTAAATCGAGTAACGTTTCTATGGAAACGACAGGATTTTCTTTTGGGATACGACAATCTCATTTCCGATCCACTAATCCTTCTTTACTGCATCCCTCACTCCCAAACATTGACGAATTCACACGGAAATTCCTTCGCTGTGAAATACGTGTACTATGTGTTGTAAGACTTTTCCTTCTACATCGAGTAACGTTTCTATGGAAACGACAGGATTTTCTTTTGTAATACGACAATCACATTTCCGATCCACTAATCCTTCTTTACTGCATCCCTCACTCCCAAACATTGACGAGTTCACACGGAAATTCCGTCGCTGTGAAATACAAGTACTATGTGTTCTAAGACATTTCCTTCTAAATCGAGTAACGTTTCTATGGAAACGACAGGATTTTCTTTTGGGATACGACAATCACATTTCCGATCCACTAATCCTTCTTTACTGCATCCCTCACTCCCAAACATTGACGAATTCACACGGAAATTCCGTCGCTGTGAAATACGTGTACTATGTGTTGTAAGACTTTTCCTTCTACATCGAGTAACGTTTCTATGGAAACGACAGGATTTTCTTTTGGGATACGACAATCACATTTCCGATCCACTAATCCTCCTTTACTGCATCCCTCACTCCCAAACATTGACGAATTCACACGGAAATTCCGTCGCTGTGAAATACGAGTACTATGTGTTCTAAGACATTTCCTACTAAATCGAGTAACGTTTCTATTGAAACGACATTATTTTCTTTTGGGATACGACAATCTCATTTCCGATCCACTAATCCTTCTTTACTGCATCCCTCACTTCCAAACATCGACGAATTCACACGGAAATTACATCGCTGTGAAATACGAGTACTATGTGTTCTAAGACATTTCCTACTAAATCGAGTAACGTTTCTATGGAAACGACAGGATTTTCATTTGGGATACGACAATGTCATTTCCGATCCACTAATCCTTCTTTACTGCATCCCTCACTCCTAAACATTGACGAATTCACACGGAAATTCCGTCGCTGTGAAATACGTGTACTATGTGTTCTAAGACATTTCCTTCTACATCGAGTAACGTTTCTATGGAAACGACAGGATTTTCTTTTGGGATACGACAGTCACATTTTCGATCCACTAATCCTTCTGTACTGCATCCCTCACTCCCAAACGTTGACGAATTCACACGGAAATTCCATCGCTATGAAATACGATTACTATGTGTTCTAAGACAGTTCCTTCTAAATCGAGTAACGTTTCTACGGAAACGACAGGATTTTCTTTTGGGATACGACAATCACATTTCCGATCCACTAATCCTTCTTTACTGCATCCCTCACTCCCAAACATTGACGAATTCACACGGAAATTCCGTCGCTATGAAATACGAGTACTATGTGTTCTAAGACATTTCCTTCTAAATCGAGTAACGTTTCTATGGAAACGACAGGATTTTCTTTTGGGATACGACAATCACATTTCCGATCCACTAATCGTTCTTTACTGCATCCCTCACTCCCAAACATTGACGAATTCACACGGAAATTCCGTCGCTATGAAATACGAGTACTATGTGTTCTAAGACATTTCCTTCTAAATCGAGTAACGTTTCTATGGAAACGACAGGATTTTTTTTTGGGATACGACAATCACATTTCCGATCCACTAATCGTTCTTTACTGCATCCCTCACTCCCACAAATTGACGAATTCACACGAATATTGCGTCGTTATGAAATACGAGTACTATGTGTTCTAAGACATTTCCTTCTAAATCGAGTAACGTTTCTATGGAAACGACAGGATTTTCTTTTGGGATACGACAATCACATTTCCGATCCACTAATCCTTCTTTACTGCATCCCTCACTCCCAAACATTGACGAATTCACACGGAAATTCCGTCGCTGTGAAATACGAGTACAATGTGTTCTAAGACATTTCCTTCTAAATCGAGTAATTTTTCTATGGAAACGACAGAATTTTCTTTTGGGATACAACAATCTCATTTCCGATTCACTAATCCTTCTTTACTGCATCCCTCACTCCCAAACATTGACGAATTCACACGGAAATTCCGTCGCTATGAAATACGAGTACTATGTGTTCTATGACATTTCCTTCTAAATCGAGTAACGTTTCTATGGAAACGACAGGATTTTCTTTTGGGATACATCAATCTCATTTCCGATTCACTAATCCTTCTTTACTGCATCCCTCACTCCCAAACATTGACGAATTCACACGGAAATTCCGTCGCTATGAAATACGAGGACTATGTGTTCTAAGACATTTCCTTCTAAATCGAGTAACGTTTCTATGGAAACGACAGGATTTTCTTTTGGGATACGACAATCTCATTTCCGATCCACTAATCCTTCTTTACTGCATCCCTCACTCCCGAACATTGACGAATTCACACGGAAATTCCGTCGCTATGAAATACGAATACTATGTGTTCTAAGACATTTCCTTCTAAATCGAGTAACGTTTCTATGGAAACGACAGGATTTTCTTTTGGGATACGACAATCTCATTTCCGATCCACTAATCCTTCTTTACTGCATCCCTCACTCCCAAACATTGACGAATTCACACGGAAATTGCGTCGCTATGAAATACGAGTACTATGTGTTCTATGACATTTCCTTCTAAATCGAGTAACGTTTCTATGGAAACGACAGGATTTTCTTTTGGGATACGACAATCACATTTCCGATCCACTAATGGTTCTTTACTGCATCCCTCACTCCCAAACATTGACGAATTCACACGGAAATTGCGTCGCTATGAAATACGAGTACTATGTGTTCTAAGACATTTCCTTCTAAATCGAGTAACGTTTCTATGGAAACGACAGGATTTTCTTTTGGGATACGACAATCTCATATCCGATCCACTAATCGTTCTTTACTGCATCCCTCACTCCCAAACATTGACGAATTCACACGGAAATTCCGTCGCTGTGAAATACGAGTACTATGTGTTCTAAGACATTTCCTTCTAAATCGAGTAACGTTTCTATGGAAACGACAGGATTTTCTTTTGGGATACGACAATCACATTTCCGATCCACTAATCGTTCTTTACTGCATCCCTCACTCCCAAACATTGACGAATTCACACGGAAATTGCGTCGCTAAGAAATACGAGTACTATGTGTTCTAAGACATTTCCTTCTAAATCGAGTAACGTTTCTATGGAAACGACAGGATTTTCTTTTGGGATACGACAATCTCATTTCCGATCCACTAATCGTTCTTTACTGCATCCCTCACTCCCAAACTTTGACGAATTCACACGGAAATTCCGTCGCTGTGAAATACGAGTACTATGTGTTCTAAGACATTTCCTTCTAAATCGAGTAACGTTTCTATGGAAACGACAGGATTTTCTTTTGGCATACGACAATCACATTTCCGATCCACTAATCCTTCTTTACTGCATCCCTCACTCCCAAACATTGACGAATTCACACGGAAATTCCGTCGCTATGAAATACGAGTACTATGTGTTCTAAGACATTTCCTTCTAAATCGAGTAACGTTTCTATGGAAACGACAGGATTTTCTTTTGGGATACGACAATCACATTTCCGATCCACTAATCCTTCTTTACTGCATCCCTCACTCCCAAACATTGACGAATTCACACGGAAATTCCGTCGCTATGAAATACGAGTACTATGTGTTCTAAGACATTTCCTTCTAAATCGAGTAACGTTTCTATGGAAACGACAGGATTTTCTTTTGGGATACGACAATCACATTTCCGATCCACTAATCGTTCTTTACTGCATCCCTCACTCCCAAAAATTGACGAATTCACACGGATATTGCGTCGCTATGAAATACGAGTACTATGTGTTCTAAGATATTTCCTTCTAAATCGAGTAACGTTTCTATGGAAACGACAGGATATTCTTTTGGGATACGCCAATCACATTTCCGATCCACTAATCCTTCATTACTGTATCCCTCACTCCCAAACATTGACGAATTCACACGGAAATTCCGTCGCTGTGAAATACGAGTACTATGTGTTCTAAGACATTTCCTTCTAAATCGAGTAACGTTTCTATGGAAACGATAGGATTTTCTTTTGGGATACAACAATCTCATTTCCGATTCACTAATCCTTCTTTACTGCATCCCTCACTCCCAAACATTGACGAATTCACACGGAAATTCCGTCGCTGTGAAATACGAGTACTATGTGTTCTATGACATTTCCTTCTAAATCGAGTAACGTTTCTATGGAAACGACAGGATTTTCTTTTGGGATACGACAATCTCATTTCCGATCCACTAATCGTTCTTTACTGCATCCCTCACTCCCAAACATTGACGAATTCACACGGAAATTCCGTCGCTGTGAAATATGAGTACTATGTGTTCTAAGACATTTCCTTCTAAATCGAGTAACGTTTCAATGGAAACGACAGGATTTTCTTTTGGCATACGGCAATCACATTTCCGATCCACTAATCCTTCTTTACTGC
The DNA here is from genome assembly GCF_021461385.2 of Schistocerca piceifrons. Taxonomy (NCBI): domain Eukaryota; kingdom Metazoa; phylum Arthropoda; class Insecta; order Orthoptera; family Acrididae; genus Schistocerca; species Schistocerca piceifrons. The sequence continues at coordinate 1,827,030 of NW_025728281.1, forward strand.
ATCCCTCACTCCCAAACATTGACGAATTCACACGGAAATTCCGTCGCTATGAAATACGAGTACTATGTGTTCTAAGACATTTCCTTCTAAATCGAGTAACGTTTCTATGGAAACGACAGGATTTTCTTTTGGGATACGACAATCACATTTCCGATCCACTAATCCTTCTTTACTGCATCCCTCACTCCCAAACATTGACGAATTCACACGGAAATTCCGTCGCTATGAAATACGAGTACTATGTGTTCTAAGACATTTCCTTCTAAATCGAGTAACGTTTCTATGGAAACGACAGGATTTTCTTTTGGGATACGACAATCACATTTCCGATCCTCTAATCGTTCTTTACTGCATCCCTCACTCCCAAAAATTGACGAATTCACACGGATATTGCGTCGCTATGAAATACGAGTACTATGTGTTCTAAGATATTTCCTTCTAAATCGAGTAACGTTTCTATGGAAACGACAGGATATTCTTTTGGGATACGCCAATCACATTTCCGATCCACTAATCCTTCATTACTGCATCCCTCACTCCCAAACATTGACGAATTCACACGGAAATTCCGTCGCTGTGAAATACGAGTACTATGTGTTCTAAGACATTTCCTTCTAAATCGAGTAACGTTTCTATGGAAACGACAGGATTTTCTTTTGGGATACGACAATCTCATTTCCGATCCACTAATCCTTCTTTACTGCATCCCTCACTCCCAAACATTGACGAATTCACACGGAAATTCCTTCGCTGTGAAATACGTGTACTATGTGTTCTAAGACATTTCCTTCTACGTCGAGTAACGTTTCTATGGAAACGACAGGATTTTCTTTTGGGATACGACAATCACATTTCCGATCCTCTAATCCGTCTTTACTGCATCCCTCACTCCCAAACATTGACGAATTCACACGGAAATTCCGTCGCTGTGAAATACGAGTACTATGTGTTCTAAGACATTTCCTTCTAAATCGAGTAACGTTTCTATGGAAACGACAGGATTTTCTTTTGGGATACGACAATCTCATTTCCGACCCACTAATCCTTCTTTACTGCATCCCTCACTCCCAAACATTGACGAATTCACACGGAAATTCCTTCGCTGTGAAATACGTGTACTATGTGTTGTAAGACTTTTCCTTCTACATCGAGTAACGTTTCTATGGAAACGACAGGATTTTCTTTTGTAATACGACAATCACATTTCCGATCCACTAATCCTTCTTTACTGCATCCCTCACTCCCAAACATTGACGAGTTCACACGGAAATTCCGTCGCTGTGAAATACAAGTACTATGTGTTCTAAGACATTTCCTTCTAAATCGAGTAACGTTTCTATGGAAACGACAGGATTTTCTTTTGGGATACGACAATCACATTTCCGATCCACTAATCCTTCTTTACTGCATCCCTCACTCCCAAACATTGACGAATTCACACGGAAATTCCGTCGCTGTGAAATACGTGTACTATGTGTTGTAAGACTTTTCCTTCTACATCGAGTAACGTTTCTATGGAAACGACAGGATTTTCTTTTGGGATACGACAATCACATTTCCGATCCACTAATCCTCCTTTACTGCATCCCTCACTCCCAAACATTGACGAATTCACACGGAAATTCCGTCGCTGTGAAATACGAGTACTATGTGTTCTAAGACATTTCCTACTAAATCGAGTAACGTTTCTATTGAAACGACATTATTTTCTTTTGGGATACGACAATCTCATTTCCGATCCACTAATCCTTCTTTACTGCATCCCTCACTTCCAAACATCGACGAATTCACACGGAAATTACATCGCTGTGAAATACGAGTACTATGTGTTCTAAGACATTTCCTACTAAATCGAGTAACGTTTCTATGGAAACGACAGGATTTTCATTTGGGATACGACAATGTCATTTCCGATCCACTAATCCTTCTTTACTGCATCCCTCACTCCTAAACATTGACGAATTCACACGGAAATTCCGTCGCTGTGAAATACGTGTACTATGTGTTCTAAGACATTTCCTTCTACATCGAGTAACGTTTCTATGGAAACGACAGGATTTTCTTTTGGGATACGACAGTCACATTTTCGATCCACTAATCCTTCTGTACTGCATCCCTCACTCCCAAACGTTGACGAATTCACACGGAAATTCCATCGCTATGAAATACGATTACTATGTGTTCTAAGACAGTTCCTTCTAAATCGAGTAACGTTTCTACGGAAACGACAGGATTTTCTTTTGGGATACGACAATCACATTTCCGATCCACTAATCCTTCTTTACTGCATCCCTCACTCCCAAACATTGACGAATTCACACGGAAATTCCGTCGCTATGAAATACGAGTACTATGTGTTCTAAGACATTTCCTTCTAAATCGAGTAACGTTTCTATGGAAACGACAGGATTTTCTTTTGGGATACGACAATCACATTTCCGATCCACTAATCGTTCTTTACTGCATCCCTCACTCCCAAACATTGACGAATTCACACGGAAATTCCGTCGCTATGAAATACGAGTACTATGTGTTCTAAGACATTTCCTTCTAAATCGAGTAACGTTTCTATGGAAACGACAGGATTTTTTTTTGGGATACGACAATCACATTTCCGATCCACTAATCGTTCTTTACTGCATCCCTCACTCCCACAAATTGACGAATTCACACGAATATTGCGTCGTTATGAAATACGAGTACTATGTGTTCTAAGACATTTCCTTCTAAATCGAGTAACGTTTCTATGGAAACGACAGGATTTTCTTTTGGGATACGACAATCACATTTCCGATCCACTAATCCTTCTTTACTGCATCCCTCACTCCCAAACATTGACGAATTCACACGGAAATTCCGTCGCTGTGAAATACGAGTACAATGTGTTCTAAGACATTTCCTTCTAAATCGAGTAATTTTTCTATGGAAACGACAGAATTTTCTTTTGGGATACAACAATCTCATTTCCGATTCACTAATCCTTCTTTACTGCATCCCTCACTCCCAAACATTGACGAATTCACACGGAAATTCCGTCGCTATGAAATACGAGTACTATGTGTTCTATGACATTTCCTTCTAAATCGAGTAACGTTTCTATGGAAACGACAGGATTTTCTTTTGGGATACATCAATCTCATTTCCGATTCACTAATCCTTCTTTACTGCATCCCTCACTCCCAAACATTGACGAATTCACACGGAAATTCCGTCGCTATGAAATACGAGGACTATGTGTTCTAAGACATTTCCTTCTAAATCGAGTAACGTTTCTATGGAAACGACAGGATTTTCTTTTGGGATACGACAATCTCATTTCCGATCCACTAATCCTTCTTTACTGCATCCCTCACTCCCGAACATTGACGAATTCACACGGAAATTCCGTCGCTATGAAATACGAATACTATGTGTTCTAAGACATTTCCTTCTAAATCGAGTAACGTTTCTATGGAAACGACAGGATTTTCTTTTGGGATACGACAATCTCATTTCCGATCCACTAATCCTTCTTTACTGCATCCCTCACTCCCAAACATTGACGAATTCACACGGAAATTGCGTCGCTATGAAATACGAGTACTATGTGTTCTATGACATTTCCTTCTAAATCGAGTAACGTTTCTATGGAAACGACAGGATTTTCTTTTGGGATACGACAATCACATTTCCGATCCACTAATGGTTCTTTACTGCATCCCTCACTCCCAAACATTGACGAATTCACACGGAAATTGCGTCGCTATGAAATACGAGTACTATGTGTTCTAAGACATTTCCTTCTAAATCGAGTAACGTTTCTATGGAAACGACAGGATTTTCTTTTGGGATACGACAATCTCATATCCGATCCACTAATCGTTCTTTACTGCATCCCTCACTCCCAAACATTGACGAATTCACACGGAAATTCCGTCGCTGTGAAATACGAGTACTATGTGTTCTAAGACATTTCCTTCTAAATCGAGTAACGTTTCTATGGAAACGACAGGATTTTCTTTTGGGATACGACAATCACATTTCCGATCCACTAATCGTTCTTTACTGCATCCCTCACTCCCAAACATTGACGAATTCACACGGAAATTGCGTCGCTAAGAAATACGAGTACTATGTGTTCTAAGACATTTCCTTCTAAATCGAGTAACGTTTCTATGGAAACGACAGGATTTTCTTTTGGGATACGACAATCTCATTTCCGATCCACTAATCGTTCTTTACTGCATCCCTCACTCCCAAACTTTGACGAATTCACACGGAAATTCCGTCGCTGTGAAATACGAGTACTATGTGTTCTAAGACATTTCCTTCTAAATCGAGTAACGTTTCTATGGAAACGACAGGATTTTCTTTTGGCATACGACAATCACATTTCCGATCCACTAATCCTTCTTTACTGCATCCCTCACTCCCAAACATTGACGAATTCACACGGAAATTCCGTCGCTATGAAATACGAGTACTATGTGTTCTAAGACATTTCCTTCTAAATCGAGTAACGTTTCTATGGAAACGACAGGATTTTCTTTTGGGATACGACAATCACATTTCCGATCCACTAATCCTTCTTTACTGCATCCCTCACTCCCAAACATTGACGAATTCACACGGAAATTCCGTCGCTATGAAATACGAGTACTATGTGTTCTAAGACATTTCCTTCTAAATCGAGTAACGTTTCTATGGAAACGACAGGATTTTCTTTTGGGATACGACAATCACATTTCCGATCCACTAATCGTTCTTTACTGCATCCCTCACTCCCAAAAATTGACGAATTCACACGGATATTGCGTCGCTATGAAATACGAGTACTATGTGTTCTAAGATATTTCCTTCTAAATCGAGTAACGTTTCTATGGAAACGACAGGATATTCTTTTGGGATACGCCAATCACATTTCCGATCCACTAATCCTTCATTACTGTATCCCTCACTCCCAAACATTGACGAATTCACACGGAAATTCCGTCGCTGTGAAATACGAGTACTATGTGTTCTAAGACATTTCCTTCTAAATCGAGTAACGTTTCTATGGAAACGATAGGATTTTCTTTTGGGATACAACAATCTCATTTCCGATTCACTAATCCTTCTTTACTGCATCCCTCACTCCCAAACATTGACGAATTCACACGGAAATTCCGTCGCTGTGAAATACGAGTACTATGTGTTCTATGACATTTCCTTCTAAATCGAGTAACGTTTCTATGGAAACGACAGGATTTTCTTTTGGGATACGACAATCTCATTTCCGATCCACTAATCGTTCTTTACTGCATCCCTCACTCCCAAACATTGACGAATTCACACGGAAATTCCGTCGCTGTGAAATATGAGTACTATGTGTTCTAAGACATTTCCTTCTAAATCGAGTAACGTTTCAATGGAAACGACAGGATTTTCTTTTGGCATACGGCAATCACATTTCCGATCCACTAATCCTTCTTTACTGCATCCCTCACTCCCAAACATTGACGAATTCACACGGAAATTCCGTCGCTATGAAATACGAGTACTATGTGTTCTAAGACATTTCCTTCTAAATCGAGTAACGTTTCTATGGAAACGACAGGATTTTCTTTTGGGATACGACAATCACATTTCCGATCCACTAATCCTTCTTTACTGCATCCCTCACTCCCAAACATTGACGAATTCACACGGAAATTCCGTCGCTATGAAATACGAGTACTATGTGTTCTAAGACATTTCCTTCTAAATCGAGTAACGTTTCTATGGAAACGACAGGATTTTCTTTTGGGATACGACAATCACATTTCCGATCCTCTAATCGTTCTTTACTGCATCCCTCACTCCCAAAAATTGACGAATTCACACGGATATTGCGTCGCTATGAAATACGAGTACTATGTGTTCTAAGATATTTCCTTCTAAATCGAGTAACGTTTCTATGGAAACGACAGGATATTCTTTTGGGATACGCCAATCACATTTCCGATCCACTAATCCTTCATTACTGCATCCCTCACTCCCAAACATTGACGAATTCACACGGAAATTCCGTCGCTGTGAAATACGAGTACTATGTGTTCTAAGACATTTCCTTCTAAATCGAGTAACGTTTCTATGGAAACGATAGGATTTTCTTTTGGGATACAACAATCTCATTTCCGATTCACTAATCCTTCTTTACTGCATCCCTCACTCCCAAACATTGACGAATTCACACGGAAATTCCGTCGCTGTGGAATACGAGTACTATGTGTTCTAAGACATTTCCTTCTAAATCGAGTAACGTTTCTATGGATACGACAGGATTTTCTTTTGGGATACGACAATCACATTTCCGATCCACTAATCCTTCTTTACTGCATCCCTCACTCCCAAACATTGACGAATTCACACGGAAATTCCGTCGCTGTGAAATACGAGTACTATGTGTTCTATGACATTTCCTTCTAAATCGAGTAACGTTTCTATGGAAACGACAGGATTTTCTTTTGGCATACGACAATCACATTTCCGATCCACTAATCCTTCTTTACTGCATCCCTCACTCCCAAACATTGACGAATTCACACGGAAATTCCGTCGCTATGAAATACGAGTACTATGTGTTCTAAGACATTTCCTTCTAAATCGAGTAACGTTTCTATGGAAACGACAGGATTTTCTTTTGGGATACGACAATCACATTTCCGATCCACTAATCCTTCTTTACTGCATCCCTCACTCCCAAACATTGACGAATTCACACGGAAATTCCGTCGCTATGAAATACGAGTACTATGTGTTCTAAGACATTTCCTTCTAAATCGAGTAACGTTTCTATGGAAACGACAGGATTTTCTTTTGGGATACGACAATCACATTTCCGATCCACTAATCGTTCTTTACTGCATCCCTCACTCCCAAAAATTGACGAATTCACACGGATATTGCGTCGCTATGAAATACGAGTACTATGTGTTCTAAGACATTTCCTTCTAAATCGAGTAACGTTTCTATGGAAACGACAGGATATTCTTTTGGGATACGCCAATCACATTTCCGATCCACTAATCCTTCATTACTGCATCCCTCACTCCCAAACATTGACGAATTCACACGGAAATTCCGTCGCTGTGAAATACGAGTACTATGTGTTCTAAGACATTTCCTTCTAAATCGAGTAACGTTTCTATGGAAACGACAGGATTTTCTTTTGGGATACGACAACCTCATTTCCGATCCACTAATCCTTCTTTACTGCATCCCTCACTCCCAAACATTGACGAATTCACACATAAATTCCGTCGCTGTGACATACGAGTACTATGTGTTCTAAGACATTTCCTTCTAAATCGAGTAACGTTTCTATGGAAACGACAGGATTTTCTTTTGGGATACGACAGTCACAATTCCGATCCACTAATCCTTCTTTACTGCATCCCTCACTCCCAAAAATTGATGAATTCACACGGATATTGCGTCGCTATGAAATACGAGTACTATGTGTTCTAAGACATTTCCTTCTAAATCGAGTAACGTTTCTATGGAAACGATAGGATTTTCTTTTGGGATACAACAATCTCATTTCCGATTCACTAATCCTTCTTTACTGCATCCCTCACTCCCAAACATTGACGAATTCACACGGAAATTCCGTCGCTGTGGAATACGAGTACTATGTGTTCTAAGACATTTCCTTCTAAATCGAGTAACGTTTCTATGGAAACGACAGGATTTTCTTTTGGGATACGACAATGTCATTTCCGATCCACTAATCCATCTTTACTGCATCCCTCACTCCCAAACATTGACGAATTCACACGGAAATTCCGTCGCTGTGAAATACGTGTACTATTTGTTCTAAGACATTTCCTTCTAAATCGAGTAACGTTTCTATGGAAACGACAGGATTTTCTTTTGGGATACGACAGTCACATTTTCGATCCACTAATCCTTCTTTACTGCATCCCTCACTCCCAAACGTTGACGAATTCACACGGAAATTCCATCGCTATGAAATACGATTACTATGTGTTCTAAGACAGTTCCTTCTAAATCGAGTAACGTTTCTACGGAAACGACAGGATTTTCTTTTGGGATACGACAATCACATTTCCGATCCACTAATCCTTCTTTACTGCATCCCTCACTCCCAAACATTGACGAATTCACACGGAAATTCCGTCGCTATGAAATACGAGTACTATGTGTTCTAAGACATTTCCTTCTAAATCGAGTAACGTTTCTATGGAAACGACAGGATATTCATTTGGGATACGACAATCACATTTCCGATCCACTAATCCTTCTTTACTGCATCCCTCACTCCCAAACATTGACGAATTCACACGGAAATTCCGTCGCTATGAAATACGAGTACTATGTGTTCTAAGACATTTCCTTCTAAATCGAGTAACGTTTCTATGGAAACGACAGGATTTTCTTTTGGGATACGACAATCACATTTCCGATCCACTAATCGTTCTTTACTGCATCCCTCACTCCCAAAAATTGACGAATTCACACGAATATTGCGTCGTTATGAAAAACGAGTACTATGTGTTCTAAGACATTTCCTTCTAAATCGAGTAACGTTTCTATGGAAACGACAGGATTTTCTTTTGGGATACGACAATCACATTTCCGATCCACTAATCCTTCTTTACTGCATCCCTCACTCCCAAACATTGACGAATTCACACGGAAATTCCGTCGCTATGAAATACGAATACTATGTGTTCTAAGACATTTCCTTCTAAATCGAGTAACGTTTCTATGGAAACGACAGGATTTTCTTTTGGGATACGACAATCTCATTTCCGATCCACTAATCCTTCTTTACTGCATCCCTCACTCCCAAACATTGACGAATTCACACGGAAATTGCGTCGCTATGAAATACGAGTACTATGTGTTCTAAGACATTGCCTTCTAAATCGAGTAACGTTTCTATGGAAACGACAGGATTTTCTTTTGGGATACGACAATCACATTTCCGATCCACTAATGGTTCTTTACTGCATCCCTCACTCCCAAACATTGACGAATTCACACGGAAATTGCGTCGCTATGAAATACGAGTACTATGTGTTCTAAGACATTTCCTTCTAAATCGAATAACGTTTCTATGGAAACGACAGGATTTTCTTTTGGGATACGACAATGTCATTTCCGATCCACTAATCCTTCTTTACTGCATCCCTCACTCCTAAACATTGACGAATTCACACGGAAATTCCGTCGCTGTGAAATACGTGTACTATGTGTTCTAAGACATTTCCTTCTACATCGAGTAACGTTTCTATGGAAACGACAGGATTTTCTTTTGGGATACGACAGTCACATTTTCGATCCACCAATCCTTCTGTACTGCATCCCTCACTCCCAAACGTTGACGAATTCACACGGAAATTCCATCGCTATGAAATACGATTACTATGTGTTCTAAGACAGTTCCTTCTAAATCGAGTAACGTTTCTACGGAAACGACAGGATTTTCTTTTGGGATACGACAATCACATTTCCGATCCACTAATCCTTCTTTACTGCATCCCTCACTCCCAAACATTGACGAATTCACACGGAAATTCCGTCGCTATGAAATACGAGTACTATGTGTTCTAAGACATTTCCTTCTAAATCGAGTAACGTTTCTATGGAAACGACAGGATTTTCTTTTGGGATACGACAATCACATTTCCGATCCACTAATCCTTCTTTACTGCATCCCTCACTCCCAAACATTGACGAATTCACACGGAAATTCCGTCGCTATGAAATACGAGTACTATGTGTTCTAAGACATTTCCTTCTAAATCGAGTAACGTTTCTATGGAAACGACAGGATTTTCTTTTGGGATACGACAATCACATTTCCGATCCACTAATCGTTCTTTACTGCATCCCTCACTCCCAAAAATTGACGAATTCACACGAATATTGCGTCGTTATGAAATACGAGTACTATGTGTTCTAAGACATTTCCTTCTAAATCGAGTAACGTTTCTATGGAAACGACAGGATTTTCTTTTGGGATACGACAATCACATTTCCGATCCACTAATCCTTCTTTACTGCATCCCTCACTCCCAAACATCGACGAATTCACACGGAAATTCCGTCGCTGTGAAATACGAGTACAATGTGTTCTAAGACATTTCCTTCTAAATCGAGTAATTTTTCTATGGAAACGACAGGATTTTCTTTTGGGATACAACAATCTCATTTCCGATTCACTAATCCTTCTTTACTGCATCCCTCACTCCCAAACATTGACGAATTCACACGGAAATTCCGTCGCTATGAAATACGAGTACTATGTGTTCTATGACATTTCCTTCTAAATCGAGTAACGTTTCTATGGAAACGACAGGATTTTCTTTTGGGATACATCAATCTCATTTCCGATTCACTAATCCTTCTTTACTGCATCCCTCACTCCCAAACATTGACGAATTCACAAGGAAATTCCGTTGCTATGAAATACGAGGACTATGTGTTCTAAGACATTTCCTTCTAAATCGAGTAACGTTTCTATGGAAACGACAGGATTTTCTTTTGGGATACGACAATCTCATTTCCGATCCACTAATCCTTCTTTACTGCATCCCTCACTCCCGAACATTGACGAATTCACACGGAAATTCCGTCGCTATGAAATACGAATACTATGTGTTCTAAGACATTTCCTTCTAAATCGAGTAACGTTTCTATGGAAACGACAGGATTTTCTTTTGGGATACGACAATCTCATTTCCGATCCACTAATCCTTCTTTACTGCATCCCTCACTCCCAAACATTCACGAATTCACACGGAAATTGCGTCGCTATGAAATACGAGTACTATGTGTTCTATGACATTTCCTTCTAAATCGAGTAACGTTTCTATGGAAACGACAGGATTTTCTTTTGGGATACAACAATCACATTTCCGATCCACTAATGGTTCTTTACTGCATCCCTCACTCCCAAACATTGACGAATTCACACGGAAATTGCGTCGCTATGAAATACGAGTACTATGTGTTCTAAGACATTTCCTTCTAAATCGAGTAACGTTTCTATGGAAACGACAGGATTTTCTTTTGGGATACGACAATCTCATATCCGATCCACTAATCGTTCTTTACTGCATCCCTCACTCCCAAACATTGACGAATTCACACGGAAATTCCGTCGCTGTGAAATACGAGTACTATGTGTTCTAAGACATTTCCTTCTAAATCGAGTAACGTTTCTATGGAAACGACAGGATTTTCTGTTGGGATACGACAATCACATTTCCGATCCACTAATCGTTCTTTACTGCATCCCTCACTCCCAAACATTGACGAATTCACACGGAAATTGCGTCGCTAAGAAATACGAGTACTATGTGTTCTAAGACATTTCCTTCTAAATCGAGTAACGTTTCTATGGAAACGACAGGATTTTCTTTTGGCATACGACAATCACATTTCCGATCCACTAATCCTTCTTTACTGCATCCCTCACTCCCAAACAATGACGAATTCACACGGAAATTCCGTCGCTATGAAATACGAGTACTATGTGTTCTAAGACATTTCCTTCTAAATCGAGTAACGTTTCTATGGAAACGACAGGATTTTCTTTTGGGATACGACAATCACATTTCCGATCCACTAATCCTTCTTTACTGCATCCCTCACTCCCAAACATTGACGAATTCACACGGATATTCCGTCGCTATGAAATACGAGTACTATGTGTTCTAAGACATTTCCTTCTAAATCGAGTAACGTTTCTATGGAAACGACAGGATTTTCTTTTGGGATACGACAATCACATTTCCGATCCACTAATCGTTCTTTACTGCATCCCTCACTCCCAAAAATTGACGAATTCACACGGATATTGCGTCGCTATGAAATACGAGTACTATGTGTTCTAAGATATTTCCTTCTAAATCGAGTAACGTTTCTATGGAAACGACAGGATATTCTTTTGGGATACGCCAATCACATTTCCGATCCACTAACCCTTCATTACTGCATCCCTCACTCCCAAACATTGACGAATTCACACGGAAATTTCGTCGCTGTGAAATACGAGTACTATGTGTTCTAAGACATTTCCTTCTAAATCGAGTAACGTTTCTATGGAAACGATAGGATTTTCTTTTGGGATACAACAATCTCATTTCCGATTCACTAATCCTTCTTTACTGCATCCCTCACTCCCAAACATTGACGAATTCACACGGAAATTCCGTCGCTGTGAAATACGAGTACTATGTGTTCTATGACATTTCCTTCTAAATCGAGTAACGTTTCTATGGAAACGACAGGATTTTCTTTTGGGATACGACAATCTCATTTCCGATCCACTAATCGTTCTTTACTGCATCCCTCACTCCCAAACATTGACGAATTCACACGGAAATTCCGTCGCTGTGAAATACGAGTACTATGTGTTCTAAGACATTTCCTTCTAAATCGAGTAACGTTTCTATGGAAACGACAGGATTTTCTTTTGGCATACGGCAATCACATTTCCGATCCACTAATCCTTCTTTAGTGCATCCCTCACTCCCAAACATTGACGAATTCACACGGAAATTCCGTCGCTATGAAATACGAGTACTATGTGTTCTAAGACATTTCCTTCTAAATCGAGTAACGTTTCTATGGAAACGACAGGATTTTCTTTTGGGATACGACAATCACATTTCCGATCCACTAATCCTTCTTTACTGCATCCCTCACTCCCAAACATTGACGAATTCACACGGAAATTCCGTCGCTATGAAATACGAGTACTATGTGTTCTAAGACATTTCCTTCTAAATCGAGTAACGTTTCTATGGAAACGACAGGATTTTCTTTTGGGATACGACAATCACATTTCCGATCCACTAATCGTTCTTTACTGCATCCCTCACTCCCAAAAATTGACGAATTCACACGGATATTGCGTCGCTATGAAATACGAGTACTATGTGTTCTAAGATATTTCCTTCTAAATCGAGTAACGTTTCTATGGAAACGACAGGATATTCTTTTGGGATACGCCAATCACATTTCCGATCCACTAATCCTTCATTACTGCATCCCTCACTCCCAAACATTGACGAATTCACACGGAAATTCCGTCGCTGTGAAATACGAGTACTATGTGTTCTAAGACATTTCCTTCTAAATCGAGTAACGTTTCTATGGAAACGATAGGATTTTCTTTTGGGATACGCCAATCTCATTTCCGATTCACTAATCCTTCTTTACTGCATCCCTCACTCCCAAACATTGACGAATTCACACGGAAGTTCCGTCGCTGTGGAATACGAGTACTATGTGTTCTAAGACATTTCCTTCTAAATCGAGTAACGTTTCTATGGATACGACAGGATTTTCTTTTGGGATACGACAATCACATTTCCGATCCACTAATCCTTCTTTACTGCATCCCTTACTCCCAAACATTGACGAATTCACACGGAAATTCCGTCGCTGTGAAATACGAGTACTATGTGTTCTATGACATTTCCTTCTAAATCGAGTAACGTTTCTATGGAAACGACAGGATTTTCTTTTGGGATACGACAATCTCATTTCCGATCCACTAATCGTTCTTTACTGCATCCCTCACTCCCAAACATTGACGAATTCACACGGAAATTCCGTCGCTGTGAAATACGAGTACTATGTGTTCTAAGACATTTCCTTCTAAATCGAGTAACGTTTCTATGGAAACGACAGGATTTTCTTTTGGCATACGACAATCACATTTCCGATCCACTAATCCTTCTTTACTGCATCCCTCACTCCCAAACATTGACGAATTCACACGGAAATTCCGTCGCTATGAAATACGAGTACTATGTGTTCTAAGACATTTCCTTCTAAATCGAGTAACGTTTCTATGGAAACGACAGGATTTTCTTTTGGGATACGACAATCACATTTCCGATCCACTAATCCTTCTTTACTGCATCCCTCACTCCCAAACATTGACGAATTCACACGGAAATTCCGTCGCTATGAAATACGAGTACTATGTGTTCTAAGACATTTCCTTCTAAATCGAGTAACGTTTCTATGGAAACGACAGGATTTTCTTTTGGGATACGACAATCACATTTCCGATCCACTAATCGTTCTTTACTGCATCCCTCACTCCCAAAAATTGACGAATTCACACGGATATTGCGTCGCTATGAAATACGAGTACTATGTGTTCTAAGACATTTCCTTCTAAATCGAGTAACGTTTCTATGGAAACGACAGGATATTCTTTTGGGATACGCCAATCACATTTCCGATCCACTAATCCTTCATTACTGCATCCCTCACTCCCAAACATTGACGAATTCACACGGAAATTCCGTCGCTGTGAAATACGAGTACTATGTGTTCTAAGACATTTCCTTCTAAATCGAGTAACGTTTCTATGGAAACGACAGGATTTTCTTTTGGGATACGACAACCTCATTTCCGATCCACTAATCCTTCTTTACTGCATCCCTCACTCCCAAACATTGACGAATTCACACATAAATTCCGTCGCTGTGACATACGAGTACTATGTGTTCTAAGACATTTCCTTCTAAATCGAGTAACGTTTCTATGGAAACGACAGGATTTTCTTTTGGGATACGACAGTCACATTTCCGATCCACTAATCCTTCTTTACTGCATCCCTCACTCCCAAAAATTGATGAATTCACACGGATATTGCGTCGCTATGAAATACGAGTACTATGTGTTCTAAGACATTTCCTTCTAAATCGAGTAACGTTTCTATGGAAACGATAGGATTTTCTTTTGGGATACAACAATCTCATTTCCGATTCACTAATCCTTCTTTACTGCATCCCTCACTCCCAAACATTGACGAATTCACACGGAAATTCCGTCGCTGTGGAATACGAGTACTATGTGTTCTAAGACATTTCCTTCTAAATCGAGTAACGTTTCTATGGATACGACAGGATTTTCTTTTGGGATACGACAATCACATTTCCGATCCACTAATCCTTCTTTACTGCATCCCTCACTCCCAAACATTGACGAATTCACACGGAAATTCCGTCGCTGTGAAATACGAGTACTATGTGTTCTAAGACATTTCCTTCTAAATCGAGTAACGTTTCTATGGAAACGACAGGATTTTCTTTTGGGATACGACAATCTCATTTCCGATCCACTAATCCTTCTTTACTGCATCCCTCACTCCCAAACATTGACGTATTCACACGGAAATTCCGTCGCTGTGAAATACGAGTACTATGTGTTCTAAGACATTTCCTTCTAAATCGAGTAACGTTTCTATGGAAACGACAGGATTTTCTTTTGGGATACGACAATGTCATTTCCGATCCACTAATCCATCTTTACTGCATCCCTCACTCCCAAACATTGACGAATTCACACGGAAATTCCGTCGCTGTGAAATACGTGTACTATTTGTTCTAAGACATTTCCTTCTACATCGAGTAACGTTTCTATGGAAACGACAGGATTTTCTTTTGGGATACGACAGTCACATTTTCGATCCACTAATCCTTCTTTACTGCATCCCTCACTCCCAAACGTTGACGAATTCACACGGAAATTCCATCGCTATGAAATACGATTACTATGTGTTCTAAGACAGTTCCTTCTAAATCGAGTAACGTTTCTACGGAAACGACAGGATTTTCTTTTGGGATACGACAATCACATTTCCGATCCACTAATCCTTCTTTACTGCATCCCTCACTCCCAAACATTGACGAATTCACACGGAAATTCCGTCGCTATGAAATACGAGTACTATGTGTTCTAAGACATTTCCTTCTAAATCGAGTAACGTTTCTAGGGAAACGACAGGATATTCTTTTGGGATACGACAATCACATTTCCGATCCACTAATCCTTCTTTACTGCATCCCTCACTCCCAAACATTGACGAATTCACACGGAAATTCCGTCGCTATGAAATACGAGTACTATGTGTTCTAAGACATTTCCTTCTAAATCGAGTAACGTTTCTATGGAAACGACAGGATTTTCTTTTGGGATACGACAATCACATTTCCGATCCACTAATCGTTCTTTACTGCATCCCTCACTCCCAAAAATTGACGAATTCACACGAATATTGCGTCGTTATGAAAAACGAGTACTATGTGTTCTAAGACATTTCCTTCTAAATCGAGTAACGTTTCTATGGAAACGACAGGATTTTCTTTTGGGATACGACAATCACATTTCCGAACCACTAATCCTTCTTTACTGCATCCCTCACTCCCAAACATTGACGAATTCACACGGAAATTCCGTCGCTATGAAATACGAATACTATGTGTTCTAAGACATTTCCTTCTAAATCGAGTAACGTTTCTATGGAAACGACAGGATTTTCTTTTGGGATACGACAATCTCATTTCCGATCCACTAATCCTTCTTTACTGCATCCCTCACTCCCAAACATTGACGAATTCACACGGAAATTGCGTCGCTATGAAATACGAGTACTATGTGTTCTAAGACATTTCCTTCTAAATCGAGTAACGTTTCTATGGAAACGACAGGATTTTCTTTTGGGACACGACAATCACATTTCCGATCCACTAATGGTTCTTTACTGCATCCCTCACTCCCAAACATTGACGAATTCACACGGAAATTGCGTCGCTATGAAATACGAGTACTATGTGTTCTAAGACATTTCCTTCTAAATCGAATAACGTTTCTATGGAAACGACAGGATTTTCTTTTGGGATACGACAATCTCATATCCGATCCACTAATCGTTCTTTACTGCATCCCTCACTCCCAAACATTGACGAATTCACACGGAAATTCCGTCGCTGTGAAATACGAGTACTATGTGTTCTAAGACATTTCCTTCTAAATCGAGTAACGTTTCTATGGAAACGACAGGATTTTCTTTTGGGATACGACAATCACATTTCCGATCCACTAATCGTTCTTTACTGCATCCCTCACTCCCAAACATTGACGAATTCACACGGAAATTCCGTCGCTATGAAATACGAGTACTATGTGTTCTAAGACATTTCCTTCTAAATCGAGTAACGTTTCTATGGAAACGACAGGATTTTCTTTTGGGATACGACAATCACATTTCCGATCCACTAATCCTTCTTTACTGCATCCCTCACTCCCAAACATTGACGAATTCACATGGAAATTCCGTCGCTATGAAATACGAGTACTATGTGTTCTAAGACATTTCCTTCTAAATCGAGTAACGTTTCTATGGAAACGACAGGATTTTCTTTTGGGATACGACAATCACATTTCCGATCCACTAATCGTTCTTTACTGCATCCCTCACTCCCAAAAATTGACGAATTCACACGGATATTGCGTCGCTATGAAATACGAGTACTATGTGTTCTAAGACATTTCCTTCTAAATCGAGTAACGTTTCTATGGAAACGACAGGATTTTCTTTTGGGATACGACAATCACATTTCCGATCCACTAATCCTTCTTTACTGCATCCCTCACTCCCAAACATTGACGAATTCACACGGAAATTCCGTCGCTGTGAAATACGAGTACTATGTGTTCTAAGACATTTCCTTCTAAATCGAGTAACGTTTCTAAGGAAACGACAGGATTTTCTTTTGGGATACGACAACCTCATTTCCGATCCACTAATCCTTCTTTACTGCATCCCTCACTCCCAAACATTGACGAATTCACACATAAATTCCGTCGCTGTGACATACGAGTACTATGTGTTCTAAGACATTTCCTTCTAAATCGAGTAACGTTTCTATGGAAACGACAGGATTTTCTTTTGGGATACGACAGTCACATTTCCGATCCACTAATCCTTCTTTACTGCATCCCTCACTCCCAAAAATTGATGAATTCACACGGAAATTCCGTCGCTATGAAATACGAGTACTATGTGTTCTAAGACATTTCCTTCTAAATCGAGTAACGTTTCTAGGGAAACGACAGGATATTCTTTTGGGATACGACAATCACATTTCCGATCCACTAATCCTTCTTTACTGCATCCCTCACTCCCAAACATTGACGAATTCACACGGAAATTCCGTCGCTATGAAATACGAGTACTATGTGTTCTAAGACATTTCCTTCTAAATCGAGTAACGTTTCTATGGAAACGACAGGATTTTCTTTTGGGATACGACAATCACATTTCCGATCCACTAATCGTTCTTTACTGCATCCCTCACTCCCAAAAATTGACGAATTCACACGAATATTGCGTCGTTATGAAAAACGAGTACTATGTGTTCTAAGACATTTCCTTCTAAATCGAGTAACGTTTCTATGGAAACGACAGGATTTTCTTTTGGGATACGACAATCACATTTCCGAACCACTAATCCTTCTTTACTGCATCCCTCACTCCCAAACATTGACGAATTCACACGGAAATTCCGTCGCTATGAAATACGAATACTATGTGTTCTAAGACATTTCCTTCTAAATCGAGTAACGTTTCTATGGAAACGACAGGATTTTCTTTTGGGATACGACAATCTCATTTCCGATCCACTAATCCTTCTTTACTGCATCCCTCACTCCCAAACATTGACGAATTCACACGGAAATTGCGTCGCTATGAAATACGAGTACTATGTGTTCTAAGACATTTCCTTCTAAATCGAGTAACGTTTCTATGGAAACGACAGGATTTTCTTTTGGGACACGACAATCACATTTCCGATCCACTAATGGTTCTTTACTGCATCCCTCACTCCCAAACATTGACGAATTCACACGGAAATTGCGTCGCTATGAAATACGAGTACTATGTGTTCTAAGACATTTCCTTCTAAATCGAATAACGTTTCTATGGAAACGACAGGATTTTCTTTTGGGATACGACAATCTCATATCCGATCCACTAATCGTTCTTTACTGCATCCCTCACTCCCAAACATTGACGAATTCACACGGAAATTCCGTCGCTGTGAAATACGAGTACTATGTGTTCTAAGACATTTCCTTCTAAATCGAGTAACGTTTCTATGGAAACGACAGGATTTTCTTTTGGGATACGACAATCACATTTCCGATCCACTAATCGTTCTTTACTGCATCCCTCACTCCCAAACATTGACGAATTCACACGGAAATTCCGTCGCTATGAAATACGAGTACTATGTGTTCTAAGACATTTCCTTCTAAATCGAGTAACGTTTCTATGGAAACGACAGGATTTTCTTTTGGGATACGACAATCACATTTCCGATCCACTAATCCTTCTTTACTGCATCCCTCACTCCCAAACATTGACGAATTCACATGGAAATTCCGTCGCTATGAAATACGAGTACTATGTGTTCTAAGACATTTCCTTCTAAATCGAGTAACGTTTCTATGGAAACGACAGGATTTTCTTTTGGGATACGACAATCACATTTCCGATCCACTAATCGTTCTTTACTGCATCCCTCACTCCCAAAAATTGACGAATTCACACGGATATTGCGTCGCTATGAAATACGAGTACTATGTGTTCTAAGACATTTCCTTCTAAATCGAGTAACGTTTCTATGGAAACGACAGGATTTTCTTTTGGGATACGACAATCACATTTCCGATCCACTAATCCTTCTTTACTGCATCCCTCACTCCTAAACATTGACGAATTCACACGGAAATTCCGTCGCTGTGAAATACGAGTACTATGTGTTCTAAGACATTTCCTTCTAAATCGAGTAACGTTTCTAAGGAAACGACAGGATTTTCTTTTGGGATACGACAACCTCATTTCCGATCCACTAATCCTTCTTTACTGCATCCCTCACTCCCAAACATTGACGAATTCACACATAAATTCCGTCGCTGTGACATACGAGTACTATGTGTTCTAAGACATTTCCTTCTAAATCGAGTAACGTTTCTATGGAAACGACAGGATTTTCTTTTGGGATACGACAGTCACATTTCCGATCCACTAATCCTTCTTTACTGCATCCCTCACTCCCAAAAATTGATGAATTCACACGGATATTGCGTCGCTATGAAATACGAGTACTATGTGTTCTAAGACATTTCCTTCTAAATCGAGTAACGTTTCTATGGAAACGATAGGATTTTCTTTTGGGATACAACAATCTCATTTCCGATTCACTAATCCTTCTTTACTGCATCCCTCACTCCCAAACATTGACGAATTCACACGGAAATTCCGTCGCTGTGGAATACGAGTACTATGTGTTCTAAGACATTTCCTTCTAAATCGAGTAACGTTTCTATGGATACGACAGGATTTTCTTTTGCGATACGACAATCACATTTCCGATCCACTAATCCTTCTTTACTGCATCCCTCACTCCCAAACATTGACGAATTCACACGGAAATTCCGTCGCTGTGAAATACGAGTACTATGTGTTCTAAGACATTTCCTTCTAAATCGAGTAACGTTTCTATGGAAACGACAGGATTTTCTTGTGGGATACGACAATCTCATTTCTAATCCACTAATCCTTCTTTACTGCATCCCTCACTCCCAAACATTGACGTATTCACACGGAAATTCCGTCGCTGTGAAATACGAGTACTATGTGTTCTAAGACATTTCCTTCTAAATCGAGTAACGTTTCTATGGAAACGACAGGATTTTCTTTTGGGATACGACAATCTCATTTCCGATCCACCAATCCTTCTTTACTGCATCCCTCACTCCCAAACATTGACGAATTCACACGGAAATTCCGTCGCTATGAAATAAGAGTACTATGTGTTCTAAGACATTTCCTTCTAAATCGAGTAACGTTTCTATGGAAACGACAGGATTTTCTTTTGGGATACGACAATCTCATTTCCGATCCACTAATCCTTCTTTACTGGATCCCTCACTCCCAAACATTGACGAATTCACACGGAAATTCCGTCGCTATGAAATACGAGTACTATGTGTTCTAAGACATTTCCTTCTAAATCGAGTAACGTTTCTATGGAAACGACAGGATTTTCTTTTGGGTTACGACAATCTCATTTCCGATCCACTAATCCTTCTTTACTGCATCCCTCACTCCCAAACATTGACGAATTCACACGGAAATTCCGTCGCTATGAAATACGAGTACTATGTGTTCTAAGACATTTCCTTCTAAATCGAGTAACGTTTCTATGGAAACGACAGAATTTTCTTTTGGGATACGACAATCTCATTTCCGATCCACCATTCCTTCTTTACTGCATCCCTCACTCCCAAACATTGACGAATTCACACGGAAATTCCGTCGCTATGAAATACGAATACTATGTGTTCTAAGACATTTCCTTCTAAATCGAGTAACGTTTCTATGGAAACGACAGGATTTTCTTTTGGGATACGACAATCTCATTTCCGATCCACTAATCCTTCTTTACTGCATCCCTCACTCCCAAACATTGACGAATTCACACGGAAATTGCGTCGCTATGAAATACGAGTACTATGTGTTCTAAGACATTTCCTTCTAAATCGAGTAACGTTTCTATGGAAACGACAGGATTTTCTTTTGGGACACGACAATCACATTTCCGATCCACTAATGGTTCTTTACTGCATCCCTCACTCCCAAACATTGACGAATTCACACGGAAATTGCGTCGCTATGAAATACGAGTACTATGTGTTCTAAGACATTTCCTTCTAAATCGAATAACGTTTCTATGGAAACGACAGGATTTTCTTTTGGGATACGACAATCTCATATCCGATCCACTAATCGTTCTTTACTGCATCCCTCACTCCCAAACATTGACGAATTCACACGGAAATTCCGTCGCTGTGAAATACGAGTACTATGTGTTCTAAGACATTTCCTTCTAAATCGAGTAACGTTTCTATGGAAACGACAGGATTTTCTTTTGGGATACGACAATCACATTTCCGATCCACTAATCGTTCTTTACTGCATCCCTCACTCCCAAACATTGACGAATTCACACGGAAATTCCGTCGCTATGAAATACGAGTACTATGTGTTCTAAGACATTTCCTTCTAAATCGAGTAACGTTTCTATGGAAACGACAGGATTTTCTTTTGGGATACGACAATCACATTTCCGATCCACTAATCCTTCTTTACTGCATCCCTCACTCCCAAACATTGACGAATTCACATGGAAATTCCGTCGCTATGAAATACGAGTACTATGTGTTCTAAGACATTTCCTTCTAAATCGAGTAACGTTTCTATGGAAACGACAGGATTTTCTTTTGGGATACGACAATCACATTTCCGATCCACTAATCGTTCTTTACTGCATCCCTCACTCCCAAAAATTGACGAATTCACACGGATATTGCGTCGCTATGAAATACGAGTACTATGTGTTCTAAGACATTTCCTTCTAAATCGAGTAACGTTTCTATGGAAACGACAGGATTTTCTTTTGGGATACGACAATCACATTTCCGATCCACTAATCCTTCTTTACTGCATCCCTCACTCCCAAACATTGACGAATTCACACGGAAATTCCGTCGCTGTGAAATACGAGTACTATGTGTTCTAAGACATTTCCTTCTAAATCGAGTAACGTTTCTAAGGAAACGACAGGATTTTCTTTTGGGATACGACAACCTCATTTCCGATCCACTAATCCTTCTTTACTGCATCCCTCACTCCCAAACATTGACGAATTCACACATAAATTCCGTCGCTGTGACATACGAGTACTATGTGTTCTAAGACATTTCCTTCTAAATCGAGTAACGTTTCTATGGAAACGACAGGATTTTCTTTTGGGATACGACAGTCACATTTCCGATCCACTAATCCTTCTTTACTGCATCCCTCACTCCCAAAAATTGATGAATTCACACGGATATTGCGTCGCTATGAAATACGAGTACTATGTGTTCTAAGACATTTCCTTCTAAATCGAGTAACGTTTCTATGGAAACGATAGGATTTTCTTTTGGGATACAACAATCTCATTTCCGATTCACTAATCCTTCTTTACTGCATCCCTCACTCCCAAACATTGACGAATTCACACGGAAATTCCGTCGCTGTGGAATACGAGTACTATGTGTTCTAAGACATTTCCTTCTAAATCGAGTAACGTTTCTATGGATACGACAGGATTTTCTTTTGCGATACGACAATCACATTTCCGATCCACTAATCCTTCTTTACTGCATCCCTCACTCCCAAACATTGACGAATTCACACGGAAATTCCGTCGCTGTGAAATACGAGTACTATGTGTTCTAAGACATTTCCTTCTAAATCGAGTAACGTTTCTATGGAAACGACAGGATTTTCTTGTGGGATACGACAATCTCATTTCTAATCCACTAATCCTTCTTTACTGCATCCCTCACTCCCAAACATTGACGTATTCACACGGAAATTCCGTCGCTGTGAAATACGAGTACTATGTGTTCTAAGACATTTCCTTCTAAATCGAGTAACGTTTCTATGGAAACGACAGGATTTTCTTTTGGGATACGACAATCTCATTTCCGATCCACTAATCCTTCTTTACTGCATCCCTCACTCCCAAACATTGACGAATTCACACGGAAATTCCGTCGCTATGAAATAAGAGTACTATGTGTTCTAAGACATTTCCTTCTAAATCGAGTAACGTTTCTATGGAAACGACAGGATTTTCTTTTGGGATACGACAATCTCATTTCCGATCCACTAATCCTTCTTTACTGGATCCCTCACTCCCAAACATTGACGAATTCACACGGAAATTCCGTCGCTATGAAATACGAGTACTATGTGTTCTAAGACATTTCCTTCTAAATCGAGTAACGTTTCTATGGAAACGACAGGATTTTCTTTTGGGTTACGACAATCTCATTTCCGATCCACTAATCCTTCTTTACTGCATCCCTCACTCCCAAACATTGACGAATTCACACGGAAATTCCGTCGCTATGAAATACGAGTACTATGTGTTCTAAGACATTTCCTTCTAAATCGAGTAACGTTTCTATGGAAACGACAGAATTTTCTTTTGGGATACGACAATCTCATTTCCGATCCACCATTCCTTCTTTACTGCATCCCTCACTCCCAAACATTGACGAATTCACACGGAAATTCCGTCGCTATGAAATACGAATACTATGTGTTCTAAGACATTTCCTGCTAAATCGAGTAACGTTTCTACGGAAACGACAGGATTTTCTTTTGGGATACGACAATCTCATTTCCGATCCACTAATCCTTCTTTACTGCATCCCTCACTCCCAAACATTGACGAATTCACACGGAAATTGCGTCGCTATGAAATACGAGTACTATTTGTTGTAAGACATTTCCTTCTAAATCGAGTAACGTTTCTATGGAAACGACAGGATTTTCTTTTGGGATACGACAATCACATTTCCGATCCACTAATGGTTCTTTACTGCATCCCTCACTCCCAAACATTGACGAATTCACACGGAAATTGCGTCGCTATGAAATACGAGTACTATGTGTTCTAAGACATTTCCTTCTAAATCGAGTAACGTTTCTATGGAAACGACAGGATTTTCTTTTGGGATACGACAATCTCATTTCCGATCCACTAATCGTTCTTTACTGCATCCCTCACTCCCAAACATTGACGAATTCACACGGAAATTCCGTCGCTGTGAAATACGAGTACTATGTGATCTAAGACATTTCCTTCTAAATCGAGTAACGTTTCTATGGAAAGGACAGGATTTTCTTTTGGGAAACGACAATCACATTTCCGATCCACTAATCCTTCTTTACTGCATCCCTCACTCCCAAACATTGACGAATTCACACGGAAATTCCGTCGCTATGAAATACGAGTACAATGTGTTCTAAGACATTTCCTTCTAAATCGAGTAACGTTTCTATGGAAACGACAGGATTTTCTTTTGGGATACGACAATCACATTTCCGATCCACTAATCCTTCTTTACTGCATCCCTCACTCCCAAACATTGACGAATTCACACGGAAATTCCGTCGCTATGAAATACGAGTACTATGTGTTCTAAGACATTTCCTTCTAAATCGAGTAACGTTTCTATGGAAACGACAGGATTTTCTTTTGGGATACAACAATCACATTTCCGATCCACTAATCGTTCTTTACTGCATCCCTCACTCCCAAAAATTGACGAATTCACACGGATATTGCGTCGCTATGAAATACGAGTACTATGTGTTCTAAGACATTTCCTTCTAAATCGAGTAACGTTTCTATGGAAGCGACAGGATTTTCTTTTGGGATACGACAACCTCATTTCCGATCCACTAATCCTTCTTTACTGCATCCCTCACTCCCAAACATTGACGAATTCACACGGAAATTCCGTCGCTGTGAAATACGAGTACTATGTGTTCTAAGACATTTCCTTCTAAATCGAGTAACGTTTCTATGGAAACGACAGGATTTTCTTTTGGGATACGACAACCTCATTTCCGATCCACTAATCCTTCTTTACTGCATCCCTCACTCCCAAACATTGACGAATTCACACATAAATTCCGTCGCTGTGACATACGAGTACTATGTGTTCTAAGACATTTCCTTCTAAATCGAGTAACGGTTCTATGGAAACGACAGGATTTTCTTTTGGGATACGACAGTCACATTTCCGATCCACTAATCCTTCTTTACTGCATCCCTCACTCCCAAAAATTGATGAATTCACACGGAAATTCCGTCGCTGTGGAATACAAGTACTATGTGTTCTAATACATTTCCTTCTAAGTCGAGTAACGTTTCTATGGATACGACAGGATTTTCTTTTGGGATACGACAATCACATTTCCGATCCACTAATCCTTCTTTACTGCATCCCTCACTCCCAAACATTGACGAATTCACACGGAAATTCCGTCGCTGTGAAATACGAGTACTATGTGTTCTAAGACATTTCCTTCTAAATCGAGTAACGTTTCTATGGAAACGACAGGATTTTCTTTTGGGATACGACAATCTCATTTCCGATCCACTAATCCTTCTTTACTGGATCCCTCACTCCCAAACATTGACGAATTCACACGGAAATTCCGTCGCTATGAAATACTAGTACTATGTGTTCTAAAACATTTCCTTCTAAATCGAGTAACGTTTCTATGGAAACGACAGGATTTTCTTTTGGGTTACGACAATCTCATTTCCGATCCACTAATCCTTCTTTACTGCATCCCTCACTCCCAAACATTGACGAATTCACACGGAAATTCCGTCGCTGTGAAATACGAGTACTATGTGTTCCAAGACATTTCCTTCTAAATCGTGTAACGTTTCTATGGAAACGACAGGATTTTCTTTTGGGATACGACAATCTCATTTCCGATCCACTAATCGTTCTTTACTGCATCCCTCACTCCCAAACATTGACGAATTCACACGGAAATTCCGTCGCCATGAAATACGAGTACTATGTGTTCTAAGACATTTCCTTCTAAATCGAGTAACGTTTCTATGGAAACTACAGGATTTTCTTTTGGGATACGACAATCTCATTTCCGATCCACTAATCCTTCTTTACTGCATCCCTCACTCCCAAACATTGACGAATTAACACGGATATTGCGTCGCTATGAAATACGAGTACTATGTGTTCTAAGACATTTCCTTCTAAATCGAGTAACGTTTCTATGGAAACGACAGGATTTTCTTTTGGGATACGAAAATCACATTTCCGATCCACTAATCATTCTTTACTGCATCCCTCACTCCCAAACATTGACGAATTCACACGGAAATTGCGTCGCTATGAAATACGAGTACTATGTGTTCTAAGACATTTCCTTCTACATCGAGTAACGTTTCTATGGAAACGACAGGATTTTCTTTTGGGATACGACAATTACATTTCCGATCCACTAATCGTACTTTACTGCATCCCTCAGTACCAAACATTGACGAATTCACACGGAAATTGCGTCGCTATGAAATACGAGTACTATGTGTTCTAAGACATTTCCTTCTAAGTCGAGTAACGTTTCTATGGAAACGACAGGATTTTCTTTTGGGATACGACAATCACATTTCCGATCCACTAATCCTTCTTTACTGCATCCCTCACTCCCAAACATTGACGAATTCACACGGAAATTCCGTCGCTGTGAAATATGAGTACTATGTGTGCTAAGACATTTCCTTCTAAATCGAGTAACGTTTCTATGGAAACGACAGGACTTTCTTTTGGGATACGACAATCTCATTTCCGATCCACTAATCCTTCTTTACTGCATCCCTCACTCCCAAACATTGACGAATTCACACGGAAATTCCGTCGCTGTGAAATACGAGTACTATGTGTTCTAAGACATTTCCTTCTAAATCGAGTAACGTTTCTATGGAAACGACAGGATTTTCTGTTGGGATACGACAATCTCATTTCCGATCCACTAATCCATCTTTACTGCATCCCTCACTCCCAAACATTGACGAATTCACACGGAAATTCCGTCGCTGTGAAATACGTGTACTATGCGTTCTAAGACATTTCCTTCTACATCGAGTAACGCTTCTATGGAAACGACAGGATTTTCTTTTGGGATACGACTGTCACATTTCCGATCCACTAATCCTTCTTTACTGCATCCCTCACTCCCAAACGTTGACGAATTCACACGGAAATTCCATCGCTATGAAATACGAGTACTATGTGTTCTAAGACATTTCATACTAAATCGAGTAACGTTTCTACGGAAACGACAGGATTTTGTTTTGGGATTCGACAATCACATTTCCGATCCACTAATCCTTCTTTACTGCATCCCTCACTCCCAAACAATGACGAATTCACACGGAAATTGCGTCGCTATGAAATACGAGTACTATGTGTTCTAAGACATTTCCTTCTAAATCGAGTAACATTTCTATCGAAACGACAGGATTTTCTTTTGGGATACGACAATCACATTTCCGATCCACTAATTGTTCTTTACTGTATCCCTCACTCCCAAACATTGACGAATTAACACGGAAATTGCGTCGCTATGAAATACGAGTACTATGTGTTCTAAGACATTTCCTTCTAAATCGAGTAACGTATCTATGGAAACGACAGGATTTTCTTTTGGGATACGACAATCTCATTTCCGATCCACTAATCCTTCTTTACTGCATCCCTCACTCCCAAACATTGACGAATTCACACGGAAATTGCGTCGCTATGAAATACGAGTACTATGTGTTCTAAGACATTTCCTTCTAAATCGAGTAACGTTTCTATGGAAACGACAGGATTTTCTTTTGGGATTCGACAATCACATTTCGATCCACTATTCGTTCTTTACTGCATCCCTCACTCCCAAACATTGACGAATTCACACGGAAATTGCGTCGCTATGAAATACGAGTACTATGTGTACTAAGACATTTCCTTCTAAATCGAGTAACGTTTCTATGGAAACGACAGGATTTTCTTTTGGGATACGACAATCACATTTCCGATCCACTAATCCTTCTTTACTGCATCCCTCACTCCCAAACATTGACGAATTCACACGGAAATTCCATCGCTGTGAATTACGAGTACTATGTGTTGTAAGACATTTCCTTCTAAATCGAGTAACGTGTCTATGGAAACGACAGGATTTTCTTTTGGGATGCGACAATCTCATTTCCGATCCACTAATCGTTCTTTACTGCATCCCTCACTCCCAAACATTGACGAATTCACACGGAAATTGCGTCGCTATGAAATACGAGTACTATGTGTTCTAAGACATTTCCTTCTAAATCGAGTAACGTTTCTATGGAAACGACAGGATTATCTTTTGGGATACGACAATCTCATTTCCGATCCACTAATCCTTCTTTACTGCATCCCTCACTCCCAAACATTGACGAATTCACACGGATATTGCGTCGCTATGAAATACGACTACTATGTGTTCTAAGACATTTCCTTCTAAATCGAGTAACGTTTCTATGGAAACGACAGGATTTTCTTTTGGGATACGACAATCACATTTCCGATCCACTAATCGTTCTTTACTGCATCTCTCACTCCCAAACATTGACGAATTCACACGGAAATTGCGTCGCTATGAAATACGAGTACTGTGTGTTCTAAGACATTTCCTTCTAAATCGAGTAACGTTTCTATGGAAACGACAGGATTTTCTTTTGGGATACGACAATCACATTTCCGATCCACTAATCCTTCTTTACTGCATCCCGCACTCTCAAACATTGACGAATTCACACGGAAATTGCGTCGCTATGAAATACGAGTACTATGTGTTCTAAGACATTTCCTTCTAAATCGAGTAACGTTTCTATGGAAACGACAGGATTTTCTTTTGGGATACGACAATCACATTTCCGATCCACTATTCGTTCTTTACGGCATCCCTCACTCCCAAACATTGACGAATTCACACGGAAATTGCGTCGCTATGAATTACGAGTACTATGTGTACTAAGACATTTCCTTCTAAATCGAGTAACGTTTCTATGGAAACGACAGGATTTTCTTTTGGGATACGACAATACCATTTCCGATCCACTAATCGTTCTTTACTGCATCCCTCACTCCCAAACATTGACGAATTCACACGGAAATTCCGTCGCTGTGAAATACGAGTACTATGTGTTCCAAGACATTTCCTTCTAAATCGTGTAACGTTTCTATGGAAACGACAGGATTTTCTTTTGGGATACGACAATCTCATTTCCGATCCACTAATAGTTCTTTACTGCATCCCTCACTCCCAAACATTGACGAATTCACACGGAAATTCCGTCGCCATGAAATACGAGTACTATGTGTTCTAAGACATTTCCTTCTAAATCGAGTAACGTTTCTATGGAAACTACAGGATTTTCTTTTGGGATACGACAATCTCATTTCCGATCCACTAATCCTTCTTTACTGCATCCCTCACTCCCAAACATTGACGAATTAACACGGATATTGCGTCGCTATGAAATACGAGTACTATGTGTTCTAAGACATTTCCTTCTAAATCGAGTAACGTTTCTATGGAAACAACAGGATTTTCTTTTGGGATACGACAATCACATTTCCGATCCACTAATCCTTCTTTACTGCATCCCTCGCTCCCAAACATTGACGATTTCACACGGAAATTGCGTCGCTATGAAATACGAGTACTATGTGTTCTAAGACATTTCCTTCTAAATCGAGTACCGTTTCTATGGAAACGACAGGATTTTCTTTTCGGATACGACAATCACATTTCCGATCCACTAATCGTTCTTTACTGCATCTCTCACTCCCAAACATTGACGAATTCACACGGAAATTGCGTCGCTATGAAATACGAGTATTGTGTGTTCTAAGACATTTCCTTCTAAATCGAGTAACGTTTCTATGGAAACGAAAGGATTTTCTTTTGGTATACGACAATCTCATTTCCGATCCACTAATGGTTCTTTACTGCATCCCTCACTCCCAAACATTGACGAATTCACACGGAAATTGCGTCGCTATGAAATACGAGTACTATGTGTTCTAAGACATTTCCTTCTAAATCGAGTAACGTTTCTATGGAAACGACAGGATTTTCTTTTGGGATACGACAATCACATTTCCGATCCACTAATCCTTCTTTACTGCATCCCGCACTCTCAAACATTGACGAATTCACACGGAAATTGCGTCGCTATGAAATACGAGTACTATGTGTTCTAAGACATTTCCTTCTAAATCGAGTAACGTTTCTATGGAAACGACAGGATTTTCTTTTGGGATACGACAATCACATTTCCGATCCACTATTCGTTCTTTACGGCATCCCTCACTCCCAAACATTAACGAATTCACACGGAAATTGCGTCGCTATGAATTACGAGTACTATGTGTACTAAGACATTTCCTTCTAAATCGAGTAACGTTTCTATGGAAACGACAGGATTTTCTTTTGGGATATGACAATCACATTTCCGATCCACTAATCCTTCTTTACTGCATCCCTCACTCCCAAACATTGACGAATTCACACGGAAATTCCGTCGCTGTGAAATACGAGTACTATGTGTTCCAAGACATTTCCTTCTAAATCGTGTAACGTTTCTATGGAAACGACAGGATTTTCTTTTGGGATACGACAATCTCATTTCCGATCCACTAATCGTTCTTTACTGCATCCCTCACTCCCAAACATTGACGAATTCACACGGAAATTCCGTCGCCATGAAATACGAGTACTATGTGTTCTAAGACATTTCCTTCTAAATCGAGTAACGTTTCTATGGAAACTACAGGATTTTCTTTTGGGATACGACAATCTCATTTCCGATCCACTAATCCTTCTTTACTGCATCCCTCACTCCCAAACATTGACGAATTAACACGGATATTGCGTCGCTATGAAATACGAGTACTATGTGTTCTAAGACATTTCCTTCTAAATCGAGTAACGTTTCTATGGAAACGACAGGATTTTCTTTTGGGATACGAAAATCACATTTCCGATCCACTAATCATTCTTTACTGCATCCCTCACTCCCAAACATTGACGAATTCACACGGAAATTGCGTCGCTATGAAATACGAGTACTATGTGTTCTAAGACATTTCCTTCTACATCGAGTAACGTTTCTATGGAAACGACAGGATTTTCTTTTGGGATACGACAATTACATTTCCGATCCACTAATCGTACTTTACTGCATCCCTCACTACCAAACATTGACAATTTCACACGGAAATTGCGTCGCTATGAAATACGAGTACTATGTGTTCTAAGACATTTCCTTCTAAGTCGAGTAACGTTTCTATGGAAACGACAGGATTTTCTTTTGGGATACGACAATCACATTTCCGATCCACTAATGGTTCTTTACTGCATCCCTCACTCCCAAACATTGACGAATTCACACGGAAATTCCGTCGCTGTGAAATACGAGTACTATGTGTTGTAAGACATTTCCTTCTAAATCGAGTAACGTTTCTATGGAAACGACAGGATTTTCTTTTGGGATACGACAATCTCATTTCCGATCCACTAATCCTTCTTTACTGCATCCCTCACTCCCAAACATTGACGAATTCACACGGAAATTCCGTCGCTGTGAAATACGAGTACTATGTGTTCTAAGACATTTCCTTCTAAATCGAGTAACGTTTCTATGGAAACGATAGGATTTTCTGTTGGGATACGACAATCTCATTTCCGATCCACTAATCCATCTTTACTGCATCCCTCACTCCCAAACATTGACGAATTCACACGGAAATTGCGTCGCTATGAAATACGAGTACTATGTGTTCTAAGACATTTCCTTCTAAATCGAGTAACATTTCTATCGAAACGACAGGATTTTCTTTTGGGATACGACAATCACATTTCCGATCCACTAATTGTTCTTTACTGTATCCCTCACTCCCAAACATTGACGAATTAACACGGAAATTGCGTCGCTATGAAATACGAGTACTATGTGTTCTAAGACATTTCCTTCTAAATCGAGTAACGTATCTATGGAAACGACAGGATTTTCTTTTGGGATACGACAATCTCATTTCCGATCCACTAATCCTTCTTTACTGCATCCCTCACTCCCAAACATTGACGAATTCACACGGAAATTGCGTCGCTATGAAATACGAGTACTATGTGTACTAAGACATTTCCTTCTAAATCGAGTAACGTTTCTATGGAAACGACAGGATTTTCTTTTGGGATACGACAATCACATTTCCGATCCACTAATCCTTCTTTACTGCATCCCTCACTCCCAAACATTGACGAATTCACACGGAAATTGCGTCGCTATGAAATACGAGTACTATGTGTTCTAAGACATTTCCTTCTAAATCGAGTAACGTATCTATGGAAACGACAGGATTTTGTTTTGGGATACGACAATCACATTTCCGATCCACTAATCCTTCTTTACTGCATCCCTCACTCCCAAACAATGACGAATTCACACGGAAATTGCGTCGCTATGAAATACGAGTACTATGTGTTCTAAGACATTTCCTTCTAAATCGAGTAACGTTTCTATGGAAACGACAGGATTTTCTTTTGGGATACGACAATCTCATTTCCGATCCACTAATCGTTCTTTACTGCATCCCTCACTCCCAAACATTGACGAATTCACACGGAAATTCCGTCGCCATGAAATACGAGTACTATGTGTTCTAAGACATTTCCTTCTAAATCGAGTAACGTTTCTGTGGAAACTACAGGATTTTCTTTTGGGATACGACAATCTCATTTCCGATCCACTAATCCTTCTTTACTGCATCCCTCACTCCCAAACATTGACGAATTAACACGGAAATTGCGTCGCTATGAAATACGAGTACTATGTGTTCTAAGACATTTCCTTCTAAATCGAGTAACATTTCTATCGAAACGACAGGATTTTCTTTTGGGATACGACAATCACATTTCCGATCCACTAATTGTTCTTTACTGTATCCCTCACTCCCAAACATTGACGAATTAACACGGAAATTGCGTCGCTATGAAATACGAGTACTATGTGTTCTAAGACATTTCCTTCTAAATCGAGTAACGTATCTATGGAAACGACAGGATTTTCTTTTGGGATACGACAATCTCATTTCCGATCCACTAATCGTTCTTTACTGCATCCCTCACTCCCAAACATTGACGAATTCACACGGAAATTCCGTCGCCATGAAATACGAGTACTATGTGTACTAAGACATTTCCTTCTAAATCGAGTAACGTTTCTATGGAAACGACAGGATTTTCTTTTGGGATACGACAATCACATTTCCGATCCACTAATCCTTCTTTACTGCATCCCTCACTCCCAAACATTGACGAATTCACACGGAAATTGCGTCGCTATGAAATACGAGTACTATGTGTTCTAAGACATTTCCTTCTAAATCGAGTAACGTATCTATGGAAACGACAGGATTTTGTTTTGGGATACGACAATCACATTTCCGATCCACTAATCCTTCTTTACTGCATCCCTCACTCCCAAACAATGACGAATTCACACGGAAATTGCGTCGCTATGAAATACGAGTACTATGTGTTCTAAGACATTTCCTTCTAAATCGTGTAACGTTTCTATGGAAACGACAGGATTTTCTTTTGGGATACGACAATCTCATTTCCGATCCACTAATCGTTCTTTACTGCATCCCTCACTCCCAAACATTGACGAATTCACACGGAAATTCCGTCGCCATGAAATACGAGTACTATGTGTTCTAAGACATTTCCTTCTAAATCGAGTAACGTTTCTATGGAAACTACAGGATTTTCTTTTGGGATACGACAATCTCATTTCCGATCCACTAATCCTTCTTTACTGCATCCCTCACTCCCAAACATTGACGAATTCACACGGAAATTGCGTCGCTATGAAATACGAGTACTATGTGTACTAAGACATTTCCTTCTAAATCGAGTAACGTTTCTATGGAAACGACAGGATTTTCTTTTGGGATACGACAATCTCATTTCCGATCCACTAATCCTTCTTTACTGCATCCCTCACTCCCAAACATTGACGAATTCACACGGAAATTGCGTCGCTATGAAATACGAGTACTATGTGTTCTAAGACATTTCCTTCTAAATCGAGTAACGTATCTATGGAAACGACAGGATTTTGTTTTGGGATACGACAATCACATTTCCGATCCACTAATCCTTCTTTACTGCATCCCTCACTCCCAAACAATGACGAATTCACACGGAAATTGCGTCGCTATGAAATACGAGTACTATGTGTTCTAAGACATTTCCTTCTAAATCGAGTAACATTTCTATCGAAACGACAGGATTTTCTTTTGGGATACGACAATCACATTTCCGATCCACTAATTGTTCTTTACTGTATCCCTCACTCCCAAACATTGACGAATTAACACGGAAATTGCGTCGCTATGAAATACGAGTACTATGTGTTCTAAGACATTTCCTTCTAAATCGAGTAACGTATCTATGGAAACGACAGGATTTTCTTTTGGGATACGACAATCTCATTTCCGATCCACTAATCCTTCTTTACTGCATCCCTCACTCCCAAACATTGACGAATTCACACGGAAATTGCGTCGCTATGAAATACGAGTACTATGTGTTCTAAGACATTTCCTTCTAAATCGAGTAACGTTTCTATGGAAACGACAGGATTTTCTTTTGGGATTCGACAATCACATTTCCGATCCACTATTCGTTCTTTACTGCATCCCTCACTCCCAAACATTGACGAATTCACACGGAAATTGCGTCGCTATGAAATACGAGTACTATGTGTACTAAGACATTTCCTTCTAAATCGAGTAACGTTTCTATGGAAACGACAGGATTTTCTTTTGGGATACGACAATCACATTTCCGATCCACTAATCCTTCTTTACTGCATCCCTCACTCCCAAACATTGACGAATTCACACGGAAATTCCATCGCTGTGAATTACGAGTACTATGTGTTGTAAGACATTTCCTTCTAAATCGAGTAACGTTTCTATGGAAACGACAGGATTTTCTTTTGGGATGCGACAATCTCATTTCCGATCCACTAATCGTTCTTTACTGCATCCCTCACTCCCAAACATTGACGAATTCACAGGGAAATTGCGTCGCTATGAAATACGAGTACTATGTGTTCTAAGACATTTCCTTCTAAATCGAGTAACGTTTCTATGGAAACGACAGGATTTTCTTTTGGGATACGACAATCTCATTTCCGATCCACTAATCCTTCTTTACTGCATCCCTCACTCCCAAACATTGACGAATTCACACGGATATTGCGTCGCTATGAAATACGACTACTATGTGTTCTAAGACATTTCCTTCTAAATCGAGTAACGTTTCTATGGAAACGACAGGATTTTCTTTTGGGATACGACAATCACATTTCCGATCCACTAATCGTTCTTTACTGCATCTCTCACTCCCAAACATTGACGAATTCACACGGAAATTGCGTCGCTATGAAATACGAGTACTGTGTGTTCTAAGACATTTCCTTCTAAATCGAGTAACGTTTCTATGGAAAAGAAAGGATTTTCTTTTGGGATACGACAATCTCATTTCCGATCCACTAATGGTTCTTTACTGCATCCCTCACTCCCAAACATTGACGAATTCACACGGAAATTGCGTCGCTATGAAATACGAGTACTATGTGTTCTAAGACATTTCCTTCTAAATCGAGTAACGTTTCTATGGAAACGACAGGATTTTCTTTTGGGATACGACAATCACATTTCCGATCCTCTAATCCTTCTTTACTGCATCCCGCACTCTCAAACATTGACGAATTCACACGGAAATTGCGTCGCTATGAAATACGAGTACTATGTGTTCTAAGACATTTCCTTCTAAATCGAGTAACGTTTCTATGGAAACGACAGGATTTTCTTTTGGGATACGACAATCACATTTCCGATCCACTATTCGTTCTTTACGGCATCCCTCACTCCCAAACATTGACGAATTCACACGGAAATTGCATCGCTATGAATTACGAGTACTATGTGTACTAAGACATTTCCTTCTAAATCGAGTAACGTTTCTATGGAAACGACAGGATTTTCTTTTGGGATACGACAATCACATTTCCGATCCACTAATCCTTCTTTACTGCATCCCTCACTCCCAAACATTGACGAATTCACACGGAAATTCCGTCGCTGTGAAATACGAGTACTATGTGTTCCAAGACATTTCCTTCTAAATCGTGTAACGTTTCTATGGAAACGACAGGATTTTCTTTTGGGATACGACAATCTCATTTCCGATCCACTAATCGTTCTTTACTGCATCCCTCACTCCCAAACATTGACGAATTCACACGGAAATTCCGTCGCCATGAAATACGAGTACTATGTGTTCTAAGACATTTCCTTCTAAATCGAGTAACGTTTCTATGGAAACTACAGGATTTTCTTTTGGGATACGACAATCTCATTTCCGATCCACTAATCCTTCTTTACTGCATCCCTCACTCCCAAACATTGACGAATTAACACGGATATTGCGTCGCTATGAAATACGAGTACTATGTGTTCTAAGACATTTCCTTCTAAATCGAGTAACGTTTCTATGGAAACGACAGGATTTTCTTTTGGGATACGACAATCACATTTCCGATCCACTAATCCTTCTTTACTGCATCCCTCGCTCCCAAACATTGACGATTTCACACGGAAATTGCGTCGCTATGAAATACGAGTACTATGTGTTCTAAGACATTTCCTTCTAAAAAGGGTAACGTTTCTATGGAAACGACAGGAATTTCTTTTGGGATACGACAATCTCATTTCCGATCCACTAATGGTTCTTTACTGCATCCCTCACTCCCAAACATTGACGAATTCACACGGAAATTCCGTCGCTATGAAATACGGGTACTATGTGTTCTAAGACATTTCCTTCTAAATCGAGTAACGTTTCTATGGAAACGACAGGATTTTCTTTTGGGATACGACAATCACATTTCCGATCCACTAATCCTTCTTTACTGCATCCCTCACTCCCAAACATTGACGAATTCACACGGAAATTGCGTCGCTATGAACTACGAGTACTATGTGTATTAAGACATTTCCTTCTAAATCGGGTAACGTTTCTATGGAAACGGCAGGATTTTCTTTGGGGATACGACAATCACATTTCCGATCCACTAATCCTTCTTTACTGCATCCCTCACTCCCAAACATTGACGAATTCACACGGAAATTGCGTCGCTATGAAATACGAGTACTATGTGTTCTAATACATTTCCTTCTAAATCGAGTAACGTTTCTATGGAAACGACAGGATTTTCTTTTGGGATACGACAATCACATTTCCGATCCACTAATCGTTCTTTACTGCATCTCTCACTCCCAAACATTGACGAATTCACACGGAAATTGCGTCGCTATGAAATACGAGTACTGTGTGTTCTAAGACATTTCCTTCTAAATCAAGTAACGTTTCTATGGAAACGACAGGATTTTCTTTTGGGATACGACAATCTCATTTCCGATCCACTAATCCTTCTTTACTGCATCCCTCACTCCCAAACATTGACGAATTCACACGGAAATTGCGTCGCTATGAAATACGAGTACTATGTGTTCTAAGACATTTCCTTCTAAATCGAGTAACGTTTCTATGGAAACGACAGGATTTTCTTTTGGGATACGACAATCACATTTCCGATCCACTAATCCTTCTTTACTGCATCCCTCACTCCCAAACATTGACGAATTCACACGGAAATTCCATCGCTGTGAATTACGAGTACTATGTGTTCTAAGACATTTCCTTCTAAATCGAGTAACGTTTCTATGGAAACGACAGGATTTTCTTTTGGGATACGACAATCTCATTTCCGATCCACTGATCCTTCTTTACTGCATCCCTCACTCCCAAACATTGACGAATTCACACGGATATTGCGTCGCTATGAAATACGAGTACTATGTGTTCTAAGACATTTCCTTCTAAATCGAGTAACGTTTCTATGGAAACGACAGGATAATCTTTTGGGACACGACAATCACATTTCCGATCCACTAATCCTTCTTTACTGCATCCGTCACTCCCAAACATTGACGAATTCACACGGAAATTGCGTCGCTATGAAATACGACTACTATGTGTTCTAAGACATTTCCTTCTAAATCGAGTAACGTTTCTATGGAAACGACAGGATTTTCTTTTGGGATACGACAATCACATTTCCGATCCACTAATCCTTCTTTAGTGCATCCCTCATTCCCAAACATTGACGAATTCACACGGAAATTCCGTCGCTGTGAAATACGAGTACTATGTGTTCTAAGACATTTCCTTCTACATCGAGTAACGTTTCTATGGAAACGACAGGATTTTCTTTTGGGATACGACAATCTCATTTCCGATCCACTAATCCTTCTTTACTGCATGCCTCACTCCCAAACATTGACGAATTCGCACGGAAATTCCGTCGCTATGAAATACGAGTACTATGTGTTCTAAGACATTTCTTTCTAAATCGAGAAACGTTTCTATGGAAACGACAGGATTTTCTTTTGGGATACGACAATCACATTTCCGATCCACTAATCCTTCTTTACTGCATCCCTCACTCCCAAACATTGACGAATTCACACGGAAATTCCGTCGCTGTGAAATACGAGTACTATCTGTTCTAAGACAATACCTTCTAAATCGAGTATCGTTTCTATGGAAACGACAGGATTTTCTTTTGGGATACGACAATCTCATATCCGATCCACTAATCGTTCTTTACTGCATCCCTCACTCCCAAAAATTGTCGAATTCACACGGAAATTCCGTCGCTATGAAATACGAGTACTATGTGTTCTAAGACATTTCCTTCTAAATCGAGTAACGTTTCTATGGAAACGACAGGATAATCTTTTGGGACACGACAATCACATTTCCGATCCACTAATCCTTCTTTACTGCATCCGTCACTCCCAAACATTGACGAATTCACACGGAAATTGCGTCGCTATGAAATACGACTACTATGTGTTCTAAGACATTTCCTTCTAAATCGAGTAACGTTTCTATGGAAACGACAGGATTTTCTTTTGGGATACGACAATCACATTTCCGATCCACTAATCCTTCTTTACTGCATCCCTCACTCCCAAACATTGACGAATTCGCACGGAAATTCCATCGCTGTGAATTACGAGTACTATGTGTTCTAAGACATTTCCTTTTAAATCGAGTAACGTTTCTATGGAAACGACAGGATTTTCTTTTGGGATACGACAATCTCATTTCCGATCCACTAATCGTTCTTTACCGCATCCCTCACTCCCAAACATTGACGAATTCACACGGAAATTGCGTCGATATGAAATACGAGTACTATGTGTTCTAAGACATTTCCTTCTAAATCGAGTAACGTTTCTATGGAAACGACAGGATTTTCTTTTGGGATACGACAATCTCATTTCCGATCCACTAATCCTTCTTTACTGCATCCCTCACTCCCAAACATTGACGAATTCACACGGATATTGCGTCGCTATGAAATACCACTACTATGTGTTCTAAGACATTTCCTTCTAAATCGAGTAACGTTTCTATGGAAACGACAGGATTTTCTTTTGGGATACGACAATCACATTTCCGATCCACTAATCGTTCTTTACTGCATCTCTCACTCCCAAACATTGACGAATTCACACGGAAATTCCGTCGCTGTGAAATACGAGTACTATGTGTTCTAAGACATTTCCTTCTAAATCGAGTAACGTTTCTATGGAAACGACTAGGATTTTCTTTTGGGATACGACAATCTCATTTCCAAACCAATAATCCTTCTTTACTGCATCCCTCACTCCCAAACATTGACGAATTCACACGGAAATTCCGTCGCTGTGAAATACGAGTACTATGTGTTCTAAGACATTTCCTTCTAAATCGAGTGACGTTTCTATGGAAACGACAGGATTTTCTTTTGGGATACGACAATCTCATTTCCGATCCACTAATCCTTCTTTACTGCATCCCTCACTCGCAAACATTGACGAATTCACACGGAAATTCCGTCGCTGTGAAATACGTGTACTATGTGTTCTAAGACATTTCCTTCTACATCGAGTAACGTTTCTATGGAAACGACAGGATTTCCTTTTGGGATACGACAATCACATTTCCGATCCATTAATCCTTCTTTACTGCATCCCTCACTCCCAAACGTTGACGAATTCACACGGAAATTCCGTCGCTATGAAATACGAGTACTATGTGTTCTAAAACATTTCCTTCTAAATCGAGTAACGTTTCTATGGAAACGACAGGATTTTCTTTTGGGATATGACAATCACATTTCCGATCCACTAATCCTTCTTTACTGCATGCCTCACTCCCAAACATTGACGAATTCACACGGCAATTCCGTCGCTATGAAATACGAGTACTATGTGTTCTAAGACATTTCCTTCTAAATCGAGTAACGTTTCTATGGAAACGACAGGATTTTCTTTTGGGATACGACAATCACATTTCTGATCCACTAATCATTCTTTACTGCATCCCTCACCCCCAAACATTGACGAATTCACACGGAAATTCCGTCGCTGTGAAATACGAGTACTATGTGTTCTAAGACATTTCCTTCTAAATCGAGTATCGTTTCTATGGAAACGACAGGATTTTCTTTTGGGATACGACAATCTCATTTCCGATCCACTAATCGTTCTTTACTGCATCCCTCACTCCCAAAAATTGTCGAATTCACACGGAAATTCCGTCGCTATGAAATACGAGTACTATGTGTTCTAAGACATTTCCTTCTAAATCGAGTAACGTTTCTATGGAAACGACAGGATTTTCTTTTAGGATACGACAATCTCATTTCCGATCCACTAATGGTTCTATACTGCATCCCTCACTCCCAAACATTGACGAATTCACACGGAAATTGCGTCGCTATGAAATACGAGTACTATGTGTTCTAAGACATTTCCTTCTAAATCGAGTAACGTTTCTATGGAAACGACAGGATTTTCTTTTGGGATACGACAATCACATTTCCGATCCACTAATGGTTCTTTACTGCATCCCTCACTCCCAAACATTGACGAATTGACATGGAAATTCCGTCGCTGTGAAATACGAGTACTATGTGTTCTAAGACATTTCCTTCTAAATCGAGTAACGTTTCTATGGAAACGACAGGATTTTCTTTTGGGATACGACATTCACATTTCCGATCCACTAATCCTTCTTTAGTGCATCCCTCACTCCCAAACATTGACGAATTCACACGGAAATTCCGT
This sequence comes from Schistocerca piceifrons, assembly GCF_021461385.2. Classification (NCBI taxonomy): domain Eukaryota; kingdom Metazoa; phylum Arthropoda; class Insecta; order Orthoptera; family Acrididae; genus Schistocerca; species Schistocerca piceifrons. The sequence goes on from NW_025728281.1 coordinate 1,868,610, forward strand.
CGCTGTTAAATACGAGTACTATGTGTTCTAAGACATTTCCTTCTACATCGAGTAACGTTTCTATGGAAACGACAGGATTTTCTTTTGGGATACGACAATCTCATTTCCGATCCACTAATCCTTCTTTACTGCATGCCTCACTCCCAAACATTGACGAATTCGCACGGAAATTCCGTCGCTATGAAATACGAGTACTATGTGTTCTAAGACATTTCCTTCTAAATCGAGAAACGTTTCTATGGAAACGACAGGATTTTCTTTTGGGATACGACAATCACATTTCCGATCCACTAATCCTTCTTTACTGCATCCCTCACTCCCAAACATTGACGAATTCACACGGATATTCCGTCGCTGTGAAATACGAGTACTATCTGTTCTAAGACAATACCTTCTAAATGGAGTATCGTTTCTATGGAAACGACAGGATTTTCTTTTGGGATACGACAATCTCATTTCCGATCCACTAATCGTTCTTTACTGCATCCCTCACTCCCAAAAATTGTCGAATTCACACGGAAATTCCGTCGCTATGAAATACGAGTACTATGTGTTCTAAGACATTTCCTTCTAAATCGAGTAACGTTTCTATGGAAACGACAGGATAATCTTTTGGGATACGACAATCACATTTCCGATCCACTAATCCTTCTTTACTGCATCCGTCACTCCCAAACATTGACGAATTCACACGGAAATTGCGTCGCTATGAAATACGAGTACTATGTGTTCTAAGACATTTCCTTCTAAATCGAGTAACGTTTCTATGGAAACGACAGGATATTCTTTTGGGATACGACAATCACATTTCCGATCCACTAATCCTTCTTTACTGCATCCCTCACTCCCAAACATTGACGAATTCGCACGGAAATTCCATCGCTGTGAATTACGAGTACTATGTGTTCTAAGACATTTCCTTCTAAATCGAGTAACGTTTCTATGGAAACGACAGGATTTTCTTTTGGGATACGACAATTTCATTTCCGATCCACTAATCCTTCTTTACCGCATCCCTCACTCCCAAACATTGACGAATTCACACGGAAATTGCGTCGATATGAAATACGAGTACTATGTGTTCTAAGACATTTCCTTCTAAATCGAGTAACGTTTCTATGGAAACGACAGGATTTTCTTTTGGGATACGACAATCTCATTTCCGATCCACTAATCCTTCTTTACTGCATCCCTCACTCCCAAACATTGACGAATTCACACGGATATTGCGTCGCTATGAAATACGAGTACTATGTGTTCTAAGACATTTCCTTCTAAATCGAGTAACGTTTCTATGGAAACGACAGGATTTTCTTTTGGGATACGACAATCACATTTCCGATCCACTAATCGTTCTTTACTGCATCTCTCACTTCCAAACATTGACGAATTCACACGGAAATTCCGTCGCTGTGAAATACGAGTACTATGTGTTCTAAGACATTTCCTTCTAAATCGAGTAACGTTTCTATGGAAACGACTAGGATTTTCTTTTGGGATACGACAATCTCATTTCCAAACCAATAATCCTTCTTTACTGCATCCCTCACTCCCAAACATTGACGAATTCACACGGAAATTCCGTCGCTGTGAAATACGAGTACTATGTGTTCTAAGACATTTCCTTCTAAATCGAGTGACGTTTCTATGGAAACGACAGGATTTTCTTTTGGGATACGACAATCTCATTTCCGATCCACTAATCCTTCTTTACTGCATCCCTCACTCGCAAACATTGACGAATTCACACGGAAATTCCGTCGCTGTGAAATACGTGTACTATGTGTTCTAAGACATTTCCTTCTACATCGAGTAACGTTTCTATGGAAACGACAGGATTTCCTTTTGGGATACGACAATCACATTTCCGATCCATTAATCCTTCTTTACTGCATCCCTCACTCCCAAACGTTGACGAATTCACACGGAAATTCCGTCGCTATGAAATACGAGTACTATGTGTTCTAAAACATTTCCTTCTAAATCGAGTAACGTTTCTATGGAAACGACAGGATTTTCTTTTGGGATATGACAATCACATTTCCGATCCACTAATCCTTCTTTACTGCATGCCTCACTCCCAAACATTGACGAATTCACACGGCAATTCCGTCGCTATGAAATACGAGTACTATGTGTTCTAAGACATTTCCTTCTAAATCGAGTAACGTTTCTATGGAAACGACAGGATTTTCTTTTGGGATACGACAATCACATTTCTGATCCACTAATCATTCTTTACTGCATCCCTCACCCCCAAACATTGACGAATTCACACGGAAATTCCGTCGCTGTGAAATACGAGTACTATGTGTTCTAAGACATTTCCTTCTAAATCGAGTAACGTTTCTATGGAACCGACAGGATTTTCTTTTGGGATACGTCAATCACATTTCCGATCCACTAATCGTTCTTTACTGCATCCCTCACTCCCAAACATTGACGAATTCACACGGAAATTGCGTCGCTATGAAATACGAGTAGTATGTGTTCTAAGACATTTCCTACTAAATCGATTAACGTTTCTATGGAAACGACAGGATTTTATTTTGGGATACGACAATCTCATTTCCGATCCACTAATCCTTCTTTATTGCATCCCTCACTCCCAAACATTGACGAATTCACACGGAAATTCCGTCGCTATGAAATACGACTACTATGTGTTTTAACACATTTCCTTCTGAATCGAGTAACGTTTCTATGGAAACGACAGGAATTTCTTTTGGGATACGACAATCACATTTCCGATCCACTAATCCTTCATTACTGCATGCCTCACTCCCAAACATTGACGAATTCACACGGAAATTCCGTCGCTATGAAATACGAGTACTATGTGTTCTAAGACATTTCCTTCTAAATCGAGTAACGTTTCTATGGAAACGACAGGATTTTCTTTTGGGATACGACAATCACATTTCCGATCCACTAATCCTTCTTTACTGCATCCCTCACTCCCAAACATTGACGAATTCACACGGAAATTCCGTCGCTGTGAAATACGAGTACTATGTGTTCTAAGACATTTCCTTCTAAATCGAGTATCGTTTCTATGGAAACGACAGGATTTTCTTTTGGGATACGACAATCTCATTTCCGATCCACTAATCGTTCTTTACTGCATCCCTCACTCCCAAACATTGACGAATTCACACGGAAATTGCGTCGCTATGAAATACGAGTACTATGTGTTCTAAGACATTTCCTTCTAAATCGAGTAACGTTTCTATGGAAACGACAGGATTTTCTTTTGGGATACGACAATCTCATTTCCGATCCACTAATCCTTCTTTACTGCATCCCTCACTCCCAAACATTGACGAATTCACACGGAAATTGCGTCGCTATGAAATACGAGTACTATGTGTTCTAAGACATTTCCTTCTAAATCGAGTAACGTTTCTATGGAAACAACAGGAATTTCTTTTGGGATACGACAATCACATTTCCGATCCACTAATCGTTCTTTACTGCATCCCTCACTCCCAAACATTAACGAATTCACACGGAAATTGCGTCGCTGTGAAATACGAGTACTATGTGTTCTAAGACATTTCCTTCTAAATCGAGTAACGTTTCTATGGAAACGACAGGATTTTCTTTTGGGATACGACAATCACATTTCCGATCCACTAATCGTTCTTTACTGCATCCCTCACTCCCAAACATTGACGAATTCACACGGAAATTGCGTCGCTATGAAATACGAGTACTATGTGTTCTAAGACATTTCCTACTAAATCGAGTAACGTTTCTATGGAAACGACAGGATTTTATTTTGGGATACGACAATCTCATTTCCGATCCACTAATCCTTCTTTACTGCATCCCTCACTCCCAAACATTGACGAATTCACACGGAAATTGCGTCGCTATGAAATACGAGTACTATGTGTTCTAAGACATTTCCTTCTAAATCGAGTAACGTTTCTATGGAAACGACAGGAATTTCTTTTGGGATACGACAATCACATTCCTGATCCACTAATCGTTCTTTACTGCATCCCTCACTCCCAAACATTGACGAATTCACACGGATATTGCGTCGCTATGAAATACGAGTACAATGTGTTCTAAGACATTTCCTTCTAAATCGAGTAACGTTTCTATGGAAACGACAGGATTTTCTTTTGGGATACGACAATCTCATTTCCGATCCACTAATCCTTCTTTACTGCATCCCTCACTCCCAAACAATGACGAATTCACACGGATATTGCGTCGCTATGAAATACGAGTACTATGTGTTCTAAGACATTTCCTTCTTAATCGAGTAACGTTTCTATGGAAACGACAGGATTTTCTTTTGGGATACCACAATCACATTTCCGATCCACTAATCGTTCTTTACTGCATCCCTCACTCCCAAACATTGACGCATTCACACGGAAATTGCGTCGCTATGAAATACGAGTACTATGTTTTCTAAGACATTTCCTTCTAAATCGAGTAACGTTTCTATGGAAACGACAGGATTTTCTTTTGGGATACGACAATCTCATTTCCGATCCACTAATGGTTCTTTACAGCATCCCTCACTCCCAAACATTGACGAATTCACACGGAAATTGCATCGCTATGAAATACGAGTACTATGTGTTCTAAGACATTTCCTTCTAAATCGAGTAACGTTTCTATGGAAACGACAGGATTTTCTTTTGGGATACGACAATCACATTTCCGATCCACTAATCGTTCTTTACTGCATCCCTCACTCCCAAGCATTGACGAATTCACACGGAAATTGCGTCGCTATGAAATACGAGTACTATGTGTTCTAAGACATTTCCTTCTAAATCGAGTAACGTTTCTATGGAAACGACAGGATTTTCTTTTGGGATACGACAATCACATTTCCGATCCACTAATCGTTCTTTACTGCATCCCTCACTCCCAAACTTTCACGAATTCACACGGAAATTGCGTCGCTATGAAATACGAGTACTATGTGTTCTAAGACATTTCCTTCTAAATCGAGTAACGTTTCTATGGAAACGACAGGATTTTCTTTTGGGATACGACAATCTCATTTCCGATCCACTAATCGTTCTTTACTGCATCCCTCACTCCCAAACATTGATGAATTCACACGGAAATTGCGTCGCTATGAAATACGAGTACTATGTGTTCTAAGACATTTCCTTCTAAATCGAGTAACGTTTCTATGGAAAGTACAGGATTTTCTTTTGGGATACGACAATCACATTTCCGATCCACTAATCGTTCTTTACTGCATCCCTCACTCCCAAACATTGACGAATTCACACGGAAATTCCGTCGCTATGAAATACGAGTACTATGTGTTCTAAGACATTTCCTTCTAAATCGAGTAACGTTTTTTATGGAAACGACAGGATTTTCTTTTGGGATACGACAATCACATTTCCGATCCACTAATCGTTCTTAACTGCATCCCTCACTCCCAAACATTGACGAATTCACACGGAAATTGCATCGCTATGAAATACGAGTACTATGTGTTCTAAGACATTTCCTTCTAAATCGAGTAACGTTTCTATGGAAACGACAGGATTTTCTTTTGGGATACGGCAATCACATTTCCAATCCACTAATCGTTCTTTACTGCATCCCTCACTCCCAAACATTGACGAATTCACACGGAAATTCCGTCGCTATGAAATACGAGTACTATGTGTTCTAAGACATTTCCTTCTAAATCGAGTAACGTTTCTATGGAAACGACAGGATTTTCTTTTGGGATACGACAATCTCATTTCCGAACCACTAATTGTTCTTTACTGCATCCCTCACTCCCAAACGTTGACGAATTCACACGGAAATTGCGACGCTATGAAATACGAGTACTATGTGTTCTAAGACATTTCCTTCTAAATCGAGTAACGTTACTATGGAAACGACAGGATTTTCTTTTGGGATACGACAATCACATTTCCGATCCACTAATCGTTCTTTACTGCATCCCTCACTCCCAAACATTGACGAATTCACACGGAAATTGCGTCGCTACGAAATACGAGTACTATGTGTTCTAAGACATTTCCTTCTAAATCGAGTAACGTTTCTATGGAAACGACAGGATTTTCTTTTGGGATACGACAATCACATTTCCGATCCACTAATCGTTCTTTACTGCATCCCTCACTCCCAAACATTGACGAATTCACACGGAAATTGCGTCGCTATGAAATACGAGTACTATGTGTTCTAAGACATTTCCTTCTAAATCGAGTAACGTTTCTATGGAAACGACAGGATTTTCTTTTGGGATACGACAATCTCATTTCCGATCCACTAATCGTTCTTTACTGCATCCCTCACTCCCAAACATTGACGAATTCACACGGAAATTGCGTCGCTATGAAATACGAGTACTATGTGTTCTAAGACATTTCCTTCTAAATCGAGTAACGTTTCTATGGAAACGACAGGATTTTCTTTTGGGATACGACATTCATATTTCCAATCCACTGATCGTTCTTTACTGCATCCCTCACTCCCAAACATTGACGAATTCACACGGAAATTCTGTCGCTATGAAATACGAGTACTATGTGTTCTAAGACATTTCCTTCTAAATCGAGTAACGTTTCTATGGAAACGACAGGATTTTCTTTTGGGATACGACAATCTCATTTCCGATCCACTAATCCTTCTTTACTGCATCCCTCACTCCCAAACATTGACGAATTCACACGGAAATTGCGTCGCTATGAAATACGAGTACTATGTGTTCTAAGACATTTCCTTCTAAATCGAGTAACGTTTCTATGGGAACAACAGGAATTTCTTTTGGGATACGACAATCACATTTCCGATCCACTAATCGTTCTTTACCGCATCCCTCACTCCCAAACATTGACGAATTCACACGGAAATTGCGTCGCTATGAAATACGAGTACTATGTGTTCTAAGACATTTCCTTCTAAATCGAGTAACGTTACTATGGAAACGACAGGATTTTCTTTTGGGATACGACAATCACATTTCCGATCCACTAATCGTTCTTTACTGCATCCCTCACTCCCAAACATTGACGAATTCACACGGAAATTGCGTCGCTACGAAATACGAGTACTATGTGTTCTAAGACATTTCCTTCTAAATCGAGTAACGTTTCTATGGAAACGACAGGATTTTCTTTTGGGATACGACAATCACATTTCCGATCCACTAATCGTTCTTTACTGCATCCCTCACTCCCAAACATTGACGAATTCACACGGAAATTCCGTCGCTATGAAATACGAGTACTATGTGTTCTAAGACATTTCCTTCTAAATCGAGTAACGTTTTTTATGGAAACGACAGGATTTTCTTTTGGGATACGACAATCACATTTCCGATCCACTAATCGTTCTTTACTGCATCCCTCACTCCCAAACATTGACGAATTCACACGGAAATTGCATCGCTATGAAATACGAGTACTATGTGTTCTAAGACATTTCCTTCTAAATCGAGTAACGTTTCTATGGAAACGACAGGATTTTCTTTTGGGATACGGCAATCACATTTCCAATCCACTAATCGTTCTTTACTGCATCCCTCACTCCCAAACATTGACGAATTCACACGGAAATTGCGTCGCTACGAAATACGAGTACTATGTGTTCTAAGACATTTCCTTCTAAATCGAGTAACGTTTCTATGGAAACGACAGGATTTTCTTTTGGGATACGACAATCACATTTCCGATCCACTAATCGTTCTTTACTGCATCCCTCACTCCCAAACATTGACGAATTCACACGGAAATTGCGTCGCTATGAAATACGAGTACTATGTGTTCTAAGACATTTCCTTCTAAATCGAGTAACGTTTCTATGGAAACGACAGGATTTTCTTTTGGGATACGACAATCTCATTTCCGATCCACTAATCGTTCTTTACTGCATCCCTCACTCCCAAACATTGACGAATTCACACGGAAATTGCGTCGCTATGAAATACGAGTACTATGTGTTCTAAGACATTTCCTTCTAAATCGAGTAACGTTTCTATGGAAACGACAGGATTTTCTTTTGGGATACGACATTCATATTTCCAATCCACTGATCGTTCTTTACTGCATCCCTCACTCCCAAACATTGACGAATTCACACGGAAATTCTGTCGCTATGAAATACGAGTACTATGTGTTCTAAGACATTTCCTTCTAAATCGAGTAACGTTTCTATGGAAACGACAGGATTTTCTTTTGGGATACGACAATCTCATTTCCGATCCACTAATCCTTCTTTACTGCATCCCTCACTCCCAAACATTGACGAATTCACACGGAAATTGCGTCGCTATGAAATACGAGTACTATGTGTTCTAAGACATTTCCTTCTAAATCGAGTAACGTTTCTATGGGAACAACAGGAATTTCTTTTGGGATACGACAATCACATTTCCGATCCACTAATCGTTCTTTACCGCATCCCTCACTCCCAAACATTGACGAATTCACACGGAAATTGCGTCGCTATGAAATACGAGTACTATGTGTTCTAAGACATTTCCTTCTAAATCGAGTAACGTTTCTATGGAAACGACAGGATTTTCTTTTGTGATACGACAATCACATTTCCGATCCACTAATCCTTCTTTACTGCATCCCTCACTCCCAAACATTGACGAATTCACACGGAAATTGCGTCGCTATGAAATACGAGTACTATGTGTTCTAAGACATTTCCTACTAAATCGAGTAACGTTTCTATGGAAACGACAGGATTTTATTTTGGGATACGACAATCTCATTTCCGATCCACTAATCCTTCTTTACTGCATCCCTCACTCCCAAACATTGACGAATTCACACGGAAATTGCGTCGCTATGAAATACGAGTACTATGTGTTCTAAGACATTTCCTTCTAAATCGAGTAACGTTTCTATGGAAACGACAGGAATTTCTTTTGGGATACGACAATCACATTCCTGATCCACTAATCGTTCTTTACTGCATCCCTCACTCCCAAACATTGACGAATTCACACGGATATTGCGTCGCTATGAAATACGAGTACAATGTGTTCTAAGACATTTCCTTCTAAATCGAGTAACGTTTCTATGGAAACGACAGGATTTTCTTTTGGGATACGACAATCACATTTCCGATCCACTAATCCTTCTTTACTGCATCCCTCACTCCCAAACATTGACGAATTCACACGGAAATTGCGTCGCTATGAAATACGAGTACTATGTGTTCTAAGACATTTCCTTCTACATCGAGTAACGTTTCTATGGAAACGACAGGATTTTCTTTTGGGATACGACAATCTCATTTCCGATCCACTAATCCTTCTTTACTGCATCCCTCACTCCCAAACATTGACGAATTCACACGGATATTGCGTCGCTATGAAATACGAGTACTATGTGTTCTAAGACATTTCCTTCTTAATCGAGTAACGTTTCTATGGAAACGACAGGATTTTCTTTTGGGATACCACAATCACATTTCCGATCCACTAATCGTTCTTTACTGCATCCCTCACTCCCAAACATTGACGCATTCACACGGAAATTGCGTCGCTATGAAATACGAGTACTATGTTTTCTAAGACATTTCCTTCTAAACCGAGTAACGTTTCTATGGAAACGACAGGATTTTCTTTTGGGATACGACAATCTCATTTCCGATCCACTAATGGTTCTTTACAGCATCCCTCACTCCCAAACATTGACGAATTCACACGGAAATTGCGTCACTATGAAATACGAGTACTATGTGTTCTAAGACATTTCCTTCTAAATCGAGTAACGTTTCTATGGAAACGACAGGATTTTCTTATGGGATACGACAATCACATTTCCGATCCACTAATCGTTCTTTACTGCATCCCTCACTCCCAAGCATTGACGAATTCACACGGAAATTGCGTCGCTATGAAATACGAGTACTATGTGTTCTAAGACATTTCCTTCTAAATCGAGTAACGTTTCTATGGAAACGACAGGATTTTCTTTTGGGATACGACAATCACATTTCCGATCCACTAATCGTTCTTTACTGCATCCCTCACTCCCAAACTTTCACGAATTCACATGGAAATTGCGTCGCTATGAAATACGAGTACTATGTGTTCTAAGACATTTCCTTCTAAATCGAGTAACGTCTCTATGGAAACGACAGGATTTTCTTTTGGGATACGACAATCTCAGTTCTGATCCACTAATCGTTCTTTACTGCATCCCTCACTCCTAAACATTGATGAATTCACACGGAAATTGCGTCGCTATGAAATACGAGTACTATGTGTTCTAAGACATTTCCTTCTAAATCGAGTAACGTTTCTATGGAAACTACAGGATTTTCTTTTGGGATACGACAATCACATTTCCGATCCACTAATCGTTCTTTACTGCATCCCTCACTCCCAAACATTGACGAATTCACACGGAATTTCCGTCGCTATGAAATACGAGTACTATGTGTTCTAAGACATTTCCTTCTAAATCGAGTAACGTTTCTATGGAAACGACAGGATTTTCTTTTGGGATACGACAATCACATTTCCGATCCACTAATCGTTCTTTACTGCATCCCTCACTCCCAAACATTGACGAATTCACACGGAAATTGCATCGCTATGAAATACGAGTACTATGTGTTCTAAGACATTTCCTTCTAAATCGAGTAACGTTTCAATGGAAACGACAGGATTTTCTTTTGGGATACGGCAATCACAATTCCAATCCACTAATCGTTCTTTACTGCATCCCTCACTCCCAAACATTGTCGAATTCACACGGAAATTCCGTCGCTATGAAATACGAGTACTATGTGTTCTAAGACATTTCCTTCTAAATCGAGTAACGTTTCTATGGAAACGACAGGATTTTCTTTTGGGATACGACAATCTCATTTCCGAACCACTAATTGTTCTTTACTGCATCCCTCACTCCCAAACGTTGACGAATTCACACGGAAATTGCGTCGCTATGAAATACGAGTACTATGTGTTCTAAGACATTTCCTTCTAAATCGAGTAACGTTTCTATGGAAACGACAGGATTTTCTTTTGGGATACGACAATCACATTTCCGATCCACTAATCGTTCTTTACTGCATCCCTCACTCCCAAACATTGACGAATTCACACGGAAATTGCGTCGCTACGATATACGAGTACTATGTGTTCTAAGACATTTCCTTCTAAATCGAGTAACGTTTCTATGGAAACGACAGGATTTTCTTTTGGGATACGACAATCACATTTCCGATCCACTAATCGTTCTTTACTGCATCCCTCACTCCCAAACATTGACGAATTCACTCGGAAATTGCGTCGCTATGAAATACGAGTACTATGTGTTCTAAGACATTTCCTTCTAAATCGAGTAACGTTTCTATGGAAACGACAGGATTTTCTTTTGGGATACGACAATTTCATTTCCGATCCACTAATCGTTCTTTACTGCATCACTCACTCCCAAACATTGACGAATTCACACGGAAATTGCGTCGCTATGAAATACGAGTACTATGTGTTCTAAGACATTTCCTTCTAAATCGAGTAACGTTTCTATGGAAACGACAGGATTTTCTTTTGGGATACGACAATCATATTTCCAATCCACTGATCGTTATTTACTGCATCCCTCACTCCCAAACATTGACGAATTCACACGGAAATTCCGTCGCTATGAAATACGAGTACTATGTGTTCTAAGACATTTCCTTCTAAATCGAGTAACGTTTCTATGGAAACGACAGGATTTTCTTTTGGGATACGACAATCTCATTTCCGATCCACTAATCGTCCTTTACTGCATCCCTCACTCCCAAACATTGACGAATTCACACGGAAATTGCGTCGCTATGAAATACGAGTACTATGTGTTCTAAGACATTTCCTTCTAAATCGAGTAACGTTTCTATGGAAACGACAGGATTTTCTTTTGGGATACGACAATCACATTTCCGATCCACTAATCGTTCTTTACTGCATCCCTCACTCCCAAACATTGACGAATCACACGGAAATTGCGTTGCTATGAAATACGAGTACTATGTGTTCTAAGACATTTCCTTCTAAATCGAGTAACGTTTCTATGGAAACGACAGGATTTTCTTTTGGGATACGACAATCTCATTTCCGATCCACTAATCGGCCTTTACTGCATCCCTCACTCCCAAACATTGACGAATTCACACGGAAATTGCGTCGCTATGAAATACGAGTACTATGTGTTCTAAGACATTTCCTTCTAAATCGAGTAACGTTTCTATGGAAACAACAGGAATTTCTTTTGGGATACGACAATCACATTTCCGATCCACTAATCGTTCTTTACTGCATCCCTCACTCCCAAACATTGACGAATTCACACGGAAATTGCGTCGCTATGAAATACGAGTACAATGTGTTCTAAGACATTTCCTTCTAAATCGAGTAACGTTTCTATGGAAACGACAGGATTTTCTTTTGGGATACGACAAAAACATTTCCGATCCACTAATCGTTCTTTACTGCATCCCTCACTCCCAAACATTGACGAATTCACACGGAAATTGCGTCGCTATGAAATACGAGTACTATGTGTTCTAAGACATTTCCTACTAAATCGAGTAACGTTTGTATGGAAACGACAGGATTTTATTTTGGGATACGACAATCTCATTTCCGATCCACTAATCCTTCTTTACTGCATCCCTCACTCCCAAACATTGACGAATTCACACGGAAATTGCGTCGCTAAGAAATACGAGTACTATGTGTTCTAAGACATTTCCTTCTAAATCGAGTAACGTTTCTATGGAAACGACAGGAATTTCCTTTGGGATACGACAATCACATTCCTGATCCACTAATCGTTCTTTACTGCATCCCTCACTCCCAAACATTGACGAATTCACACGGATATTGCGTCGCTATGAAATACGAGTACTATGTGTTCTAAGACATTTCCTTCTAAATCGAGTAACGTTTCTATGGAAACGACAGGATTTTCTTTTGGGATACGACAATCACATTTCCGATCCACTAATCCTTCTTTACTGCATCCTTCACTCCCAAACATTGACGAATTCACACGGATATTGCGTCGCTATGAAATACGAGTACTATGTGTTCTAAGACATTTCCTTCTTAATCGAGTAACGTTTCTATGGAAACGACAGGATTTTCTTTTGGGATACCACAATCACATTTCCGATCCACTAATCGTTCTTTACTGCATCCCTCACTCCCAAACATTGACGCATTCACACGGAAATTGCGTCGCTATGAAATACGAGTACTATGTTTTCTAAGACATTTCCTTCTAAATCGAGTAACGTTTCTATGGAAACGACAGGATTTTCTTTTGGGATACGACAATCTCATTTCCGATCCACTAATGGTTCTTTACTGCATCCCTCACTCCCAAACATTGACGAATTCACACGGAAATTGCGTCGCTATGAAATACGAGTACTATGTGTTCTAAGACATTTCCTTCTAAATCGAGTAACGTTTCTATGGAAACGACAGGATTTTCTTTTGGGATACGACAATCACATTTCCGATCCACTAATCGTTCTTTGCTGCATCCCTCACTCCCAAACATTGACGCATTCACACGGAAATTGCGTCGCTATGAAATACGAGTACTATGTTTTCTAAGACATTTCCTTCTAAATCGAGTAACGTTTCTATGGAAACGACAGGATTTTCTTTTGGGATACGACAATCTCATTTCTGATCCACTAATTGTTCTTTACTGCATCCCTCACTCCCAAACATTGACGAATTCACACGGAAATTGCGTCGCTATGAAATACGAGTACTATGTGTTCTAAGACATTTCCTTCTAAATCGAGTAACGTTACTATGGAAACGACAGGATTTTCTTTTGGGATACGACAATCACATTTCCGATCCACTAATCGTTCTTTACTGCATCCCTCACTCCCAAGCATTGACGAATTCACACGGAAATTGCGTCGCTATGAAATACGAGTACTATGTGTTCTAAGACATTTCCTTCTAAATCGAGTAACGTTTCTATGGAAACGACAGGATTTTCTTTTGGGATACGACAATCACATTTCCGATCCACTAATCGTTCTTTACTGCATCCCTCACTCCCAAACATTGACGAATTCACACGGAAATTCCGTCGCTATGAAATACGAGTACTATGTGTTCTAAGACATTTCCTTCTAAATCGAGTAACGTTTCTATGGAAACGACAGGATTTTCTTTTGGGATACGACAATCTCATTTCCGATCCACTAATCGTCCTTTACTGCATCCCTCACTCCCAAACATTGACGAATTCACACGGAAATTGCGTCGCTATGAAATACGAGTACTATGTGTTCTAAGACATTTCCTTCTAAATCGAGTAACGTTTCTATGGAAACGACAGGATTTTCTTTTGGGATACGACAATCACATTTCCGATCCACTAATCGTTCTTTACTGCATCCCTCACTCCCAAACATTGACGAATCACACGGAAATTGCGTTGCTATGAAATACGAGTACTATGTGTTCTAAGACATTTCCTTCTAAATCGAGTAACGTTTCTATGGAAACGACAGGATTTTCTTTTGGGATACGACAATCTCATTTCCGATCCACTAATCGGCCTTTACTGCATCCCTCACTCCCAAACATTGACGAATTCACACGGAAATTGCGTCGCTATGAAATACGAGTACTATGTGTTCTAAGACATTTCCTTCTAAATCGAGTAACGTTTCTATGGAAACAACAGGAATTTCTTTTGGGATACGACAATCACATTTCCGATCCACTAATCGTTCTTTACTGCATCCCTCACTCCCAAACATTGACGAATTCACACGGAAATTGCGTCGCTATGAAATACGAGTACAATGTGTTCTAAGACATTTCCTTCTAAATCGAGTAACGTTTCTATGGAAACGACAGGATTTTCTTTTGGGATACGACAAAAACATTTCCGATCCACTAATCGTTCTTTACTGCATCCCTCACTCCCAAACATTGACGAATTCACACGGAAATTGCGTCGCTATGAAATACGAGTACTATGTGTTCTAAGACATTTCCTACTAAATCGAGTAACGTTTGTATGGAAACGACAGGATTTTATTTTGGGATACGACAATCTCATTTCCGATCCACTAATCCTTCTTTACTGCATCCCTCACTCCCAAACATTGACGAATTCACACGGAAATTGCGTCGCTAAGAAATACGAGTACTATGTGTTCTAAGACATTTCCTTCTAAATCGAGTAACGTTTCTATGGAAACGACAGGAATTTCCTTTGGGATACGACAATCACATTCCTGATCCACTAATCGTTCTTTACTGCATCCCTCACTCCCAAACATTGACGAATTCACACGGATATTGCGTCGCTATGAAATACGAGTACAATGTGTTCTAAGACATTTCCTTCTAAATCGAGAAACGTTTCTATGGAAACGACAGGATTTTCTTTTGGGATACGACAATCACATTTCCGATCCACTAATCCTTCTTTACTGCATCCCTCACTCCCAAACATTGACGAATTCACACGGAAATTGCGTCGCTATGAAATACGAGTACTATGTGTTCTAAGACATTTCCTTCTAAATCGAGTAACGTTTCTATGGAAACGACAGGATTTTCTTTTGGGATACGACAATCACATTTCCGATCCACTAATCCTTCTTTACTGCATCCTTCACTCCCAAACATTGACGAATTCACACGGATATTGCGTCGCTATGAAATACGAGTACTATGTGTTCTAAGACATTTCCTTCTTAATCGAGTAACGTTTCTATGGAAACGACAGGATTTTCTTTTGGGATACCACAATCACATTTCCGATCCACTAATCGTTCTTTACTGCATCCCTCACTCCCAAACATTGACGCATTCACACGGAAATTGCGTCGCTATGAAATACGAGTACTATGTTTTTTAAGACATTTCCTTCTAAATCGAGTAACGTTTCTATGGAAACGACAGGATTTTCTTTTGGGATACGACAATCTCATTTCCGATCCACTAATGGTTCTTTACTGCATCCCTCACTCCCAAACATTGACGAATTCACACGGAAATTGCGTCGCTATGAAATACGAGTACTATGTGTTCTAAGACATTTCCTTCTAAATCGAGTAACGTTTCTATGGAAACGACAGGATTTTCTTTTGGGATACGACAATCACATTTCCGATCCACTAATCGTTCTTTGCTGCATCCCTCACTCCCAAACATTGACGCATTCACACGGAAATTGCGTCGCTATGAAATACGAGTACTATGTTTTCTAAGACATTTCCTTCTAAATCGAGTAACGTTTCTATGGAAACGACAGGATTTTCTTTTGGGATACGACAATCTCATTTCCGATCCACTAATGGTTCTTTACTGCATCCCTCACTCCCAAACATTGACGAATTCACACGGAAATTGCGTCGCTATGAAATACGAGTACTATGTGTTCTAAGACATTTCCTTCTAAATCGAGTAACGTTACTATGGAAACGACAGGATTTTCTTTTGGGATACGACAATCACATTTCCGATCCACTAATCGTTCTTTACTGCATCCCTCACTCCCAAGCATTGACGAATTCACACGGAAATTGCGTCGCTATGAAATACGAGTACTATGTGTTCTAAGACATTTCCTTCTAAATCGAGTAACGTTTCTATGGAAACGACAGGATTTTCTTTTGGGATACGACAATCACATTTCCGATCCACTAATCGTTCTTTACTGCATCCCTCACTCCCAAACTTTGACGAATTCACACGGAAATTGCGTCGCTATGAAATACGAGTACTATGTGTTCTAAGACATTTCCTTCTAAATCGAGTAACGTTTCTATGGAAACGACAGGATTTTCTTTTGGGATACGACAATCTCATTTCCGATCCACTAATCGTTCTTTACTGCATCCCTCACTCCCAAACATTGATGAATTCACACGGAAATTGCGTCGCTATGAAATACGAGTACTATGTGTTCTAAGACATTTCCTTCTAAATCGAGTAACGTTTCTATGGAAACTACAGGATTTTCTTTTGGGATACGACAATCACATTTCCGATCCACTAATCGTTCTTTACTGCATCCCTCACTCCCAAACATTGACGAATTCACACATAAATTCCGTCGCTATGAAATACGAGTACTATGAGTTCTAAGACATTTCCTTCTAAATCGAGTAACGTTTCTATGGAAACGACAGGATTTTCTTTTGGGATACGACAATCACATTTCCGATCCACTAATCGTTCTTTACTGCATCCCTCACTCCCAAACATTGACGAATTCACACGGAAATTGCGTCGCTGTGAAATACGAGTACTATGTGTTCTAAGACATTTCCTTCTAAATCGAGTAACGTTTCTATGGAAACGACAGGATTTTCTTTTGGGATACGACAATCATATTTCCAATCCACTGATCGTTCTTTACTGCATCCCTCACTCCCAAACATTGACGAATTCACACGGAAATTCCGTCGCTATGAAATACGAGTACTATGTGTTCTAAGACATTTCCTTCTAAATCGAGTAACGTTTCTATGGAAACGACAGGATTTTCTTTTGGGATACGACAATCTCATTTCCGAACCACTAATTGTTCTTTACTGCATCCCTCACTCCCAAACGTTGACGAATTCACACGGAAATTGCGTCGCTATGAAATACGAGTACTATGTGTTCTAAGACATTTCCTTCTAAATCGAGTAACGTTTCTATGGAAACGACAGGATTTTCTTTTGGGATACGACAATCACATTTCCGATCCACTAATCGTTCTATACTGCATCCCTCACTCCCAAACATTGACGAATTCACACGGAAATTGCGTCGAAACGAAATACGAGGACTATGTGTTCTAAGACATTTCCTTCTAAATCGAGTAACGTTTCTATGGAAACGACAGGATTTTCTTTTGGGATACGACAATCACATTTCCGATCCACTAATCGTTCTATACTGCATCCCTCACTCCCAAACATTGACGAATTCACACGGAAATTGCGTCGCTATGAAATACGAGTACTATGTGTTCTAAGACATTTCCTTCTAAATCGAGTAACGTTTCTATGGAAACGACAGGATTTTCTTTTGGGATACGACAATCTCATTTCCGATCCACTAATCGTTCTTTACTGCATCCCTCACTCCCAAACATTGACGAATTCACACGGAAATTGCGTCGCTATGAAATACGAGTAGTATGTGTTCTAAGACATTTCCTTCTAAATCGAGTAACGTTTCTATGGAAACGACAGGATTTTCTTTTGGGATACGACAATCATATTTCCAATCCACTGATCGTTCTTTACTGCATCCCTCACTCCCAAACATTGACGAATTCACACGGAAATTCCGTCGCTATGAAATACGAGTACTATGTGTTCTAAGACATTTCCTTCTAAATCGAGTAACGTTTCTATGGAAACGACAGGATTTTCTTTTGGGATACGACAATCTCATTTCCGATCCACTAATCGTCCTTTACTGCATCCCTCACTCCCAAACATTGACGAATTCACACGGAAATTGCGTCGCTATGAAATACGAGTACTATGTGTTCTAAGACATTTCCTTCTAAATCGAGTAACGTTTCTATGTAAACGACAGGATTTTCTTTTGGGATACGACAATCACATTTCCGATCCACTAATCCTTCTTTACTGCATCCCTCACTCCCAAACATTGACGAATTCACACGGAAATTACGTCGCTATGAAATACGAGCACTATGTGTTCTAAGACATTTCCTTCTAAATCGAGTAACGTTTCTATGGAAACGACAGGATTTTCTTTTGGGATACGACAATCACATTTCCGATCCACTAAACGTTCTTTACTCCATCCCTCACTCCCAAACATTGACGAATTCACACGGAAATTGCGTCGCTATGAAATACGAGTACTATGTGTTCTAAGACATTTCCTTCTAAATCAAGTAACGTTTCTGTGGAAACGACAGGACTTTCTTTTGGGATACGACAATCTCATTTCCGATCCACTAATCGTTCTTTACTGCATCCCTCACTCCCAAACATTGACGAATTCACACGGAAATTCCGTCGCTGTGAAATACGAGTACTATGTGTTCTAAGACATTTCCTTCTAAATCGAGTATCGTTTCTATTGAAACGACAAGATTTTCTTTTGGGATACGACAATCTCATTTAAGATCCACTAATCGTTCTTTACTGCATCCCTCATTCCCAAAAATTGTCGAATTCACACGGAAATTGCGTCGCTATGAAATACGAGTACTATGTGTTCTAAGACATTTCCTTCTAAATCGAGTAACGTTTCTATGGAAACGACAGGATTTTCTTTTGGGATACGACAATCACATTTCCGATCCACTAATCGTTCTATACTGCATCCCTCACTCCCAAACATTGACGAATTCACACGGAAATTGCGTCGAAACGAAATACGAGTACTATGTGTTCTAAGACATTTCCTTCTAAATCGAGTAACGTTTCTATGGAAACGACAGGATTTTCTTTTGGGATACGACAATCACATTTCCGATCCACTAATCGTTCTTTACTGCATCCCTCACTCCCAAACATTGACGAATTCACACGGAAATTGCGTCGCTATGAAATACGAGTACTATGTGTTCTAAGACATTTCCTTCTAAGTCGAGTAACATTTCTATGGAAACGACAGGATTTTCTTTTGGGATACGACAATCATATTTCCAATCCACTGATCGTTCTTTACTGCATCCCTCACTCCCAAACATTGACGAATTCACACGGAAATTCCGTCGCTGTGAAATACGAGTACTATGTGTTCTAAGACATTTCCTTCTAAATCGAGTATCGTTTCTATTGAAACGACAAGATTTTCTTTTGGGATACGACAATCTCATTTAAGATCCACTAATCGTTCTTTACTGCATCCCTCATTCCCAAAAATTGTCGAATTCACACGGAAATTGCGTCGCTATGAAATACGGGTACTATGTGTTCTAAGACATTTCCTTCTAAATCGAGTAACGTTTGTATGGAAACGACAGGATTTTATTTTGGGATACGACAATCTCATTTCCGATCCACTAATCCTTCTTTACTGCATCCCTCACTCCCAAACATTGACGAATTCACACGGAAATTGCGTCGCTAAGAAATACGAGTACTATGTGTTCTAAGACATTTCCTTCTAAATCGAGTAACGTTTCTATGGAAACGACAGGAATTTCCTTTGGGATACGACAATCACATTCCTGATCCACTAATCGTTCTTTACTGCATCCCTCACTCCCAAACATTGACGAATTCACACGGATATTGCGTCGCTATGAAATACGAGTACAATGTGTTCTAAGACATTTCCTTCTAAATCGAGAAACGTTTCTATGGAAACGACAGGATTTTCTTTTGGGATACGACAATCACATTTCCGATCCACTAATCCTCCTTTACTGCATCCCTCACTCCCAAACATTGACGAATTCACACGGAAATTGCGTCGCTATGAAATACGAGTACTATGTGTTCTAAGACATTTCCTTCTAAATCGAGTAACGTTTCTATGGAAACGACAGGATTTTCTTTTGGGATACGACAATCACATTTCCGATCCACTAATCCTTCTTTACTGCATCCTTCACTCCCAAACATTGACGAATTCACACGGATATTGCGTCGCTATGAAATACGAGTACTATGTGTTCTAAGACATTTCCTTCTTAATCGAGTAACGTTTCTATGGAAACGACAGGATTTTCTTTTGGGATACCACAATCACATTTCCGATCCACTAATCGTTCTTTACTGCATCCCTCACTCCCAAACATTGACGCATTCACACGGAAATTGCGTCGCTATGAAATACGAGTACTATGTTTTTTAAGACATTTCCTTCTAAATCGAGTAACGTTTCTATGGAAACGACAGGATTTTCTTTTGGGATACGACAATCTCATTTCCGATCCACTAATGGTTCTTTACTGCATCCCTCACTCCCAAACATTGACGAATTCACACGGAAATTGCGTCGCTATGAAATACGAGTACTATGTGTTCTAAGACATTTCCTTCTAAATCGAGTAACGTTTCTATGGAAACGACAGGATTTTCTTTTGGGATACGACAATCACATTTCCGATCCACTAATCGTTCTTTGCTGCATCCCTCACTCCCAAACATTGACGCATTCACACGGAAATTGCGTCGCTATGAAATACGAGTACTATGTTTTCTAAGACATTTCCTTCTAAATCGAGTAACGTTTCTATGGAAACGACAGGATTTTCTTTTGGGATACGACAATCTCATTTCCGATCCACTAATGGTTCTTTACTGCATCCCTCACTCCCAAACATTGACGAATTCACACGGAAATTGCGTCGCTATGAAATACGAGTACTATGTGTTCTAAGACATTTCCTTCTAAATCGAGTAACGTTACTATGGAAACGACAGGATTTTCTTTTGGGATACGACAATCACATTTCCGATCCACTAATCGTTCTTTACTGCATCCCTCACTCCCAAGCATTGACGAATTCACACGGAAATTGCGTCGCTATGAAATACGAGTACTATGTGTTCTAAGACATTTCCTTCTAAATCGAGTAACGTTTCTATGGAAACGACAGGATTTTCTTTTGGGATACGACAATCACATTTCCGATCCACTAATCGTTCTTTACTGCATCCCTCACTCCCAAACTTTGACGAATTCACACGGAAATTGCGTCGCTATGAAATACGAGTACTATGTGTTCTAAGACATTTCCTTCTAAATCGAGTAACGTTTCTATGGAAACGACAGGATTTTCTTTTGGGATACGACAATCTCATTTCCGATCCACTAATCGTTCTTTACTGCATCCCTCACTCCCAAACATTGATGAATTCACACGGAAATTGCGTCGCTATGAAATACGAGTACTATGTGTTCTAAGACATTTCCTTCTAAATCGAGTAACGTTTCTATGGAAACTACAGGATTTTCTTTTGGGATACGACAATCACATTTCCGATCCACTAATCGTTCTTTACTGCATCCCTCACTCCCAAACATTGACGAATTCACACATAAATTCCGTCGCTATGAAATACGAGTACTATGAGTTCTAAGACATTTCCTTCTAAATCGAGTAACGTTTCTATGGAAACGACAGGATTTTCTTTTGGGATACGACAATCACATTTCCGATCCACTAATCGTTCTTTACTGCATCCCTCACTCCCAAACATTGACGAATTCACACGGAAATTGCGTCGCTGTGAAATACGAGTACTATGTGTTCTAAGACATTTCCTTCTAAATCGAGTAACGTTTCTATGGAAACGACAGGATTTTCTTTTGGGATACGACAATCATATTTCCAATCCACTGATCGTTCTTTACTGCATCCCTCACTCCCAAACATTGACGAATTCACACGGAAATTCCGTCGCTATGAAATACGAGTACTATGTGTTCTAAGACATTTCCTTCTAAATCGAGTAACGTTTCTATGGAAACGACAGGATTTTCTTTTGGGATACGACAATCTCATTTCCGAACCACTAATTGTTCTTTACTGCATCCCTCACTCCCAAACGTTGACGAATTCACACGGAAATTGCGTCGCTATGAAATACGAGTACTATGTGTTCTAAGACATTTCCTTCTAAATCGAGTAACGTTTCTATGGAAACGACAGGATTTTCTTTTGGGATACGACAATCACATTTCCGATCCACTAATCGTTCTATACTGCATCCTCACTCCCAAACATTGACGAATTCACACGGAAATTGCGTCGAAACGAAATACGAGGACTATGTGTTCTAAGACATTTCCTTCTAAATCGAGTAACGTTTCTATGGAAACGACAGGATTTTCTTTTGGGATACGACAATCACATTTCCGATCCACTAATCGTTCTATACTGCATCCCTCACTCCCAAACATTGACGAATTCACACGGAAATTGCGTCGCTATGAAATACGAGTACTATGTGTTCTAAGACATTTCCTTCTAAATCGAGTAACGTTTCTATGGAAACGACAGGATTTTCTTTTGGGATACGACAATCTCATTTCCGATCCACTAATCGTTCTTTACTGCATCCCTCACTCCCAAACATTGACGAATTCACACGGAAATTGCGTCGCTATGAAATACGAGTAGTATGTGTTCTAAGACATTTCCTTCTAAATCGAGTAACGTTTCTATGGAAACGACAGGATTTTCTTTTGGGATACGACAATCATATTTCCAATCCACTGATCGTTCTTTACTGCATCCCTCACTCCCAAACATTGACGAATTCACACGGAAATTCCGTCGCTATGAAATACGAGTACTATGTGTTCTAAGACATTTCCTTCTAAATCGAGTAACGTTTCTATGGAAACGACAGGATTTTCTTTTGGGATACGACAATCTCATTTCCGATCCACTAATCGTCCTTTACTGCATCCCTCACTCCCAAACATTGACGAATTCACACGGAAATTGCGTCGCTATGAAATACGAGTACTATGTGTTCTAAGACATTTCCTTCTAAATCGAGTAACGTTTCTATGTAAACGACAGGATTTTCTTTTGGGATACGACAATCACATTTCCGATCCACTAATCCTTCTTTACTGCATCCCTCACTCCCAAACATTGACGAATTCACACGGAAATTACGTCGCTATGAAATACGAGCACTATGTGTTCTAAGACATTTCCTTCTAAATCGAGTAACGTTTCTATGGAAACGACAGGATTTTCTTTTGGGATACGACAATCACATTTCCGATCCACTAAACGTTCTTTACTCCATCCCTCACTCCCAAACATTGACGAATTCACACGGAAATTGCGTCGCTATGAAATACGAGTACTATGTGTTCTAAGACATTTCCTTCTAAATCAAGTAACGTTTCTGTGGAAACGACAGGACTTTCTTTTGGGATACGACAATCTCATTTCCGATCCACTAATCGTTCTTTACTGCATCCCTCACTCCCAAACATTGACGAATTCACACGGAAATTCCGTCGCTGTGAAATACGAGTACTATGTGTTCTAAGACATTTCCTTCTAAATCGAGTATCGTTTCTATTGAAACGACAAGATTTTCTTTTGGGATACGACAATCTCATTTAAGATCCACTAATCGTTCTTTACTGCATCCCTCATTCCCAAAAATTGTCGAATTCACACGGAAATTGCGTCGCTATGAAATACGAGTACTATGTGTTCTAAGACATTTCCTTCTAAATCGAGTAACGTTTCTATGGAAACGACAGGATTTTCTTTTGGGATACGACAATCACATTTCCGATCCACTAATCGTTCTATACTGCATCCCTCACTCCCAAACATTGACGAATTCACACGGAAATTGCGTCGAAACGAAATACGAGTACTATGTGTTCTAAGACATTTCCTTCTAAATCGAGTAACGTTTCTATGGAAACGACAGGATTTTCTTTTGGGATACGACAATCACATTTCCGATCCACTAATCGTTCTTTACTGCATCCCTCACTCCCAAACATTGACGAATTCACACGGAAATTGCGTCGCTATGAAATACGAGTACTATGTGTTCTAAGACATTTCCTTCTAAGTCGAGTAACATTTCTATGGAAACGACAGGATTTTCTTTTGGGATACGACAATCATATTTCCAATCCACTGATCGTTCTTTACTGCATCCCTCACTCCCAAACATTGACGAATTCACACGGAAATTCCGTCGCTATGAAATACGGGTACTATGTGTTCTAAGACATTTCCTTCTAAATCGAGTAACGTTTCTATGGAAACGACAGGATTTTCTTTTGGGATACGACAATCTCATTCCCGAACCACTAATTGTTCTTTACTGCATCCCTCACTCCCAAACGTTGACGAATTCACACGGAAATTGCGTCGCTATGAAATACGAGTACTATGTGTTCTAAGACATTTCCTTCTAAATCGAGTAACGTTTCTATGGAAACGACAGGATTTTCTTTTGGGATACGACAATCACATTTCCGATCCACTAATCGTTCTATACTGCATCCCTCACTCCCAAACATTGACGAATTCACACGGAAATTGCGTCGAAACGAAATACGAGTACTATGTGTTCTAAGACATTTCCTTCTAAATCGAGTAACGTTTCTATGGAAACGACAGGATTTTCTTTTGGGATACGACAATCACATTTCCGATCCACTAATCGTTCTTTACTGCATCCCTCACTCCCAAACATTGACGAATTCACACGGAAATTGCGTCGCTATAAAATACGAGTACTATGTGTTCTAAGACATTTCCTTCTAAATCGAGTAACGTTTCTATGGAAACGACAGGATTTTCTTTTGGGATACGACAATCTCATTTCCGATCCACTAATCGTTCTTTACTGCATCCCTCACTCCCAAACATTGACGAATTCACACGGAAATTGCGTCGCTATGAAATACGAGTACTATGTGTTCTAAGACATTTCCTTCTAAATCGAGTAACGTTTCTATGTAAACGACAGGATTTTCTTTTGGGATACGACAATCACATTTCCGATCCACTAATCCTTCTTTACTGCATCCCTCACTCCCAAACATTGACGAATTCACACGGAAATTACGTCGCTATGAAATACGAGTACTATGTGTTCTAAGACATTTCCTTCTAAATCGAGTAACGTTTCTATGGAAACGACAGGATTTTCTTTTGGGATACGACAATCACATTTCCGATCCACTAAACGTTCTTTACTGCATCCCTCACTCCCAAACATTGACGAATTCACACGGAAATTGCGTCGCTATGAAATACGAGTACTATGTGTTCTAAGACATTTCCTTCTAAATCAAGTAACGTTTCTGTGGAAACGACAGGATTTTCTTTTGGGATACGACAATCTCATTTCCGATCCACTAATCGTTCTTTACTGCATCCCTCACTCCCAAACATTGACGAATTCACACGAAAATTGCGTCGCTATGAAATACGAGTACAATGTGTTCTAAGACATTTCCTTCGAAATCGAGTGATGTTTCTATTGAAACGACAGGATTTTCTTTTGGGATACGACAATCACATTTCCAATCCACTAATCCTTCTTTACTGCATGCCTCACTCCCAAACATTGACGAATTCACACGGAAATTCCGTCGCTATGAAATACGAGTACTATGTGTTCTAAGACATTTCCTTCTAAATCGAGTAACGTTTCTATGGAAACGACAGGATTTTCTTTTGGGATACGACAATCATATTTCCAATCCACTGATCGTTCTTTACTGCATCCCTCACTCCCAAACATTGACGAATTCACACGGAAATTCCGTCGCTATGGAATACGAGTACTATGTGTTCTAAGACATTTCCTTCTAAATCGAGTAACGTTTCTATGGAAACGACAGGATTTTCTTTTGGGATACGACAATCTCATTTCCGATCCACTAATCGTTCTTTACTGCATCCCTCACTCCCAAACATTGACGAATTCACACGGAAATTGCGTCGCTATGAAATACGAGTACTATGTGTTCTAAGACATTTCCTTCTAAATCAAGTAACGTTTCTGTGGAAACGACAGGACTTTCTTTTGGGATACGACAATCTCATTTCCGATCCACTAATCGTTCTTTACTGCATCCCTCACTCCCAAACATTGACGAATTCACACGGAAATTCCGTCGCTGTGAAATACGAGTACTATGTGTTCTAAGACATTTCCTTCTAAATCGAGTATCGTTTCTATTGAAACGACAAGATTTTCTTTTGGGATACGACAATCTCATTTAAGATCCACTAATCGTTCTTTACTGCATCCCTCATTCCCAAAAATTGTCGAATTCACACGGAAATTGCGTCGCTATGAAATACGAGTACTATGTGTTCTAAGACATTTCCTTCTAAATCGAGTAACGTTTCTATGGAAACGACAGGATTTTCTTTTGGGATACGACAATCACATTTCCGATCCACTAATCGTTCTATACTGCATCCCTCACTCCCAAACATTGACGAATTCACACGGAAATTGCGTCGAAACGAAATACGAGTACTATGTGTTCTAAGACATTTCCTTCTAAATCGAGTAACGTTTCTATGGAAACGACAGGATTTTCTTTTGGGATACGACAATCACATTTCCGATCCACTAATCGTTCTTTACTGCATCCCTCACTCCCAAACATTGACGAATTCACACGGAAATTGCGTCGCTATGAAATACGAGTACTATGTGTTCTAAGACATTTCCTTCTAAGTCGAGTAACATTTCTATGGAAACGACAGGATTTTCTTTTGGGATACGACAATCATATTTCCAATCCACTGATCGTTCTTTACTGCATCCCTCACTCCCAAACATTGACGAATTCACACGGAAATTCCGTCGCTATGAAATACGAGTACTATGTGTTCTAAGACATTTCCTTCTAAATCGAGTAACGTTTCTATGGAAACGACAGGATTTTCTTTTGGGATACGACAATCTCATTCCCGAACCACTAATTGTTCTTTACTGCATCCCTCACTCCCAAACGTTGACGAATTCACACGGAAATTGCGTCGCTATGAAATACGAGTACTATGTGTTCTAAGACATTTCCTTCTAAATCGAGTAACGTTTCTATGGAAACGACAGGATTTTCTTTTGGGATACGACAATCACATTTCCGATCCACTAATCGTTCTATACTGCATCCCTCACTCCCAAACATTGACGAATTCACACGGAAATTGCGTCGAAACGAAATACGAGTACTATGTGTTCTAAGACATTTCCTTCTAAATCGAGTAACGTTTCTATGGAAACGACAGGATTTTCTTTTGGGATACGACAATCACATTTCCGATCCACTAATCGTTCTTTACTGCATCCCTCACTCCCAAACATTGACGAATTCACACGGAAATTGCGTCGCTATGAAATACGAGTACTATGTGTTCTAAGACATTTCCTTCTAAATCGAGTAACGTTTCTATGGAAACGACAGGATTTTCTTTTGGGATACGACAATCTCATTTCCGATCCACTAATCGTTCTTTACTGCATCCCTCACTCCCAAACATTGACGAATTCACACGGAAATTGCGTCGCTATGAAATACGAGTACTATGTGTTCTAAGACATTTCCTTCTAAATCGAGTAACGTTTCTATGTAAACGACAGGATTTTCTTTTGGGATACGACAATCACATTTCCGATCCACTAATCCTTCTTTACTGCATCCCTCACTCCCAAACAGTGACGAATTCACACGGAAATTACGTCGCTATGAAATACGAGTACTATGTGTTCTAAGACATTTCCTTCTAAATCGAGTAACGTTTCTATGGAAACGACAGGATTTTCTTTTGGGATACGACAATCACATTTCCGATCCACTAAACGTTCTTTACTGCATCCCTCACTCCCAAACATTGACGAATTCACACGGAAATTGCGTCGCTATGAAATACGAGTACTATGTGTTCTAAGACATTTCCTTCTAAATCAAGTAACGTTTCTGTGGAAACGACAGGATTTTCTTTTGGGATACGACAATCTCATTTCCGATCCACTAATCGTTCTTTACTGCATCCCTCACTCCCAAACATTGACGAATTCACACGGAAATTGCGTCGCTATGAAATACGAGTACAATGTGTTCTAAGACATTTCCTTCGAAATCGAGTGATGTTTCTATGGAAACGACAGGATTTTCTTTTGGGATACGACAATCACATTTCCAATCCACTAATCCTTCTTTACTGCATGCCTCACTCCCAAACATTGACGAATTCACACGGAAATTCCGTCGCTATGAAATACGAGTACTATGTGTTCTAAGACATTTACTTCTAAATCGAGTAACGTTTCTATGGAAACGACAGGATTTTCTTTTGGGATACGACAATCATATTTCCAATCCACTGATCGTTCTTTACTGCATCCCTCACTCCCAAACATTGACGAATTCACACGGAAATTCCGTCGCTATGGAATACGAGTACTATGTGTTCTAAGACATTTCCTTCTAAATCGAGTAACGTTTCTATGGAAGCGACAGGATTTTCTTTTGGGATACGACAATCTCATTTCCGATCCACTAATCGTCCTTTACTGCATCCCTCACTCCCAAACATTGACGAATTCACACGGAAATTGCGTCGCTATGAAATACGAGTACTATGTGTTCTAAGACATTTCCTTCTAAATCGAGTAACGTTTCTATGTAAACGACAGGATTTTCTTTTGGGATACGACAATCACATTTCCGATCCACTAATCCTTCTTTACTGCATCCCTCGCTCCCAAACATTGACGAATTCACACGGAAATTACGTCGCTATGAAATACGAGCACTATGTGTTCTAAGACATTTCCTTCTAAATCGAGTAACGTTTCTATGGAAACGACAGGATTTTCTTTTGGGATACGACAATCACATTTCCGATCCACTAATCGTTCTTTACTGCATCCCTCACTCCCAAACATTGACGAATTCACACGGAAATTGCGTCGCTATGAAATACGAGTACTATGTGTTCTAAGACATTTCCTTCTAAATCAAGTAACGTTTCTGTGGAAACGACAGGACTTTCTTTTGGGATACGACAATCTCATTTCCGATCCACTAATCGTTCTTTACTGCATCCCTCACTCCCAAACATTGACGAATTCACACGGAAATTCCGTCGCTGTGAAATACGAGTACTATGTGTTCTAAGACATTTCCTTCTAAATCGAGTATCGTTTCTATTGAAACGACAAGATTTTCTTTTGGGATACGACAATCTCATTTAAGATCCACTAATCGTTCTTTACTGCATCCCTCATTCCCAAAAATTGTCGAATTCACACGGAAATTGCGTCGCTATGAAATACGAGTACTATGTGTTCTAAGACATTTCCTTCTAAATCGAGTAACGTTTCTATGGAAACGACAGGATTTTCTTTTGGGATACGACAATCACATTTCCGATCCACTAATCGTTCTATACTGCATCCCTCACTCCCAAACATTGACGAATTCACACGGAAATTGCGTCGAAACGAAATACGAGTACTATGTGTTCTAAGACATTTCCTTCTAAATCGAGTAACGTTTCTATGGAAACGACAGGATTTTCTTTTGGGATACGACAATCACATTTCCGATCCACTAATCGTTCTTTACTGCATCCCTCACTCCCAAACATTGACGAATTCACACGGAAATTGCGTCGCTATGAAATACGAGTACTATGTGTTCTAAGACATTTCCTTCTAAATCGAGTAACATTTCTATGGAAACGACAGGATTTTCTTTTGGGATACGACAATCATATTTCCAATCCACTGATCGTTCTTTACTGCATCCCTCACTCCCAAACATTGACGAATTCACACGGAAATTCCGTCGCTATGAAATACGAGTACTATGTGTTCTAAGACATTTCCTTCTAAATCGAGTAACGTTTCTATGGAAACGACAGGATTTTCTTTTGGGATACGACAATCTCATTCCCGAACCACTAATTGTTCTTTACTGCATCCCTCACTCCCAAACGTTGACGAATTCACACGGAAATTGCGTCGCTATGAAATACGAGTACTATGTGTTCTAAGACATTTCCTTCTAAATCGAGTAACGTTTCTATGGAAACGACAGGATTTTCTTTTGGGATACGACAATCACATTTCCGATCCACTAATCGTTCTATACTGCATCCCTCACTCCCAAACATTGACGAATTCACACGGAAATTGCGTCGAAACGAAATACGAGTACTATGTGTTCTAAGACATTTCCTTCTAAATCGAGTAACGTTTCTATGGAAACGACAGGATTTTCTTTTGGGATACGACAATCACATTTCCGATCCACTAATCGTTCTTTACTGCATCCCTCACTCCCAAACATTGACGAATTCACACGGAAATTGCGTCGCTATGAAATACGAGTACTATGTGTTCTAAGACATTTCCTTCTAAATCGAGTAACGTTTCTATGGAAACGACAGGATTTTCTTTTGGGATACGACAATCTCATTTCCGATCCACTAATCGTTCTTTACTGCATCCCTCACTCCCAAACATTGACGAATTCACACGGAAATTGCGTCGCTATGAAATACGAGTACTATGTGTTCTAAGACATTTCCTTCTAAATCGAGTAACGTTTCTATGTAAACGACAGGATTTTCTTTTGGGATACGACAATCACATTTCCGATCCACTAATCCTTCTTTACTGCATCCCTCACTCCCAAACATTGACGAATTCACACGGAAATTACGTCGCTATGAAATACGAGTACTATGTGTTCTAAGACATTTCCTTCTAAATCGAGTAACGTTTCTATGGAAACGACAGGATTTTCTTTTGGGATACGACAATCACATTTCCGATCCACTAAACGTTCTTTACTGCATCCCTCACTCCCAAACATTGACGAATTCACACGGAAATTGCGTCGCTATGAAATACGAGTACAATGTGTTCTAAGACATTTCCTTCTAAATCAAGTAACGTTTCTGTGGAAACGACAGGATTTTCTTTTGGGATACGACAATCTCATTTCCGATCCACTAATCGTTCTTTACTGCATCCCTCACTCCCAAACATTGACGAATTCACACGGAAATTGCGTCGCTATGAAATACGAGTACAATGTGTTCTAAGACATTTCCTTCGAAATCGAGTGATGTTTCTATGGAAACGACAGGATTTTCTTTTGGGATACGACAATCACATTTCCAATCCACTAATCCTTCTTTACTGCATGCCTCACTCCCAAACATTGACGAATTCACACGGAAATTCCGTCGCTATGCAATACGAGTACTATGTGTTCTAAGACATTTCCTTCTAAATCGAGTAACGTTTCTATGGAAACGACAGGATTTTCTTTTGGGATACGACAATCACATTTCCGATCCACTAATCCTTCTTTACTGCATCCCTCACTCGCAAACATTGACGAATTCACACGGAAATTCCGTCGCTGTGAAATACGAGTACTATGTGTTCTAAGACATTTCCTTCTAAATCGAGTATCGTTTCTATTGAAACGACAAGATTTTCTTTTGGGATACGACAATCTCATTTAAGATCCACTAATCGTTCTTTACTGCATCCCTCACTCCCAAAAATTGTCGAATTCACACGGAAATTCCGTCGCTATGAAATACGAGTACTATGTGTTCTAAGACATTTCCTTCTAAATCGAGTAACCTTTCAATGGAAACGACAGGATTTTCTATTGGGATACGACAATCACATTTCCGATCCACTAATCGTTCTTTACTGCATCCCTCACTCCCAAACATTGACGAATTCACACGGAAATTGCGTCGCTATGAAATACGAGTACTATGTGTTCTAAGACATTTCCTTATGAATCGAGTAACGTTTCTATGGAAATGACAGGATTTTCTTTTGGGATACGACAATCACATTTCCGATCCACTAATCGTTCTTTACTGCATCCCTCACTCCCAAACATTGACGAATTCACACGGAAATAGCGTCGCTATGAAATACGAGTACTATGTGTTCTAAGACATTTCCTTCTAAATCGACTAACGTTTCTACGGAAACGAAAGGATTTTCTTTTGGGATACGACAATCTCATTTCCGATCCACTAATCCTTCTTTACTGCATCCCTCACTCCCAAACATTGACGAATTCACACGGAAATTGCGTCGCTATGAAATACGAGTACTATGTGTTCTAAGACATTTCCTTCTAAATCGAGTAACGTTTCTATCGAAACAACAGGAATTTCTTTTGGGATACGACAATCACATTTCCGATCCACTAATCGTTCTGTACTGCATCCCTCACTCCCAAACATTGACGAATTCACACGGAAATTGCGTCGCTATGAAATACGAGTACTATGTGTTCTAAGACATTTCCTACTAAATCGAGTAACGTTTCTATGGAAACGACAGGATTTTCTTTTGGGATACGACAATCTCATTTCCGATCCACTAATCCTTCTATACTGCATCCCTCACTCCCAAACATTGACGAATTCACACGGAAATTGCGTCGCTATGAAATACGAGTACTATGTGTTCTAAGACATTTCCTTCTAAATCGAGTAACGTTTCTATGGAAACGAATGGAATTTCTTTTGGGATACGACAATCACATTCCTGATCCACTAATCGTTCTTTACTGCATCCCTCACTTCCGAACATTGACGAATTCACACGGAAATTGCGTCGCTATGAAATACGAGTACTATGTGTTCTAAGGCATTTCCTTCTAAATCGAGTAACGTTTCTATGGAAACGACAGGATTTTCTTTTGGGATACGACAATCACATTTCCGATCCACGAATCCTTCTTTACTGCATCCCTCACTCCCAAACATTGACGAATTCACACGAAAATTCCGTCGCTGTGAAATACGAGTACTATGTGTTCTAAGACATTTCCTTCTAAATCGAGTAACGTTTCTATGGAAACGACAGGATTTTCTTTTGGGATACGACAATCTCATTTCCGATCCACTAATCGTTCTTTACTGCATCCCTCACTCCCAAACATTGACGAATTCACACGGAAATTGCGTCGCTATGAAATACGAGTACTATGTGTTCTAAGACATTTCCTTCTAAATCGAGTAACGTTTCTACGGAAACGACAGGATTTTCTTTTGGGATACGACAATCACATTTCCGATCCACTAATCCTTCTTTACTGCATCCCTCACTCCCAAACATTGACGAATTCACACGTAAATTCCGTCGCTGTGAAATACGAGTACTATGTGTTCTAAGACATTTCCTTCTAAATCGAGTAACGTTTCTATGGAAACTACAGGATTTTCTTTTGGGATACGACAATCTCATTTCCGATCCACTAATCGTTCTTTACTGCATCCCTCACTCCCAAACATTGACGAATTCACACGGAAATTGCGTCGCTATGAAATACGAGTACTATGTGTTCTAAGACATTTCCTTCTAAATCGAGTAACGTTTCTATGGAAACGACAGGATTTTCTTTTGGGATACGACAATCTCATTTCCGATCCACTAATCCTTCTTTACTGCATCCCTCACTCCCAAACATTGACGAATTCACACGGATATTGCGTCGCTATGAAATACGAGTACTATGTGTTCTAAGACATTTCCTTCTAAATCGAGTAACGTTTCTATGGAAACGACAGGATTATCTTTTGGGATACGACAATCACATTTCCGATCCACTAATCGTTCTTTACTGCATCCC
The DNA here is from genome assembly GCF_021461385.2 of Schistocerca piceifrons. Classification (NCBI taxonomy): domain Eukaryota; kingdom Metazoa; phylum Arthropoda; class Insecta; order Orthoptera; family Acrididae; genus Schistocerca; species Schistocerca piceifrons. The sequence continues at coordinate 1,902,715 of NW_025728281.1, forward strand.
TCACTCCCAAACATTGACGCATTCACACGGAAATTGCGTCGCTATGAAATACGAGTACTATGTGTTCTAAGACATTTCCTTCTAAATCGAGTAACGTTTCTATGGAAACGAACGGATTTTCTTTTGGGATTCGACAATCTCATTTCTGATCCACTAATCGTTCTTTACTGCATCAGTCACTCCCAAACATTGACGAATTCACACGGAAATTGCGTCGCTACGAAATACGAGTACTATGTGTTCTAAGACATTTCCTTCTAAATCGAGTAACGTTTCTATGGAAACGACAGGATTTTCTTTTGGGATACGACAATCACATTTCCGATCCACTAATCGTTCTTTACTGCATCCCTCACTCCCAAGCATTGACGAATTCAAACGGAAATTGCGTCGCTATGAAATACGAGTACTATGTGTTCTAAGACATTTCCTTCTAAATCGAGTAACGTTTCTATGGAAACGACAGGATTTTCTTTTGGGTTACGACAATCACATTTCCGATCCACTAATCGTTCTTTACTGCATCCCTCACTCCCAAACATTGACGAATTCACACGGAAATTGCGTCGCTATGAAATACGAGTACTATGTGTTCTAAGACATTTCCTTCTAAATCGAGTAACGTTTCTATGGAAACGACAGGATTTTCTTTTGGGATACGACAAACTCATTTCCGATCCACTAATCGTTCTTTACTGCATCCCTCACTCCCAAACATTGATGAATTCACACGGAAATTGCGTCGCTATGAAATACGAGTACTATGTGTTCTAAGACATTTCCTTCTAAATCGAGTAACGTTTCTATGGAAACTACAGGATTTTCTTTTGGGATACGACAATCACATTTCCGATCCACTAATCGTTCTTTACTGCATCCCTCACTCCCAAACATTGACGAATTCACACGGAAATTCCGTCGCTATGAAATACGAGTACTATGTGTTCTAAGACATTTCCTTCTAAATCGAGTAACGTTTCTATGGAAACGACAGGATTTTCTTTTGGGATACGACAATCACATTTCCGATCCACTAATCGTTCTTTACTGCATCCCTCACTCCCAAACATTGACGAATTCACACGGAAATTGCATCGCTATGAAATACGAGTGCTATGTGATCTAAGACATTTCCTTCTAAATCGAGTAACGTTTCTATGGAAACGACAGGATTTTCTTTTGGGATACGACAATCACATTTCCGATCCACTAATCGTTCTTTACTGCATCCCTCACTCCCAAACATGGACGAATTCACACGGAAATTCCGTCGCTATGAAATACGAGTACTGTGTGTTCTAAGACATTTCCTTCTAAATCGAGTAACGTTTCTATGGAAACGACAGGATTTTCTTTTGGGATACGACAATCTCATTTCCGAACCACTAATCGTTCTTTACTGCATCCCTCACTCCCAAACGTTGAAAAATTCACACGGAAATTGCGTCGCTATGAAATACGAGTACTATGTGTTCTAAGACATTTCCTTCTAAATCGAGTAACGTTTCTATGAAAACGACAGGATTTTCTTTTGGGATACGACAATCAGATTTCCGATCCACTAATTGTTCTTTACTGCATCCCTCACTCCCAAACATTGACGAATTCACACGGAAATTGCGTCGCTACGAAATACGAGTACTATGTGTTCTATGACACTTCCTTCTAAATCGAGTAACGTTTCTATGGAAACGACAGGATTTTCTTTTGGGATACGACAATCACATTTCCGATCCACTAATCGTTCTTTACTGCATCCCTCACTCCCAAACATTGACGAATTCACACGGAAATTGCGTCGCTATGAAATACGAGTACTATGTGTTCTAAGACATTTCCTTCTAAATCGAGTAACGTTTCTATGGAAACGACAGGATTTTCTTTTGGGATACGACAATCATATTTCCAATCCACTGATCGTTCTTTACTGCATCCCTCACTCCCAAACATTGACGAATTCACACGGAAATTCCGTCGCTATGAAATACGAGTACTATGTGTTCTAAGACATTTCCTTCTAAATCGAGTAACGTTTCTATGGAAACGACAGGATTTTCTTTTGGGATACGACAATCTCATTTCCGATCCACTAATCGTCCTTTACTGCATCCCTCACTCCCAAACATTGACGAATTCACACGGAAATTGCGTCGCTATGAAATACGAGTACTATGCGTTCCAAGACATTTCCTTCTAAATCGAGTAACGTTTCTATGGAAACGACAGGATTTTCTTTTGGGATACGACAATCACATTTCCGATCCACTAATCGTTCTTTACTGCATCCCTCACTCCCAAACATTGACGAATTCACACGGAAATTGCGTCGCTATGAAATACGAGTACTATGTGTTCTAAGACATTTCCTTCTAAATCGAGTAACGTTTCTATGGAAAAGACAGGATTTTCTTTTGGGATACGACAATCACATATCCGATCCAGTAATCGTTCTTTACTGCATCCCTCACTCCTAAACATTGACGATTTCACACGGAAATTGCGTCGCTATGAAATACGAGTACTATGTGTTCTAAGACATTTCCTTCTAAATCGAGTAACGTTCCTGTGGAAACGACAGGATTTTCTTTTGGGATACGACAATCTCATTTCCGATCCACTAATCGTTCTTACTGCATCCCTCACTCCCAAACATTGACGAATTCACACGGAAATTGCGTCGCTATGAAATACGAGTACTATGTGTTCTAAGACATTTCCTTCTAAATCGAGTAACGTTTCTATGGAAACGACAGGATTTTCTTTTGGGATACGACAATCACATTTCCAATCCACTAATCGTACTTTACTGCATCCCTCACTCCCAAACATTGACGAATTCACACGGAAATTCCGTCGCTATGAAATACGAGTACTGTGTGTTCTAAGACATTTCCTTCTAAATCGAGTAACGTTTCTATGGAAACGACAGGATTTTCTTTTGGGATACGACAATCTCATTTCCGATCCACTAATCCTTCTTTACTGCATCCCTCACTCCCAAACATTGACGAATTCACACGGAAATTGCGTCGCTAAGAAATACGAGTAATATGTGTTCTAAGACATTTCCTACTAAATCGAGTAACGTTTCTATGGAAACGTCAGGATTTTCTTTTGGGAAACGACAATCACATTTCCGATCCACTAATCGTTCTTTACTGCATCCCTCACTCCCAAACATTGACGAATTAACACGGAAATTGCGTCGCTATGAAATACGAGTACTATGTGTTCTAAGACATTTCCTTCTAAATCGAGTAACGTTTCTATGGAAACGACAGGATTTTCTTTTGGGATACGACAATCTCATTTCCGATCCACTAATCGTTCTTTAGTGCATGCCTCAGTCCCAAACATTGACGAATTCACACGGAAATTGCGTCGCTATGAAATACGAGTACTATGTGTTCTAAGACATTTCCTTCTAAATCGAGTAACGTTTCTATGGAAACGACAGGATTTTCTATTGGGATACGTTAATCTCATTTCCGATCCACTAATCCTTCTTTACTGCATCCCTCACTCCCAAACATTGACGAATTCACACGGATATTGCGTCGATGTGAAATACGAGTACTATGTGTTCTAAGACATTTCCTTCTAAATCGAGTAACGTTTCTATGGAAACGACAGGATTTTCTTTTGGGATACGACAATCTCATTTCCGATCCACTAATCGTTCTTTACTGCATCCCTCACTCCCAAACATTGATGAATTCACACGGAAATTGCGTCGCTACGAAATACGAGTACTATGTGTTCTAAGAGATTTCCTTCTAATTCGAGTAACGTTTCTATGGAAACTACAGGATTTTCTTTTGGGATACGACAATCACATTTCCGATCCACTAATCTTTCTTTACTGCATCCCTCACTCCCAAACATTGACGAATTCACACGGAAATTCCGTCGCTATGAAATACGAGTACTATGTGTTCTAAGACATTTCCTTCTAAATCGAGTAACGTTTCTATGGAAACGACAGGATTTTCTTTTGGGATACGACAATCACATTTCCGATCCACTAATCCTTCTATACTGCATCCCTCACTCCCAAACATTGACGAATTCACACGGAAATAGCATCGCTATGAAATACGAGTACTATGTGTTCTAAGACATTTCCTTCTAAATCGAGTAACGTTTCTATGGAAACGACAGGATTTTCTTTTGGGATACGACAATCACATTTCCAATCCACTAATCGTTCTTTACTGCATCCCTCACTCCCAAACATTGGCGAATTCACACGGAAATTCCGTCGCTATGAAATACGAGTACTATGTGTTCTAAGACATTTCCTTCTAAATCGAGTAACGTTTCTATGGAAACGACAGGATTTTCTTTTGGGATACGACAATCTCATTTCCGAACCACTAATCGTTCTTTACTGCATCCCTCACTCCCAAACGTTGACGAATTCACACGGAAATTGCGTCGCTATGAAATACGAGTACTATGTGTTCTAAGACGTTTCCTTCTAAATCGAGTAACGTTTCTATGGAAACGACAGGATTTTCTTTTGAGATACGACAATCACATTTCCGATCCACTAATCGTTCTTTACTGCATCCCTCACTCCCAAACATTGACGAATTCACACGGAAATTGCGTCGCTACGAAATACGAGTACTATGTGTTCTATGACATTTCCTTCTAAATCGAGTAACGTTTCTATGGAAACGACAGGATTTTCTTTTGGGATACGACAATCACATTTCCGATCCACTAATCGTTCTTTACTGCATCCCTCACTCCCAAACCTTGACGAATTCACACGGAAATTGCGTCGCTATGAAATACGAGTACTATGTGTTCTAAGTTATTTCCTTCTAAATCGAGTAACGTTTCTATGGAAACGACAGGATTTTCTTTTGGGATACGACAATCTCATTTCCGATCCACTAATCGTCCTTTACTGCATCCCTCACTCCCAAACATTGACGAATTCACACGGAAATTGCGTCGCTATGAAATACGAGTACTATGCGTTCTAAGACATTTCCTTCTAAATCGAGTAACGTTTCTATGGAAACGACAGGATTTTCTTTTGGGATACGACAAACTCATTTCCGATCCACTAATCGTTCTTTACTGCATCCCTCACTCCCAAACATTGATGAATTCACACGGAAATTGCGTCGCTATGAAATACGAGTACTATGTGTTCTAAGACATTTCCTTCTAAATCGAGTAACGTTTCTATGGAAACTACAGGATTTTCTTTTGGGATACGACAATCACATTTCCGATCCACTAATCGTTCTTTACTGCATCCCTCACTCCCAAACATTGACGAATTCACACGGAAATTCCGTCGCTATGAAATACGAGTACTATGTGTTCTAAGACATTTCCTTCTAAATCGAGGATTTTCTTTTGGGATACGACAATCACATTTCCGATCCACTAATCGTTCTTTACTGCATCCCTCACTCCCAAACATTGACGAATTCACACGGAAATTGCATCGCTATGAAATACGAGTGCTATGTGATCTAAGACATTTCCTTCTAAATCGAGTAACGTTTCTATGGAAACGACAGGATTTTCTTTTGGGATACGACAATCACATTTCCGATCCACTAATCGTTCTTTACTGCATCCCTCACTCCCAAACATTGACGAATTCACACGGAAATTCCGTCGCTATGAAATACGAGTACTGTGTGTTCTAAGACATTTCCTTCTAAATCGAGTAACGTTTCTATGGAAACGACAGGATTTTCTTTTGGGATACGACAATCTCATTTCCGAACCACTAATCGTTGTTTACTGCATCCCTCACTCCCAAACGTTGACGAATTCACACGGAAATTGCGTCGCTATGAAATACGAGTACTATGTGTTCTAAGACATTTCCTTCTAAATCGAGTAACGTTTCTATGAAAACGACAGGATTTTCTTTTGGGATACGACAATCACATTTCCGATCCACTAATTGTTCTTTACTGCATCCCTCACTCCCAAACATTGACGAATTCACACGGAAATTGCGTCGCTACGAAATACGAGTACTATGTGTTCTATGACACTTCCTTCTAAATCGAGTAACGTTTCTATGGACACGACAGGATTTTCTTTTGGGATACGACAATCACATTTCCGATCCACTAATCGTTCTTTACTGCATCCCTCACTCCCAAACATTGACGAATTCACACGGAAATTGCGTCGCTATGAAATACGAGTACTATGTGTTCTAAGACATTTCCTTCTAAATCGAGTAACGTTTCTATGGAAACGACAGGATTTTCTTTTGGGATACGACAATCATATTTCCAATCCACTGATCGTTCTTTACTGCATCCCTCACTCCCAAACATTGACGAATTCACACGGAAATTCCGTCGCTATGAAATACGAGTACTATGTGTTCTAAGACATTTCCTTCTAAATCGAGTAACGTTTCTATGGAAACGACAGGATTTTCTTTTGGGATACGACAATCTCATTTCCGATCCACTAATCGTCCTTTACTGCATCCCTCACTCCCAAACATTGACGAATTCACACGGAAATTGCGTCGCTATGAAATACAAGTACTATGCGTTCCAAGACATTTCCTTCTAAATCGAGTAACGTTTCTTTGGAAACGACAGGATTTTCTTTTGGGATACGACAATCACATCTCCGATCCACTAATCGTTCTTTACTGCATCCCTCACTCCCAAACATTGACGAATTCACACGGAAATTGCGTCGCTATGAAATACGAGTACTATGTGTTCTAAGACATTTCCTTCTAAATCGAGTAACGTTTCTATGGAAAAGACAGGATTTTCTTTTGGGATACGACAATCACATATCCGATCCAGTAATCGTTCTTTACTGCATCCCTCACTCCTAAACATTGACGTTTTCACACGGAAATTGCGTCGCTATGAAATACGAGTACTATGTGTTCTAAGACATTTCCTTCTAAATCGAGTAACGTTTCTGTGGAAACGACAGGATTTTCTTTTGGGATACGACAATCTCATTTCCGATCCACTAATCGTTCTTACTGCATCCCTCACTCCCAAACATTGACGAATTCACACGGAAATTGCGTCGCTATGAAATACGAGTACTATGTGTTCTAAGACATTTCCTTCTAAATCGAGTAACGTTTCTATGGAAACGACAGGATTTTCTTTTGGGATACGACAATCTCATTTCCGATCCACTAATCGTCCTTTACTGCATCCCTCACTCCCAAACATTGACGAATTCACACGGAAATTGCGTCGCTATGAAATACAAGTACTATGCGTTCCAAGACATTTCCTTCTAAATCGAGTAACGTTTCTTTGGAAACGACAGGATTTTCTTTTGGGATACGACAATCACATCTCCGATCCACTAATCGTTCTTTACTGCATCCCTCACTCCCAAACATTGACGAATTCACACGGAAATTGCGTCGCTATGAAATACGAGTACTATGTGTTCTAAGACATTTCCTTCTAAATCGAGTAACGTTTCTATGGAAACGACAGGATTTTCTTTTGGGATACGACAATCTCATTTCCGATCCACTAATCGTTCTTTACTGCATCCCTCACTCCCAAACATTGATGAATTCACACGGAAATTGCGTCGCTATGAAATACGAGTACTATGTGTTCTAAGTGATTTCCTTCTAATTCGAGTAATGTTTCTATGGAAACTACAGGATTTTCTTTTGGAATACGACAATCACATTTCCGATCCACTAATCGTTCTTTACTGCATCCCTCACTCCCAAACATTGACGAATTCACACGGAAATTCCGTCGCTATGAAATACGAGTACTATGTGTTCTAAGACATTTCCTTCTAAATCGAGTAACGTTTCTATGGAAACGACAGGATTTTCTTTTGGGATACGACAATCACATTTCCGATCCACTAATCCTTCTATACTGCATCCCTCACTCCCAAACATTGACGAATTCACACGGAAATAGCATCGCTATGAAATACGAGTACTATGTGTTCTAAGACATTTCCTTCTAAATCGAGTAACGTTTCTATGGAAACGACAGGATTTTCTTTTGGGATACGACAATCACATTTCCAATCCACTAATCGTTCTTTACTGCATCCCTCACTCCCAAACATTGGCGAATTCACACGGAAATTCCGTCGCTATGAAATACGAGTACTATGTGTTCTAAGACATTTCCTTCTAAATCGAGTAACGTTTCTATGGAAACGACAGGATTTTCTTTTGGGATACGACAATCTCATTTCCGAACCACTAATCGTTCTTTACTGCATCCCTCACTCCCAAACGTTGACGAATTCACACGGAAATTGCGTCGCTATGAAATACGAGTACTATGTGTTCTAAGACGTTTCCTTCTAAATCGAGTAACGTTTCTATGGAAACGACAGGATTTTCTTTTGAGATACGACAATCACATTTCCGATCCACTAATCGTTCTTTACTGCATCCCTCACTCCCAAACATTGACGAATTCACACGGAAATTGCGTCGCTACGAAATACGAGTACTATGTGTTCTATGACATTTCCTTCTAAATCGAGTAACGTTTCTATGGAAACGACAGGATTTTCTTTTGGGATACGACAATCACATTTCCGATCCACTAATCGTTCTTTACTGCATCCCTCACTCCCAAACATTGACGAATTCACACGGAAATTGCGTCGCTATGAAATACGAGTACTATGTGTTCTAAGTTATTTCCTTCTAAATCGAGTAACGTTTCTATGGAAACGACAGGATTTTCTTTTGGGATACGACAATCTCATTTCCGATCCACTAATCGTCCTTTACTGCATCCCTCACTCCCAAACATTGACGAATTCACACGGAAATTGCGTCGCTATGAAATACGAGTACTATGCGTTCTAAGACATTTCCTTCTAAATCGAGTAACGTTTCTATGGAAACGACAGGATTTTCTTTTGGGATACGACAATCACATTTCCGATCCACTTATCGTTCTTTACTGCATCCCTCACTCCCAAACATTGACGAATTCACACGGAAATTGCGTCGCTATGAAATACGAGTACTATGTGTTCTAAGACATTTCCTTCTAAATCGAGTAACGTTTCTATGGAAACGACAGGATTTTCTTTTGGGATTCGACAATCACATTTCCGATCCACTAATCGTTCTTTACTGCATCCCTCACTCCCAAACATTGACGAATTCACACGGAAATTGAGTCGCTATGAAATACGAGTACTATGTGTCCTAAGACATTTCCTTCTAAATCGAGTAACGTTTCTGTGGAAACGACAGGATTTTCTTTTGGGATACGACAATCTCATTTCCGATCCACTAATCGTTCTTTACTGCATCCCTCACTCCCAAACATTGACGAATTCACACGGAAATTGCGTCGCTATGAAATACGAGTACTATGTGTTCTAAGACATTTCCTTCTAAATCGAGTAACGTTTCTATGGAAACGACAGGATTTTCTTTTGGGATACGACAATCACATTTCCAATCCACTAATCGTTCTTTACTGCATCCCTCACTCCCAAACATTGACGAATTCACACGGAAATTCCGTCGCTATGAAATACGAGTACTATGTGTTCTAAGACATTTCCTTCTAAATCGAGTAACGTTTCTATGGAAACGACAGGATTTTCTATTAGGATACGTTAATCTCATTTCCGATCCACTAATCCTTCTTTACTGCATCCCTCACTCCCAAACATTGACGAATTCACACGGATATTGCGTCCCTGTGAAATACGAGTACCATGTGTTCTAAGACATTTCCTTCTAAATCGAGTAACGTTTCTATGGAAACGACAGGATTTTCTTTTGGGATACGACAATCACATTTCCGATCCACTAATCGTTCTTTACTGCATCCCTCACTCCCAAACATTGACGATTTCACACGGAAATTCCGTCGCTGTGAAATACGAGTACTATGTGTTCTAAGACATTTCCTTCTAAATCGAGTAACGTTTCTATGGAAACGACAGGATTTTCTTTTGGGATACGACAATCACATTTCCGATCCACTAATCCTTCTTTACTGCATCCCTCACTCCCAAACATTGACGAATTCACACGGAAATTCCGTCGCTGTGAAATACGAGTACTATGTGTACTAAGACATTTCCTTCTAAATCGAGTAACGTTTCTATGGAAACGACAGGATTTTCTTTTGGGATACAACAATCACATTTCCGATCCACTAATCTTTCTTTACTGCATCCCTCACTCCCAAACATTGACGAATTCACACGGAAATTCCGTCGCTGTGAAATACGAGTACTATGTGTTCTAAGACATTTCCTTCTAAATCGAGTAACGTTTCTATGGAAACGACAGGATTTTCTTTTGGGATACGACAATCACATTTCCAATCCACAAATCCTTCTTTACTGCATCCCTCACTCACAAACATTGACGAATTCACACGGAAATTCCGTCGCCGTGAAATACGAGGACTATGTGTTCTAAGACATTTCCTTCTAAATCGAGTAACGTTGCTATGGAAACGACAGGATTTTCTTTTGGGATACGACAATCACATTTCCGATCCACTAATCGTTCTTTACTGCAGCCCTCACTCCCAAACATTGACGAATTCACACGGAAATTCCGTCGCTGTGAAATACGAGTACTATGTGTTCTAAGACATTTCCTTCTAAATCGAGTAACGTTTCTATGGAAACAACAGGATTTTCTTTTGGGATACGACAATCTCATTTCCAAACGAATAATCCTTCTTTACTGCATCCCTCACTCCCAAACATTGACCAATTCACACGGAAATTCCGTCGCTGTGAAATACGAGTACTATGTGTTCTAAGACATTTCCTTCTAAATCGAGTAACGTTTCTATGGAAACGACAGGATTTTCTTTTGGGATACGACAATCACATTTCCGATCCACTAATCGTTCTTTACTGCATCCCTCACTCCCAAACATTGACGAATTCACACGGAAATTCCGTCGCTGTAAAATACGAGTACTGTGTGTTCTAAGACTTTTCCTTCTACATCGAGTAACGTTCCTATGGAAACAACAGGATTTTCTTTTGGGATACGACAATCACATTTCCAATCCACAAATCCTTCTTTACTGCATCCCTCACTCCCAAACATTGACGAATTCACACGGAAATTCCGTCGCCGTGAAATACGAGTACTATGTGTTCTAAGACATTTCCTTCTAAATCGAGTAACGTTTCTATGGAAACGACAGGATTTTCTTTTGGGATACGACAATCACATTTCCGATCCACTAATCGTTCTTTACTGCAGCCCTCACTCCCAAACATTGACGAATTCACACGGAAATTCCGTCGCTGTGAAATACGAGTACTATGTGTTCTAAGACATTTCTTTCTAAATCGAGTAACGTTTCTATGGAAACAACAGGATTTTCTTTTGGGATACGACAATCTCATTTCCAAACGAATAATCCTTCTTTACTGCATCCCTCACTCCCAAACATTGACGAATTCACACGGAAATTCCGTCGCTGTGAAATACGAGTACTATGTGTTCTAAGACGTTTCCTTCTAAATCGATTAACGTTTCTATGGAAACGCCAGGATTTTCTTTAGGGATACGACAATCTCATTTCCGATCCACTAATCCTTCTTTACCGCATCCCACACTCCCAAACATTGACGAATTCACACGGAAATTCCGTCGATGTGAAATACGTGTACTATGTGTTCTAAGACATTTCCTTCTAAATCGAGTAACGTTTCTATGGAAACGACAGGATTTTCTTTTGGGATACGACAATCACATTTCCGATCCACTAATCCTTCTTTACTGCATCCCTCACTCCCAAACATTGACGAATTCACACGGAAATTCCGTCGCTGTGAAATACGAGTACTATGTGTACTAAGACATTTCCTTCTAAATCGAGTAACGTTTCTATGGAAACGACAGGATTTTCTTTTGGGATACAACAATCACATTTCCGATCCACTAATCTTTCTTTACTGCATCCCTCACTCCCAAACATTGACGAATTCACACGGAAATTCCGTCGCTGTGAAATACGAGTACTATGTGTTCTAAGACATTTCCCTCTAAATCGAGTAACGTTTCTATGGAAACGACCGGATTTTCTTTTGGGATACGACAATCTCATTTCCGATCCACTAATCCTTCTTTACTGCATCCCTCACTCCCAAACATTGACGAATTCACACGGATATTGCGTCGCTGTGAAATACGAGCACTATGTGTTCTAAGACATTTCCTTCTAAATCGAGTAATGTTTCTATGGAAACGACACGATTTTCTTTTGGGATACGACAATCACATTTCCGATCCACTAATCGTTCTTTACTGCATCCCTCACTCCCAAACATTGACGAACTCACACGGAAATTCCGTCGCTGTGAAATACGAGTAAAATGTGTTCTAAGACATATCCTTCTAAATCGAGTAACGTTTCTATGGAAACGACAGGATTTTCTTTTGGGATACGACAATCTCATTTCCGATCCACTAATCCTTCTTTACTGCATCCCTCACTCCCAAACATTGACGAATTCACACGGAAATTCCGTCGCTGTGAAATACGAGTACTATGTGTTCTAAGACATTTCCTTCTAAATCGAGTAACGTTTCTATGGAAACGACAGGATTTTCTTTTGGGATACGACAATCACATTTCCAATCCACAAATCCTTCTTTACTGCATCCCTCACTCACAAACATTGACGAATTCACACGGAAATTCCGTCGCCGTGAAATACGAGGACTATGTGTTCTAAGACATTTCCTTCTAAATCGAGTAACGTTGCTATGGAAACGACAGGATTTTCTTTTGGGATACGACAATCACATTTCCGATCCACTAATCGTTCTTTACTGCAGCCCTCACTCCCAAACATTGACGAATTCACACGGAAATTCCGTCGCTGTGAAATACGAGTACTATGTGTTCTAAGACATTTCCTTCTAAATCGAGTAACGTTTCTATGGAAACAACAGGATTTTCTTTTGGGATACGACAATCTCATTTCCAAACGAATAATCCTTCTTTACTGCATCCCTCACTCCCAAACATTGACCAATTCACACGGAAATTCCGTCGCTGTGAAATACGAGTACTATGTGTTCTAAGACATTTCCTTCTAAATCGAGTAACGTTTCTATGGAAACGACAGGATTTTCTTTTGGGATACGACAATCACATTTCCGATCCACTAATCGTTCTTTACTGCATCCCTCACTCCCAAACATTGACGAATTCACACGGAAATTCCGTCGCTGTAAAATACGAGTACTATGTGTTCTAAGACTTTTCCTTCTACATCGAGTAACGTTCCTATGGAAACAACAGGATTTTCTTTTGGGATACGACAATCACATTTCCAATCCACAAATCCTTCTTTACTGCATCCCTCACTCCCAAACATTGACGAATTCACACGGAAATTCCGTCGCCGTGAAATACGAGTACTATGTGTTCTAAGACATTTCCTTCTAAATCGAGTAACGTTTCTATGGAAACGACAGGATTTTCTTTTGGGATACGACAATCACATTTCCGATCCACTAATCGTTCTTTACTGCAGCCCTCACTCCCAAACATTGACGAATTCACACGGAAATTCCGTCGCTGTGAAATACGAGTACTATGTGTTCTAAGACATTTCTTTCTAAATCGAGTAACGTTTCTATGGAAACAACAGGATTTTCTTTTGGGATACGACAATCTCATTTCCAAACGAATAATCCTTCTTTACTGCATCCCTCACTCCCAAACATTGACGAATTCACACGGAAATTCCGTCGCTGTGAAATACGAGTACTATGTGTTCTAAGACGTTTCCTTCTAAATCGATTAACGTTTCTATGGAAACGCCAGGATTTTCTTTAGGCATACGACAATCTCATTTCCGATCCACTAATCCTTCTTTACCGCATCCCACACTCCCAAACATTGACGAATTCACACGGAAATTCCGTCGATGTGAAATACGTGTACTATGTGTTCTAAGACATTTCCTTCTAAATCGAGTAACGTTTCTATGGAAACGACAGGATTTTATTTTGGGATACGACAATCACATTTCCGATCCACTAATCCTTCTTTACTGCATCCCTCACTCCCAAACATTGACGAATTCACACGGAAATTCCGTCGCTGTGAAATACGAGTACTATGTGTTCTAAGACATTTCCTTCTAAATCGAGTAACGTTTCTATGGAAACGACAGGATTTTCTTCTGGGAAACGAGAATCTCATTTCCGATCCACTAATCATTCTTTACTGCAGCCCTCACTCCCAAAAATTGACGAATTCACACGGAAATTCCGTCGCTACGAAATACGAGTACTATGTGTTCTAAGACATTTCCTTCTAAATCGAGTAACGTTTCTATGGAAACGACAGGATTTTCTTTTGGGATACGACAATCACATTTCTGATCCACTAATCGTTCTTTACTGCATCCCTCACTCCCAAACATTGACGAATTCACACGGAAATTGCGTCGCTATGAAATACGAGTACTATGTGTTCTAAGACTATTCCTTCTAAATCGAGTAACGTTTCTATGGAATCGACAGGATTTACTTTTGGGATACGACAATCACATTTCCGATCCACTAATCGTTCTTTACTGCATCCCTCACTCCCAAACATTGACGAATTCACACGGATATTGCGTCGCTGTGAAATACGAGCACTATGTGTTCTAAGACATTTCCTTCTAAATCGAGTAATGTTTCTATGGAAACGACAGGATTTTCTTTTGGGATACGACAATCACATTTCCAATCCACAAATCCTTCTTTACTGCATCCCTCACTCACAAACATTGACGAATTCACACGGAAATTCCGTCGCCGTGAAATACGAGGACTATGTGTTCTAAGACATTTCCTTCTAAATCGAGTAACGTTTCTATGGAAACGACAGGATTTTCTTTTGGGATACGACAATCACATTTCCGATCCACTAATCGTTCTTTACTGCAGCCCTCACTCCCAAACATTGACGAATTCACACGGAAATTCCGTCGCTGTGAAATACGAGTACTATGTGTTCTAAGACATTTCCTTCTAAATCGAGTAACGTTTCTATGGAAACAACAGGATTTTCTTTTGGGATACGACAATCTCATTTCCAAACGAATAATCCTTCTTTACTGCATCCCTCACTCCCAAACATTGACCAATTCACACGGAAATTCCGTCGCTGTGAAATACGAGTACTATGTGTTCTAAGACATTTCCTTCTAAATCGAGTAACGTTTCTATGGAAACGACAGGATTTTCTTTTGGGATACGACAATCACATTTCCGATCCACTAATCGTTCTTTACTGCATCCCTCACTCCCAAACATTGACGAATTCACACGGAAATTCCGTCGCTGTAAAATACGAGTACTATGTGTTCTAAGACTTTTCCTTCTACATCGAGTAACGTTCCTATGGAAACAACAGGATTTTCTTTTGGGATACGACAATCACATTTCCAATCCACAAATCCTTCTTTACTGCATCCCTCACTCCCAAACATTGACGAATTCACACGGAAATTCCGTCGCCGTGAAATACGAGTACTATGTGTTCTAAGACATTTCCTTCTAAATCGAGTAACGTTTCTATGGAAACGACAGGATTTTCTTTTGGGATACGACAATCACATTTCCGATCCACTAATCGTTCTTTACTGCAGCCCTCACTCCCAAACATTGACGAATTCACACGGAAATTCCGTCGCTGTGAAATACGAGTACTATGTGTTCTAAGACATTTCTTTCTAAATCGAGTAACGTTTCTATGGAAACAACAGGATTTTCTTTTGGGATACGACAATCTCATTTCCAAACGAATAATCCTTCTTTACTGCATCCCTCACTCCCAAACATTGACGAATTCACACGGAAATTCCGTCGCTGTGAAATACGAGTACTATGTGTTCTAAGACGTTTCCTTCTAAATCGATTAACGTTTCTATGGAAACGCCAGGATTTTCTTTAGGGATACGACAATCTCATTTCCGATCCACTAATCCTTCTTTACCGCATCCCACACTCCCAAACATTGACGAATTCACACGGAAATTCCGTCGATGTGAAATACGTGTACTATGTGTTCTAAGACATTTCCTTCTAAATCGAGTAACGTTTCTATGGAAACGACAGGATTTTATTTTGGGATACGACAATCACATTTCCGATCCACTAATCCTTCTTTACTGCATCCCTCACTCCCAAACATTGACGAATTCACACGGAAATTCCGTCGCTGTGAAATACGAGTACTATGTGTTCTAAGACATTTCCTTCTAAATCGAGTAACGTTTCTATGGAAACGACAGGATTTTCTTCTGGGATACGAGAATCTCATTTCCGATCCACTAATCATTCTTTACTGCAGCCCTCACTCCCAAAAATTGACGAATTCACACGGAAATTCCGTCGCTACGAAATACGAGTACTATGTGTTCTAAGACATTTCCTTCTAAATCGAGTAACGTTTCTATGGAAACGACAGGATTTTCTTTTGGGATACGACAATCACATTTCTGATCCACTAATCGTTCTTTACTGCATCCCTCACTCCCAAACATTGACGAATTCACACGGAAATTGCGTCGCTATGAAATACGAGTACTATGTGTTCTAAGACTATTCCTTCTAAATCGAGTAACGTTTCTATGGAATCGACAGGATTTACTTTTGGGATACGACAATCACATTTCCGATCCACTAATCGTTCTTTACTGCATCCCTCACTCCCAAACATTGACGAATTCACACGGAAATTGCGTCGCTATGAAATACGAGTACTATGTGTTCTAAGACATTTCCTTCTAAATCGAGTAACGTTTCTATGGAAACGACAGGATTTTCTTTTGGGATACGACAATCTCATTTCCGATCCACTAATCCTTCTTTACTGCATCCCTCACTCCCAAACATTGACGAATTCACACGGAAATTGCGTCGCTATGAAATACGAGTACTATGTGTTCTAAGACATTTCCTTCTAAATCGAGTAACGTTTCTATGGAAACGACAGGAATTTCTTTTTGGATGCGACAATCACATTGCCGATCCACTAATCGTTCTTTACTGCATCCCTCACTTCCAAACATTGACGAATTCACACAGAAATTGCGTCGCTATGAAATACGAGTACTATGTGTTCTAAGACATTTCCTTCTAAATCGAGTAACGTTTGTATGGAAACGACAGGATTTTCTTTTGGGATACGACAATCACATTTCCGATCCACTAATCGTTCTTTACTGCATCCCTCACTCCCAAACATTGACGAATTCACACGGAAACTCCGTCGCTGTGAAATACAAGTACTATGTGTTCTAAGACATTTCCTTCTAAATCGAGTAACGTTTCAATGGAAACGACAGGATTTTCTTTTGGGATACGACAATCTCATTTCCGATCCACTAATCGTTCTTTACTGCATCCCTCAAACCCAAACATTGACGAATTCACACGGAAATTCCGTCGCTGTGAAATACGAGTACTATGTGTTCTAAGACATTTCCTTCTAAATCGAGTAACGTTTGTATGGAAACGACAGGATTTTCTTTTGGGATACGACAATCACATTTCCGATCCACTAATCGTTCTTTACTGCATCCCTCACTCCCAAACATTGACGAATTCACACGGAAATTCCGTCGCTGTAAAATACGAGTACTATGTGTTCTAAGACATTTCCTTCAACATCGAGTAACGTTCCTATGGAAACAACAGGATTTTCTTTTGGGATACGACAATCACATTTCCAATCCACAAATCCTTCTTTACTGCATCCCTCACTCCCAAACATTGACGAATTCACACGGAAATTCCGTCGCCGTGAAATACGAGTACTATGTGTTCTAAGACATTTGCTTCTAAATCGAGTAACGTTTCTATGGAAACGACAGGATTTTCATTTGGGATACGACAATCACATTTCCGATCCACTAATCGTTCTTTACTGCAGCCCTCACTCCCAAACATTGACGAATTCACACGGAAATTCCGTCGCTGTGAAATACGAGTACTATGTGTTCTAAGACATTTCCTTCTAAATCGAGTAACGTTTCTATGGACACGACAGGATTTTCTTTTGGGATACGACAATCTCATTTCCAAACCAATAATCCTTCTTTACTGCATCCCTCACTCCCAAACATTGACGAATTCACACGGAATTTCCGTCGCTGTGAAATACGAGTACTATGTGTTCTAAGACGTTTCCTTCTAAATCGAGTAACGTTTCTATGGAAACGCCAGGATTTTCTTTAGGGAGACGACAATCTCATTTCCGATCCACTAATCCTTCTTTACTGCATCCCTCACTCCCGAACATTGACGAATTCACACGGAAATTCCGTCGCTGTGAAATACGAGTACTATGTGTTATAAGACATTTCCTTCTAAATCGAGTAACGTTTCTATGGAAACGACAGGATTTTCTTTTGGGATACGACAATCTCATTTCCGATCCACTAATCATTCTTTACTGCATCCCTCACTCCCAAAAATTGACGAATTCACACGGAAATTCCGTCGCTATGAAATACGAGTACTATGTGTTCTAAGACATTTCCTTCTAAATCGAGTAACGTTTCTATGGAAACGACAGGATTTTCTTTTGGGATACGACAATCACATTTCCGATCCACTAATCGTTCTTTACTGCATTCCTCACTCCCAAACATTGACGAATTCACACGGAAATTGCGTCGCTATGAAATACGAGTACTATGTGTTCTAAGACATTGCCTTCTAAATCGAGTAACGTTTCTATGGAAACGACAGGATTTACTTTTGGGATACGACAATCACATTTCCGATCCACTAATCGTTCTTTACTGCATCCCTCACCCCCAAACATTGACGAATTCACACGGAAATTGCGTCGCTATGAAATACGAGTACTATGTGTTCTAAGACATTTCCTTCTAAATCGAGTAACGTTTCTATGGAAACGACTGGATTCTCTTTTGGGATACGACAATCTCATTTCCGATTCACTAATCCTTCTTTACTGCATCCCTCACTCCCAAACATTGACGAATTCACATGGAAATTGCGTCGCTATGAAATACGAGTACTATGTGTTCTAAGACATTTCCTTCTAAATCGAGTAACGTTTCTATGGAAACGACAGGAATTTCTTTTGGGATACGTCAATCACATTTCCGATCCACTAATCGTTCTTTACTGCATCCCTCACTCCCAAACATTGACGAATTCACACGGAAATTGCGTCGCTATGAAATACGAGTACTATGTGTTCTAAGACATTTCCTTCTAAATCGAGTAACGTTTCTATGGAAACGACAGGATTTTCTTTTGGGATACGACAATCACATTTCCGATCCACTAATCCTTCTTTACTGCATCCCTCGCTCCCAAACATTGACGAATTCACACGGAAATTCCGTCGCTGTGAAATACGAGTACTATGTGTTCTAAGACATTTCCTTCTAAATCGAGTAACGTTTCTATGGAAACGACAGGATTTTCTTTTGGGATACGACAATCTCATTTCCGATCCACTAATCGTTCTTTACTGCATCCCTCACTCCCAAACATTGACGAATTCACACGGAAATTCCGTCGATGTGAAATACGTGTACTATGTGTTCTAAGACATTTCCTTCTAAATCGAGTAACGTTTCTATGGAAACGACAGGATTTTCTTTTGGGATACGACAATCTCATTTCCGATCCACTAATCATTCTTTACTGCATCCCTCACTCCCAAAAATTGACGAATTCACACGGAAATTCCGTCGCTATGAAATACGAGTACTATGTGTTCTAAGACATTTCCTTCTAAATCGAGTAACGTTTCTATGGAAACGACAGGATTTTCTTTTGGGATACGACAATCACATTTCCGATCCACTAATCGTTCTTTACTGCATCCCTCACACCCAAACATTGACGAATTCACACGGAAATTGCGTCGCTATGAAATACGAGTACTATGTGTTCTAAGACATTTAATTCTAAATCGAGTAACGTTTCTATGGAAACGACAGGATTTACTTTTGGGATACGACAATCACATTTCCGATCCACTAATCGTTCTTTACTGCATCCCTCACTCCCAAACATTGACGAATTCACACGGAAATTGCGTCGCTATGAAATACGAGTACTATGTGTTCTAAGACATTTCCTTCTAAATCGAGTAACGTTTCTATGGAAACGACAGGATTTTCTTTTGGGATACGACAATCTCATTTCCGATCCACTAACCCTTCTTTACTGCATCCCTCACTCCCAAACATTGACGAATTCACACGGAAATTGCGTCGCTATGAAATACGAGTGCTATGTGTTCTAAGACATTTCCTTCTAAATCGAGTAACGTTTCTATGGAAACGACAGGAATTTCTTTTGGGATACGACAATCACATTTCCGATCCACTAATCGTTCTTTACTGCATCCCTCACTCCCAAACATTGACGAATTCACACGGAAATTGCGTCGCTATGAAATACGAGCACTATGTGTTCTAAGACATTTCCTTCTAAATCGAGTAACGTTTCTATGGAAACGACAGGATTTTCTTTTGGGATACGACAATGGCATTTCCGATCCACTAATCCTTTTTTACTGCATCCCTCACTCCCAAACATTGACGAATTCACACGGAAATTCAGTCGCTGTGAAATACGAGTACTATGTGTTCTAAGACATTTCCTTCTAAATCGAGTAACGTTTCTATGGAAACCACAGGATTTTCATATGGGATACGACAATCTCATTTCCGATCCACTAATCGTTCTTTACTGCATCCCTCACTCCCAAACATTACGAATTCACACGGAAATTCCGTCGCAATGAAATACGAGTACTATGTGTTCTAAGACATTTCCTTCTAAATCGAGTAACGTTTCTATGGAAACGACAGGATTTTCTTTTGGGATATGACAATCTCATTTCCGATCCACTAATCCTTCTTTACTGCATCCCTCACTCCCAAACATTGACGAATTCACACGGATATTGCGTCGCTATGAAATACGAGTACTATGTGTTCTAAGATATTTCCTTCTAAATCGAGTAACGTTTCTATGAAAACGACAGGATTTTCTTTTGGGATACGACAATCACATTTCCGATCCACTAATCGTTATTTACTGCATCCCTCACTCCCAAACATTGACGAATTCACACGGAAATTGCTTCGCTATGAAATACGAGTACTATGTGTTCTAAGACATTTCCTTCTAAATCGAGTTATGTTTGTGTGGAAACGACAGGATTTTCTTTTGGGATACGACAATCTCCTTTCCGATCCACTAATGGTTCTTTACTGCATCCCTCACTACCAAACATTGACGAATTCACACGGAAATTGCGTCGCTATGAAATACGAGTACTATGTGTTCTAAGACATTTCCTTCTAAATCGAGTAACGTTTCTATGGAAACGACAGGATTTTATTTTGGGATACGACAATCTCATTTCCGATCCACTAATCGTTCTTTACTGCATCCCTCACTGCCAAACATTGACGAATTCACACGGAAATTATGTCGCTATGAAATACGAGTACTATGTGTTCTAAGACATTTCCTTCTAAATCGAGTGACGTCTCTATGGAAACGACAGGAATTTCTTTTGGGATACGACATTCACATTTCCGATCCACTAATCGTTCTTTACTGCATCCCTCACTCCCAAACATTGACGAATTCACACGGAAATTGCGTCGCTATGAAATACGAGTACTATGTGTTCCAAGACATTTCCTTCTAAATCGAGTAACGTTTCTATGGAAACGACAGGATTTTCTTTTGGGATACGACAATCACATTTCCAATCCACTAATCGTTCTTTACTGCATCCCTCACTCCCAAACATTGACGAATTCACACGGAAATTCCGTCGCTATGAAATACGAGTACTATGTGTTCTAAGACATTTCATTCTAAATCGAGTAACGTTTCTATGGAAACGACAGGATTTTCTTTTGGGATACGACAATCTCATTTCCGATCCACTAATCCTTCTTTACTGCATCCCTCACTCCCAAACATTAACGAATTCACACGGAAATTGCGTCGCTATGAAATACGAGTACTATGTGTTCTAAGACATTTCCTTCTAAATCGAGTAACGTTTCTATGGAAACGACAGGATTTTCTTTTGGGATACGACAATCACATTTCCGATCCACTAATCCTTCTTTACTGCATCCCTCACTCCCTAACATTGACGAATTCACACGGAAATTCCGTCGCTATGAAATACGAGTACTATGTTTTCTAAGACATTTCCTTCTAAATCGGGTAACGTTTCTATGGAAACGACAGGATTTTCTTTTGGGATACGACAATCACATTTCCGATCCACTAATCGTTCTTTACTGCATCCCTGACTCCCAAACATTGACGAATTCACACGGAAATTGCGTCGCTATGAAATACGAGTACTATGTGTTCTAAGACATTCCCTTCTAAATCGAGTAACGTTTGTATGGAAACGACAGGATTTTCTTTTGGGATACGACAATCACATTTCCGATCCACTAATCGTTCTTTACTGCATCCCTCACTCCCAAACATTAACGAATTCACACGGAAATTGCGTCGCTATGAAATACGAGTACTATGTGTTCTAAGACATTTCCTTCTAAATCGAGTAACGTTTCTATGGAAACGACAGGATTTTCTTTTGGGATACGACAATCTCATTTCCTATCCACTAATCCTTCTTTACTGCATCCCTCACTCCCAAACATTAACGAATTCACACGGAAATTGCGTCGCTATGAAATACGAGTACTATGTGTTCTAAGACATTTCCTTCTAAATCGAGTAACGTTTGTATGGAAACGACAGGATTTTCTTTTGGGATACGAGAATCACATTTCCGATCCACTAATCCTTCTTTACTGCATCCCTCACTCCCTAACATTGACGAATTCACACGGAAATTCCGTCGCTATGAAATACGAGTACTATGTGTTCTAAGACATTTCCTTCTAAATCGGGTAACGTTTCTATGGAAACGACAGGATTTTCTTTTGGGATACGACAATCACATTTCCGATCCACTAATCGTTCTTTACTGCATCCCTCACTCCCTAACATTGACGAATTCACACGGAAATTGCGTCGCTATGAAATACGAGTACTATGTGTTCTAAGACATTTCCTTCTAAATCGGGTAACGTTTCTATGGAAACGATGGGATTTTCTTTTGGGATACGACAATCACATTTCCGATCCACTAATCGTTCTTTACTGCATCCCTGACTCCCAAACATTGACGAATTCACACGGAAATTGCGTCGCTATGAAATACGAGTACTATGTGTTCTAAGACATTTCCTTCTAAATCGAGTAACGTTTGTATGGAAACGACAGGATTTTCTTTTGGGATACGACAATCACATTTCCGATCCACTAATCGTTCTTTACTGCATCCCTCACTCCCAAACATTAACGAATTCACACGGAAATTGCGTCGCTATGAAATACGAGTACTATGTGTTCTAAGACATTTCCTTCTAAATCGAGTAACGTTTCTATGGAAACGACAGGATTTTCTTTTGGGATACGACAATCACATTTCCGATCCACTAATCCTTCTTTACTGCATCCCTCACTCCCTAACATTGACGAATTCACACGGAAATTCCGTCGCTATGAAATACGAGTACTATGTGTTCTAAGACATTTCCTTCTAAATCGGGTAACGTTTCTATGGAAACGACAGGATTTTCTTTTGGGATACGACAATCACATTTCCGATCCACTAATCGTTCTTTACTGCATCCCTGACTCCCAAACATTAACGAATTCACACGGAAATTGCGTCGCTATGAAATACGAGTACTATGTGTTCTAAGACATTTCCTTCTAAATCGAGTAACGTTTGTATGGAAACGACAGGATTTTCTTTTGGGATACGACAATCACATTTCCGATCCACTAATCGTTCTTTACTGCATCCCTCACTCCCAAACATTAACGAATTCACACGGAAATTGCGTCGCTATGAAATACGAGTACTATGTGTTCTAAGACATTTCCTTCTAAATCGAGTAACGTTTCTATGGAAACGACAGGATTTTCTTTTGGGATACGACAATCACATTTCCGATCCACTAATCCTTCTTTACTGCATCCCTCACTCCCTAACATTGACGAATTCACACGGAAATTCCGTCGCTATGAAATACGAGTACTATGTGTTCTAAGACATTTCCTTCTAAATCGGGTAACGTTTCTATGGAAACGACAGGATTTTCTTTTGGGATACGACAATCACATTTCCGATCCACTAATCGTTCTTTACTGCATCCCTGACTCCCAAACATTAACGAATTCACACGGAAATTGCGTCGCTATGAAATACGAGTACTATGTGTTCTAAGACATTTCCTTCTGAATCGAGTAACGTTTGTATGGAAACGACAGGATTTTCTTTTGGGATACGACAATCACATTTCCGATCCACTAATCCTTCTTTACTGCATCCCTCACTCCCTAACATTGACGAATTCACACGGAAATTCCGTCGCTATGAAATACGAGTACTATGTGTTCTAAGACATTTCCTTCTAAATCGGGTAACGTTTGTATGGAAACGACAGGATTTTCTTTTGGGATACGACAATCACATTTCCGATCCACTAATCGTTCTTTACTGCATCCCTCACTCCCAAACATTAACGAATTCACACGGAAATTGCGTCGCTATGAAATACGAGTACTATGTGTTCTAAGACATTTCCTTCTAAATCGAGTAACGTTTCTATGGAAACGACAGGATTTTCTTTTGGGATACGACAATCTCATTTCCGATCCACTAATCCTTCTTTACTGCATCCCTCACTCCCATACATTAACGAATGCACACGGAAATTGCGTCGCTATGAAATACGAGTACTATGTGTTCTAAGACATTTCCTTCTAAATCGAGTAACGTTTCTATGGAAACGACAGGATTTTCTTTTGGGATACGACAATCACATTTCCGATCCACTAATCCTTCTTTACTGCATCCCTCACTCCCTAACATTGTCGAATTCACACGGAAATTCCGTCGCTATGAAATACGAGTACTATGTGTTCTAAGACATTTCCTTCTAAATCGGGTAACGTTTCTATGGAAACGACAGGATTTTCTTTTGGGATACGACAATCACATTTCCGATCCACTAATCGTTCTTTACTGCATCCCTCACTCCCTAACATTGACGAATTCACACGGAAATTGCGTCGCTATGAAATACGAGTACTATGTGTTCTAAGACATTTCCTTCTAAATCGGGTAACGTTTCTATGGAAACGACAGGATTTTCTTTTGGGATACGACAATCACATTTCCGATCCACTAATCGTTCTTTACTGCATCCCTCACTCCCTAACATTGACGAATTCACACGGAAATTGCGTCGCTATGAAATACGAGTACTATGTGTTCTAAGACATTTCCTTCTAAATCGGGTAACGTTTCTATGGAAACGACAGGATTTTCTTTTGGGATACGACAATCACATTTCCGATCCACTAATCGTTCTTTACTGCATCCCTGACTCCCAAACATTGACGAATTCACACGGAAATTGCGTCGCTATGAAATACGAGTACTATGTGTTCTAAGACATTTCCTTCTAAATCGAGTAACGTTTGTATGGAAACGACAGGATTTTCTTTTGGGATACGACAATCACATTTCCGATCCACTAACCCTTCTTTACTGCATCCCTCACTCCCTAACATTGACGAATTCACACGGAAATTCCGTCGCTATGAAATACGAGTACTATGTGTTCTAAGACATTTCCTTCTAAATCGAGTAACGTTTCTATGGAAACGACAGGATTTTCTTTTGGGATACGACAATCACATTTCCGATCCACTAATCCTTCTTTACTGCATCCCTCACTCCCTAACATTGACGAATTCACACGGAAATTCCGTCGCTATGAAATACGAGTACTATGTGTTCTAAGACATTTCCTTCTAAATCGGGTAACGTTTCTATGGAAACGACAGGATTTTCTTTTGGGATACGACAATCACATTTCCGATCCACTAATCGTTCTTTACTGCATCCCTCACTCCCAAACATTGACGAATTCACACGGAAATTGCGTCGCTATGAAATACGAGTACTATGTGTTCTAAGACATTTCCTTCTAAATCGAGTAACGTTTGTATGGAAACGACAGAATTTTCTTTTGGGATACGACAATCACATTTCCGATCCACTAATCGTTCTTTACTGCATCCCTCACTCCCAAACATTAACGAATTCACACGGAAATTGCGTCGCTATGAAATACGAGTACTATGTGTTCTAAGACATTTCCTTCTAAATCGAGTAACGTTTCTATGGAAACGACAGGATTTTCTTTTGGGATACGACAATCTGATTTCCGATCCACTAATCCTTCTTTACTGCATCCCTCACTCCCAAACATTAACGAATTCACACGGAAATTGCGTCGCTATGAAATACGAGTACTATGTGTTCTAAGACATTTCCTTCTAAATCGAGTAACGTTTGTATGGAAACGACAGGATTTTCTTTTGGGATACGACAATCACATTTCCGATCCACTAATCCTTCTTTACTGCATCCCTCACTCCCTAACATTGACGAATTCACACGGAAATTCCGTCGCTATGAAATACGAGTACTATGTGTTCTAAGACATTTCATTCTAAATCGAGTAACGTTTCTATGGAAACGACAGGATTTTCTTTTGGGATACGACAATCTCATTTCCGATCCACTAATCCTTCTTTACTGCATCCCTCACTCCCAAACATTAACGAATTCACACGGAAATTGCGTCGCTATGAAATACGAGTACTATGTGTTCTAAGACATTTCCTTCTAAATCGAGTAACGTTTGTTTGGAAACGACAGGATTTTCTTTTGGGATACGACAATCACATTTCCGATCCACTAATCCTTCTTTACTGCATCCCTCACTCCCTAACATTGACGAATTCACACGGAAATTCCGTCGCTATGAAATACGAGTACTATGTGTTCTAAGACATTTCCTTCTAAATCGGGTATCGTTTCTATGGAAACGACAGGATTTTCTTTTGGGATACGACAATCACATTTCCGATCCACTAATCGTTCTTTACTGCATCCCTGACTCCCAAACATTGACGAATTCACACGGAAATTGCGTCGCTATGAAATACGAGTACTATGTGTTCTAAGACATTTCCTTCTAAATCGAGTAACGTTTGTATGGAAACGACAGGATTTTCTTTTGGGATACGACAATCACATTTCCGATCCACTAATCGTTCTTTACTGCATCCCTCACTCCCAAACATTAACGAATTCACACGGAAATTGCGTCGCTATGAAATACGAGTACTATGTGTTCTAAGACATTTCCTTCTAAATCGAGTAACGTTTCTATGGAAACGACAGGATTTTCTTTTGGGATACGACAATCTCATTTCCGATCCACTAATCCTTCTTTACTGCATCCCTCACTCCCAAACATTAACGAATTCACACGGAAATTGCGTCGCTATGAAATACGAGTACTATGTGTTCTAAGACATTCCCTTCTAAATCGAGTAACGTTTGTATGGAAACGACAGGATTTTCTTTTGGGATACGACAATCTCATTTCCGATCCACTAATGGTTCTTTACTGCATCCCTCACTCCCAAACATTGACGAATTCACACGGAAATTGCGTCGCTATGAAGTACGAGTACTATGTGTTCTAAGACATTTCCTTCTACATCGAGTAACGTTTCCATGGAAACGACAGGATTTTCTTTTGGGATACGACAATCATATTTCCGATCCACTAATCCTTCTTTACTGCATCCCTCACTCCCAAACATTAACGAATTCACACGGAAATTGCGTCGCTATGAAATACGAGTACTATGTGTTCTAAGACATTTCCTTCTAAATCGAGTAACGTTTCTATGGAAACGACAGGATTTTCTTTTGGGATACGACAATCACATTTCCGATCCACTAATCCTTCTTTACTGCATCCCTCACTCCCAAACATTAACGAATTCACACGGAAATTGCGTCGCTATGAAATACGAGTACTATGTGTTCTAAGACATTTCCTTCTAAATCGAGTAACGTTTCTATGGAAACGACAGGATTTTCTTTTGGGATACGACAATCTCATTTCCGATCCACTAATCCTTCTTTACTGCATCCCTCACTCCCAAACATTGACGAATTCACACGGAAATTGCGTCGCTATGAAATACGAGTACTATGTGTTCCAAGATATTTCCTTCTAAATCGAGTAACGTTTCTATGAAAACGACAGGATTTTCTTTTGGGATACGACAATCTCATTTCCGATCCACTAATCGTTCTTTACTGCATCCCTCACTCCCAAACATTAACGAATTCACACGGAAATTGCGTCGCTATGAAGTACGAGTACTATGTGTTCTAAGACATTTCCTTCTACATCGAGTAACGTTTCTATGGAAACGACAGGATTTCCTTTTGGGATACGACAATCTCATTTCCGATCCACTAATCGTTCTTTACTGCATCCCTCACTCCCAAACATTAACGAATTCACACGGAAATTGCGTCGCTATGAAGTACGAGTACTATGTGTTCTAAGACATTTCCTTCTACATCGAGTAACGTTTCTATGGAAACGACAGGATTTTCTTTTGGGATACGACAATCACATTTCCGATCCACTGATCCTTCTTTACTGCATCCCTCACTCCCTAACATTGACGAATTCACACGGAAATTCCGTCGCTATGAAATACGAGTACTATGTGTTCTAAGACATTTCCTTCTAAATCGGGTAACGTTTCTATGGAAACGACAGGATTTTCTTTTGGGATACGACAATCACATTTCCGATCCACTAATCGTTCTTTACTGCATTCCTGACTCCCAAACATTGACGAATTCACACGGAAATTGCGTCGCTATGAAATACGAGTACTATGTGTTCTAAGATATTTTCTTCTAAATCGAGTAACGTTTCTATGAAAACGACAGGATTTTCTTTTGGGATACGACAATCTCATTTCCGATCCACTAATCGTTCTTTACTGCATCCCTCACTCCCAAACATTAACGAATTCACACGGAAATTGCGTCGCTATGAAGTACGAGTTCTATGTGTTCTAAGACATTTCCTTCTACATCGAGTAACGTTTCTATGGAAACGACAGGATTTTCTTTTGGGATACGACAATCTCATTTCCGATCCACTAATCCTTCTTTACTGCATCCCTCACTCCCATACATTAACGAATGCACACGGAAATTGCGTCGCTATGAAATACGAGTACTATGTGTTCTAAGACATTTCCTTCTAAATCGAGTAACGTTTCTATGGAAACGACAGGATTTTCTTTTGGGATACGACAATCACATTTCCGATCCACTAATCCTTCTTTACTGCATCCCTCACTCCCTAACATTGTCGAATTCACACGGAAATTCCGTCGCTATGAAATACGAGTACTATGTGTTCTAAGACATTTCCTTCTAAATCGGGTAACATTTCTATGGAAACGACAGGATTTTCTTTTGGGATACGACAATCACATTTCCGATCCACTAATCGTTCTTTACTGCATCCCTCACTCCCTAACATTGACGAATTCACACGGAAATTGCGTCGCTATGAAATACGAGTACTATGTGTTCTAAGACATTTCCTTCTAAATCGGGTAACGTTTCTATGGAAACGACAGGATTTTCTTTTGGGATACGACAATCACATTTCCGATCCACTAATCGTTCTTTACTGCATCCCTCACTCCCTAACATTGACGAATTCACACGGAAATTGCGTCGCTATGAAATACGAGTACTATGTGTTCTAAGACATTTCCTTCTAAATCGGGTAACGTTTCTATGGAAACGACTGGATTTTCTTTTGGGATACGACAATCACATTTCCGATCCACTAATCGTTCTTTACTGCATCCCTGACTCCCAAACATTGACGAATTCACACGGAAATTGCGTCGCTATGAAATACGAGTACTATGTGTTCTAAGACATTTCCTTCTAAATCGAGTAACGTTTGTATGGAAACGACAGGATTTTCTTTTGGGATACGACAATCACATTTCCGATCCACTAACCCTTCTTTACTGCATCCCTCACTCCCTAACATTGACGAATTCACACGGAAATTCCGTCGCTATGAAATACGAGTACTATGTGTTCTAAGACATTTCCTTCTAAATCGAGTAACGTTTCTATGGAAACGACAGGATTTTCTTTTGGGATACGACAATCACATTTCCGATCCACTAATCCTTCTTTACTGCATCCCTCACTCCCTAACATTGACGAATTCACACGGAAATTCCGTCGCTATGAAATACGAGTACTATGTGTTCTAAGACATTTCCTTCTAAATCGGGTAACGTTTCTATGGAAACGACAGGATTTTCTTTTGGGATACGACAATCACATTTCCGATCCACTAATCGTTCTTTACTGCATCCCTCACTCCCAAACATTGACGAATTCACACGGAAATTGCGTCGCTATGAAATACGAGTACTATGTGTTCTAAGACATTTCCTTCTAAATCGAGTAACGTTTGTATGGAAACGACAGAATTTTCTTTTGGGATACGACAATCACATTTCCGATCCACTAATCGTTCTTTACTGCATCCCTCACTCCCAAACATTAACGAATTCACACGGAAATTGCGTCGCTATGAAATACGAGTACTATGTGTTCTAAGACATTTCCTTCTAAATCGAGTAACGTTTCTATGGAAACGACAGGATTTTCTTTTGGGATACGACAATCTGATTTCCGATCCACTAATCCTTCTTTACTGCATCCCTCACTCCCAAACATTAACGAATTCACACGGAAATTGCGTCGCTATGAAATACGAGTACTATGTGTTCTAAGACATTTCCTTCTAAATCGAGTAACGTTTGTATGGAAACGACAGGATTTTCTTTTGGGATACGACAATCACATTTCCGATCCACTAATCCTTCTTTACTGCATCCCTCACTCCCTAACATTGACGAATTCACACGGAAATTCCGTCGCTATGAAATACGAGTACTATGTGTTCTAAGACATTTCATTCTAAATCGAGTAACGTTTCTATGGAAACGACAGGATTTTCTTTTGGGATACGACAATCTCATTTCCGATCCACTAATCCTTCTTTACTGCATCCCTCACTCCCAAACATTAACGAATTCACACGGAAATTGCGTCGCTATGAAATACGAGTACTATGTGTTCTAAGACATTTCCTTCTAAATCGAGTAACGTTTGTATGGAAACGACAGGATTTTCTTTTGGGATACGACAATCACATTTCCGATCCACTAATCCTTCTTTACTGCATCCCTCACTCCCTAACATTGACGAATTCACACGGAAATTCCGTCGCTATGAAATACGAGTACTATGTGTTCTAAGACATTTCCTTCTAAATCGGGTATCGTTTCTATGGAAACGACAGGATTTTCTTTTGGGATACGACAATCACATTTCCGATCCACTAATCGTTCTTTACTGCATCCCTGACTCCCAAACATTGACGAATTCACACGGAAATTGCGTCGCTATGAAATACGAGTACTATGTGTTCTAAGACATTTCCTTCTAAATCGAGTAACGTTTGTATGGAAACGACAGGATTTTCTTTTGGGATACGACAATCACATTTCCGATCCACTAATCGTTCTTTACTGCATCCCTCACTCCCAAACATTAACGAATTCACACGGAAATTGCGTCGCTATGAAATACGAGTACTATGTGTTCTAAGACATTTCCTTCTAAATCGAGTAACGTTTCTATGGAAACGACAGGATTTTCTTTTGGGATACGACAATCTCATTTCCGATCCACTAATCCTTCTTTACTGCATCCCTCACTCCCAAACATTAACGAATTCACACGGAAATTGCGTCGCTATGAAATACGAGTACTATGTGTTCTAAGACATTCCCTTCTAAATCGAGTAACGTTTGTATGGAAACGACAGGATTTTCTTTTGGGATACGACAATCTCATTTCCGATCCACTAATGGTTCTTTACTGCATCCCTCACTCCCAAACATTGACGAATTCACACGGAAATTGCGTCGCTATGAAGTACGAGTACTATGTGTTCTAAGACATTTCCTTCTACATCGAGTAACGTTTCTATGGAAACGACAGGATTTTCTTTTGGGATACGACAATCATATTTCCGATCCACTAATCCTTCTTTACTGCATCCCTCACTCCCAAACATTAACGAATTCACACGGAAATTGCGTCGCTATGAAATACGAGTACTATGTGTTCTAAGACATTTCCTTCTAAATCGAGTAACGTTTCTATGGAAACGACAGGATTTTCTTTTGGGATACGACAATCACATTTCCGATCCACTAATCCTTCTTTACTGCATCCCTCACTCCCAAACATTAACGAATTCACACGGAAATTGCGTCGCTATGAAATACGAGTACTATGTGTTCTAAGACATTTCCTTCTAAATCGAGTAACGTTTCTATGGAAACGACAGGATTTTCTTTTGGGATACGACAATCTCATTTCCGATCCACTAATCCTTCTTTACTGCATCCCTCACTCCCAAACATTGACGAATTCACACGGAAATTGCGTCGCTATGAAATACGAGTACTATGTGTTCCAAGATATTTCCTTCTAAATCGAGTAACGTTTCTATGAAAACGACAGGATTTTCTTTTGGGATACGACAATCTCATTTCCGATCCACTAATCGTTCTTTACTGCATCCCTCACTCCCAAACATTAACGAATTCACACGGAAATTGCGTCGCTATGAAGTACGAGTACTATGTGTTCTAAGACATTTCCTTCTACATCGAGTAACGTTTCTATGGAAACGACAGGATTTCCTTTTGGGATACGACAATCTCATTTCCGATCCACTAATCGTTCTTTACTGCATCCCTCACTCCCAAACATTAACGAATTCACACGGAAATTGCGTCGCTATGAAGTACGAGTACTATGTGTTCTAAGACATTTCCTTCTACATCGAGTAACGTTTCTATGGAAACGACAGGATTTTCTTTTGGGATACGACAATCACATTTCCGATCCACTGATCCTTCTTTACTGCATCCCTCACTCCCTAACATTGACGAATTCACACGGAAATTCCGTCGCTATGAAATACGAGTACTATGTGTTCTAAGACATTTCCTTCTAAATCGGGTAACGTTTCTATGGAAACGACAGGATTTTCTTTTGGGATACGACAATCACATTTCCGATCCACTAATCGTTCTTTACTGCATTCCTGACTCCCAAACATTGACGAATTCACACGGAAATTGCGTCGCTATGAAATACGAGTACTATGTGTTCTAAGATATTTTCTTCTAAATCGAGTAACGTTTCTATGAAAACGACAGGATTTTCTTTTGGGATACGACAATCTCATTTCCGATCCACTAATCGTTCTTTACTGCATCCCTCACTCCCAAACATTAACGAATTCACACGGAAATTGCGTCGCTATGAAGTACGAGTTCTATGTGTTCTAAGACATTTCCTTCTACATCGAGTAACGTTTCTATGGAAACGACAGGATTTTCTTTTGGGATACGACAATCACATTTCCGATCCACTAATCCTTCTTTACTGCATCCCTCACTCCCTAACATTGACGAATTCACACGGAAATTGCGTCGCTATGAAATACGAGTACTATGTGTTCTAAGACATTTCCTTCTAAATCGGGTAACGTTTCTATGGAAACGACAGGATTTTCTTTTGGGATACGACAATCTCATTTCCGATCCACTAATCGTTCTTTACTGCATCCCTGACACCCAAACATTGACGAATTCACACGGAAATTGCGTCGCTATGAAATACGAGTACCATGTGTTCTAAGATATTTCCTTCTAAATCGAGTAACGTTTCTATGAAAACGACAGGATTTTCTTTTGGGATACGACAATCTCATTTCCGATCCACTAATCGTTCTTTACTGCATCCCTCACTCCCAAACATTAACGAATTCACACGGAAATTGCGTCGCTATGAAGGACGAGTACTATGTGTTCTAAGACATTTCCTTCTACATCGAGTAACGTTTCTATGGAAACGACAGGATTTTCTTTTGGGATACGACAATCACATTTCCGATCCACTAATCCTTCTTTACTGCATCCCTCACTCCCAAACATTAACGAATTCACACGGAAATTGCGTCGCTATGAAATACGAGTACTATGTGTTCTAAGACATTTCCTTCTAAATCGAGTAACGTTTCTATGGAAACGACAGGATTTTCTTTTGGGATACGACAATCACATTTCCGATCCACTAATCCTTCTTTACTGCATCCCTCACTCCCTAACATTGACGAATTCACACGGAAATTCCGTCGCTATGAAATACGAGTACTATGTGTTCTAAGACATTTCCTTCTAAATCGAGTAACGTTTGTATGGAAACGACAGGATTTTCTTTTGGGATACGACAATCTCATTTCCGATCCACTAATGGTTCTTTACTGCATCCCTCACTCCCAAACATTGACGAATTCACACGGAAATTGCGTCGCTATGAAGTACGAGTACTATGTGTTCTAAGACATTTCCTTCTAAATCGAGTAACGTTTCTATGGAAACGACAGGATTTTCTTTTGGGATACGACAATCTCATTTCCGATCCCCTAATCCTTCTTTACTGCATCCCTCACTCCCAAACATTGACGAATTCACACGGAAATTGCGTCGCTATGAAATACGAGTACTATGTGTTCTAAGATATTTCCTTCTAAATCGAGTAACGTTTCTATGAAAACGACAGGATTTTCTTTTGGGATACGACAATCTCATTTCCGATCCACTAATCGTTCTTTACTGCATCCCTCACTCCCAAACATTAACGAATTCACACGGAAATTGCGTCGCTATGAAGTACGAGTACAATGTGTTCTAAGACATTTCCTTCTACATCGAGTAACGTTTCTATGGAAACGACAGGATTTTCTTTTGGGATACGACAATCACATTTCCGATCCACTAATCCTTCTTTACTGCATCCCTCACTCCCAAACATTGACGAATTCACACGGAAATTGCGTCGCTATGAAGTACGAGTACTATGTGTTCTAAGACATTTTCTTCTAAATCGAGTAACGTTTCTATGGAAACGACAGGATTTTCTTTTGGGATACGACAATCTCATTTCCGATCCACTAATCCTTCTTTACTGCATCCCTCACTCCCAAACATTGACGAATTCACACGGAAATTGCGTCACTATGAAGTACGAGTACTATGTGTTCTAAGACATTTCCTTCTACATCGAGTAACGTTTCTATGGAAACGACAGGATTTTCTTTTGGGATACGACAATCACATTTCCGATCCACTAATCCTTCTTTACTGCATCCCTCACTCCCTAACATTGACGAATTCACACGGAAATTCCGTCGCTATGAAATACGAGTACTATGTGTTCTAAGACATTTCCTTCTAAATCGGGTAACGTTTCTATGGAAACGACAGGATTTTCTTTTGGGATACGACAATCACATATCCGATCCACTAATCGTTCTTTACTGCATCCCTGACTCCCAAACATTGACGAATTCACACGGAAATTGCGTCGCTATGAAATACGAGTACTATGTGTTCTAAGATATTTCCTTCTAAATCGAGTAACGTTTCTATGAAAACGACAGGATTTTCTTTTGGGATACGACAATCTCATTTCCGATCCACTAATCGTTCTTTACTGCATCCCTCACTCCCAAACATTAACGAATTCACACGGAAATTGCGTCGCTATGAAGTACGAGTACTATGTGTTCTAAGACATTTCCTTCTACATCGAGTAACGTTTCTATGGAAACGACAGGATTTTCTTTTGGGATACGACAATCACATTTCCGATCCACTAATCCTTCTTTACTGCATCCCTCACTCCCTAACATTGACGAATTCACACGGAAATTGCGTCGCTATGAAATACGAGTACTATGTGTTCTAAGACATTTCCTTCTAAATCGGGTAACGTTTCTATGGAAACGACAGGATTTTCTTTTGGGATACGACAATCTCATTTCCGATCCACTAATCGTTCTTTACTGCATCCCTGACACCCAAACATTGACGAATTCACACGGAAATTGCGTCGCTATGAAATACGAGTACTATGTGTTCCAAGATATTTCCTTCTAA
Organism: Schistocerca piceifrons; assembly: GCF_021461385.2. Lineage (NCBI taxonomy): Eukaryota > Metazoa > Arthropoda > Insecta > Orthoptera > Acrididae > Schistocerca > Schistocerca piceifrons. The sequence goes on from NW_025728281.1 coordinate 1,938,854, forward strand.
ATCGAGTAACGTTTCTATGAAAACGACAGGATTTTCTTTTGGGATACGACAATCTCATTTCCGATCCACTAATCGTTCTTTACTGCATCCCTCACTCCCAAACATTAACGAATTCACACGGAAATTGCGTCGCTATGAAGTACGAGTACTATGTGTTCTAAGACATTTCCTTCTACATCGAGTAACGTTTCTATGGAAACGACTGGATTTTCTTTTGTGATACGACAATCACATTTCCGATCCACTAATCCTTCTTTACTGCATCCCTCACTCCCAAACATTGACGAATTCACACGGAAATTGCGTCGCTATGAAATACGAGTACTATGTGTTCTAAGACATTTCCTTCTAAATCGAGTAACGTTTCTATGGAAACGACAGGATTTTCTTTTGGGATACGACAATCACATTTCCGATCCACTAATCCTTCTTTACTGCATCCCTCACTCCCTAACATTGACGAATTCACACGGAAATTCCGTCGCTATGAAATACGAGTACTATGTGTTCTAAGACATTTCCTTCTAAATCGAGTAACGTTTGTATGGAAACGACAGGATTTTCTTTTGGGATACGACAATCTCATTTCCGATCCACTAATGGTTCTTTACTGCATCCCTCACTCCCAAACATTGACGAATTCACACGGAATTTGCGTCGCTATGAAGTACGAGTACTATGTGTTCTAAGACATTTCCTTCTAAATCGAGTAACGTTTCTATGGAAACGACAGGATTTTCTTTTGGGATACGACAATCACATTTCCGATCCACTAATCCTTCTTTACTGCATCCCTCACTCCCAAACATTAACGAATTCACACGGAAATTGCGTCGCTATGAAATACGAGTACTATGTGTTCTAAGACATTTCCTTCTAAATCGAGTAACGTTTCTATGGAAACGACAGGATTTTCTTTTGGGATACGACAATCTCATTTCCGATCCACTAATCCTTCTTTACTGCATCCCTCACTCCCAAACATTGACGAATTCACACGGAAATTGCGTCGCTATGAAATACGAGTACTATGTGTTCTAAGATATTTCCTTCTAAATCGAGTAACGTTTCTATGAAAACGACAGGATTTTCTTTTGGGATACGACAATCTCATTTCCGATCCACTAATCGTTCTTTACTGCATCCCTCACTCCCAAACATTAACGAATTCACACGGAAATTGCGTCGCTATGAAGTACGAGTACTATGTGTTCTAAGACATTTCCTTCTACATCGAGTAACGTTTCTATAGAAACGACAGGATTTTCTTTTGGGATACGACAATCACATTTCCGATCCACTAATCCTTATTTACTGCATCCCTCACTCCCAAACATTGACGAATTCACACGGAAATTGCGTCGCTATGAAGTACGAGTACTATGTGTTCTAAGACATTTCCTTCTAAATCGAGTAACGTTTCTATGGAAACGACAGGAGTTTCTTTTGGGATACGACAATCTCATTTCCGATCCACTAATCCTTCTTTACTGCATCCCTCACTCCCAAACATTGACGAATTCACACGGAAATTGCGTCGCTATGAAGTACGAGTACTATGTGTTCTAAGACATTTCCTTCTACATCGAGTAACGTTTCTATGGAAACGACAGGATTTTCTTTGGGATACGACAATCACATTTCCGATCCACTAATCCTTCTTTACTGCATCCCTCACTCCCAAACATTAACGAATTCACACGGAAATTGCGTCGCTATGAAATACGAGTACTATGTGTTCTAAGATATTTCCTTCTAAATCGAGTAACGTTTCTATGAAAACGACAGGATTTTCTTTTGGGATACGACAATCTCATTTCCGATCCACTAATCCTTCTTTACTGCATCCCTCACTCCCAAACATTAACGAATTCACACGGAAATTGCGTCGCTATGAAGTACGAGTACTATGTGTTCTAAGACATTTCCTTCTACATCGAGTAACGTTTCTATGGAAACGACAGGATTTTCTTTTGGGATACGACAATCACATTTCCGATTCACTAATCCTTCTTTACTGCATCCCTCACTCCCAAACATTGACGAATTCACACGGAAATTGCGTCGCTATGAAATACGAGTACTATGTGTTCTAAGATATTTCCTTCTAAATCGAGTAACGTTTCTATGAAAACGACAGGATTTTCTTTTGGGATACGACAATCTCATTTCCGATCCACTAATCCTTCTTTACTGCATCCCTCACTCCCAAACATTGACGAATTCACACGGAAATTGCGTCGCTATGAAGTACGAGTACTATGTGTTCTAAGACATTTCCTTCTACATCGAGTAACGTTTCTATGGAAACGACAGGATTTTCTTTTGGGATACGACAATCTCATTTCCGATCCACTAATCCTTCTTTACTGCATCCCTCACTCCCAAACATTAACGAATTCACACGGAAATTGCGTCGCTATGAAATACGAGTACTATGTGTTCTAAGACATTTCCTTTTAAATCGAGTAACGTTTCTATGGAAACGACAGGATTTTCTTTTGGGATACGACAATCACATTTCCGATCCACTAATCCTTCTTTACTGCATCCCTCACTCCCAAACATTAACGAATTCACACGGAAATTGCGTCGCTATGAAATACGAGTACTATGTGTTCTAAGACATTTCCTTCTAAATCGAGCAACGTTTCTATGGAAACGACAGGATTTTCTTTTGGGATACGACAATCTCATTTCCGATCCACTAATCCTTCTTTACTGCATCCCTCACTCCCAAACATTGACGAATTCACACGGAAATTGCGTCGCTATGAAATACGAGTACTATGTGTTCTAAGATATTTCCTTCTAAATCGAGTAACGTTTCTATGAAAACGACAGGATTTTCTTTTGGGATACGACAATCTTATTTCCGATCCACTAATCGTTCTTTACTGCATCCCTCACTCCCAAACATTAACGAATTCACACGGAAATTGCGTCGCTATGAAGTACGAGTACTATGTGTTCTAAGACATTTCCTTCTACATCGAGTAACGTTTCTATGGAAACGACAGGATTTCCTTTTGGGATACGACAATCTCATTTCCGATCCACTAATCGTTCTTTACTGCATCCCTCACTCCCAAACATTAACGAATTCACACGGAAATTGCGTCGCTATGAAATACGAGTACTATGTGTTCTAAGATATTTCCTTCTAAATCGAGTAACGTTTCTATGAAAACGACAGGATTTTCTTTTGGGATACGACAATCTCATTTCCGATCCACTAATCCTTCTTTACTGCATCCCTCACTCCCAAACATTAACGAATTCACACGGAAATTGCGTCGCTATGAAGTACGAGTACTATGTGTTCTAAGACATTTCCTTCTACATCGAGTAACGTTTCTATGGAAACGACAGGATTTTCTTTTGGGATACGACAATCACAATTCCGATCCACTAATCCTTCTTTACTGCATCCCTCACTCCCAAACATTGACGAATTCACACGGAAATTGCGTCGCTATGAAATACGAGTACTATGTGTTCTAAGATATTTCCTTCTAAATCGAGTAACGTTTCTATGAAAACGACAGGATTTTCTTTTGGGATACGACAATCTCATTTCCGATCCACTAATCCTTCTTTACTGCATCCCTCACTCCCAAACATTGACGAATTCACACGGAAATTGCGTCGCTATGAAGTACGAGTACTATGTGTTCTAAGACATTTCCTTCTACATCGAGTAACGTTTCTATGGAAACGACAGGATTTTCTTTTGGGATACGACAATCTCATTTCCGATCCACTAATCCTTCTTTACTGCATCCCTCACTCCCAAACATTAAGGAATTCACACGGAAATTGCGTCGCTATGAAATACGAGTACTATGTGTTCTAAGACATTTCCTTCTAAATCGAGTAACGTTTCTATGGAAACGACAGGATTTTCTTTTGGGATACGACAATCACATTTCCGATCCACTAATCCTTCTTTACTGCATCCCTCACTCCCAAACATTAACGAATTCACACGGAAATTGCGTCGCTATGAAATACGAGTACTATGTGTTCTAAGACATTTCCTTCTAAATCGAGCAACGTTTCTATGGAAACGACAGGATTTTCTTTTGGGATACGACAATCTCATTTCCGATCCACTAATCCTTCTTTACTGCATCCCTCACTCCCAAACATTGACGAATTCACACGGAAATTGCGTCGCTATGAAATACGAGTACTATGTGATCTAAGATATTTCCTTCTAAATCGAGTAACGTTTCTATGAAAACGACAGGATTTTCTTTTGGGATACGACAATCTTATTTCCGATCCACTAATCGTTCTTTACTGCATCCCTCACTCCCAAACATTAACGAATTCACACGGAAATTGCGTCGCTATGAAGTACGAGTACTATGTGTTCTAAGACATTTCCTTCTACATCGAGTAACGTTTCTATGGAAACGACAGGATTTCCTTTTGGGATACGACAATCTCATTTCCGATCCACTAATCGTTCTTTACTGCATCCCTCACTCCCAAACATTAACGAATTCACACGGAATTTGCGTCGCTATGAAGTACGAGTACTATGTGTTCTAAGACATTTCCTTCTACATCGAGTAACGTTTCTATGGAAACGACAAGATTTTCTTTTGGGATACGACAATCACATTTCCGATCCACTAATCCTTCTTTACTGCATCCCTCACTCCCTAACATTGACGAATTCACACGGAAATTCCGTCGCTATGAAATACGAGTACTATGTGTTCTAAGACATTTCCTTCTAAATCGGGTAACGTTTCTATGGAAACGACAGGATTTTCTTTTGGGATACGACAATCACATTTCCGATCCACTAATCGTTCTTTACTGCATCCCTGACTCCCAAACATTGACGAATTCACACGGAAATTGCGTCGCTATGAAATACGAGTACTATGTGTTCTAAGATATTTCCTTCTAAATCGAGTAACGTTTCTATGAAAACGACAGGATTTTCTTTTGGGATACGACAATCTCATTTCCGATCCACTAATCGTTCTTTACTGCATCCCTCACTCCCAAACATTAACGAATTCACACGGAAATTGCGTCGCTATGAAGTACGAGTACTATGTGTTCTAAGACATTTCCTTCTACATCGAGTAACGTTTCTATGGAAACGACAGGATTTTCTTTTGGGATACGACAATCACATTTCCGATCCACTAATCCTTCTTTACTGCATCCCTCACTCCCTAACATTGACGAATTCACACGGAAATTGCGTCGCTATGAAATACGAGTACTATGTGTTCTAAGACATTTCCTTCTAAATCGGGTAACGTTTCTATGGAAACGACAGGATTTTCTTTTGGGATACGACAATCTCATTTCCGATCCACTAATCGTTCTTTACTGCATCCCTCACTCCCAAACATTAACGAATTCACACGGAAATTGCGTCGCTATGAAGTACGAGTACTATGTGTTCTAAGACATTTCCTTCTACATCGAGTAACGTTTCTATGGAAACGACAGGATTTTCTTTTGGGATACGACAATCACATTTCCGATCCACTAATCCTTCTTTACTGCATCCCTCACTCCCAAACATTAACGAATTCACACGGAAATTGCGTCGCTATGAAATACGAGTACTATGTGTTCTAAGACATTTCCTTCTAAATCGAGTAACGTTTCTATGGAAACGACAGGATTTTCTTTTGGGATACGACAATCACATTTCCGATCCACTAATCCTTCTTTACTGCATCCCTCACTCCCTAACATTGACGAATTCACACGGAAATTCCGTCGCTATGAAATACGAGTACTATGTGTTCTAAGACATTTCCTTCTAAATCGGGTAACGTTTCTATGGAAACGACAGGATTTTCTTTTGGGATACGACAATCACATTTCCGATCCACTAATCGTTCTTTACTGCATCCCTGACTCCCAAACATTGACGAATTCACACGGAAATTGCGTCGCTATGAAATACGAGTACTATGTGTTCTAAGACATTTCCTTCTAAATCGAGTAACGTTTGTATGGAAACGACAGGATTTTCTTTTGGGATACGACAATCACATTTCCGATCCACTAATCCTTCTTTACTGCATCCCTCACTCCCAAACATTGACGAATTCACACGGAAATTCCGTCGCTATGAAATACGAGTACTATGTGTTCTAAGACATTTCATTCTAAATCGAGTAACGTTTCTATGGAAACGACAGGATTTTCTTTTGGGATACGACAATCTCATTTCCGATCCACTAATCGTTCTTTACTGCATCCCTCACTCCCAAACATTGACGAATTCACACGGAAGTTGCGTCGCTATGAAATGCGAGTACTATGTGTTCTAAGACATTTCCTTCTAAATCGAGTAACGTTTCTATGGAAACGACAAGATTTTCTTTTGGGATACGACAATCACATTTCCGATCCACTAATGGTTCTTTACTGCATCCCTCACTACCAAACATTGATGAATTCACACGGAAATTGCGTCGCTATGAAATACGAGTACTATGTGTTCTAAGACATTTCCTTCTAAATCGAGTAACGTTTCTATGGAAACGACAGGATTTTCTTTTGGGATACGACAATCTCATTTCCGATCCACTAATCGTTCTTTACTGCATCCCTCACTGCCAAACATTGACGAATTCACACGGAAATTGCGTCGCTATGAAATACGAGTACTATGTGTTCTAAGACATTTCCTTCTAAATCGAGTGACGTTTCTATGGAAACGACAGGATTTTCTTTTGGGATACGACATTCACATTTCCGATCCACTAATCGTTCTTTACTGCATCCCTCACTCCCAAACATTGACGAATTCACACGGAAATTGCGTCGCTATGAAATACGAGTACTATGTGTTCCAAGACATTTCCTTCTAAATCGAGTAACGTTTCTATGGAAACGACAGGATTTTCTTTTGGGATACGACAATCACATTTCCAATCCACTAATCGTTCTTTACTGCATCCCTCACTCCCAAACATTGACGAATTCACACGGAAATTGCGTCGCTATGAAATACGAGTACTATGTGTTCTAAGACATTTCCTTCTACATCGAGTAACGTTTCTATGGAAACGACAGGATTTTCTTTTGGGATACGACAATCACATTTCCGATCCACTAATCCTTCTTTACTGCATCCCTCACTCCCAAACATTAACGAATTCACACGGAAATTGCGTCGCTATGAAATACGAGTACTATGTGTTCTAAGACATTTCCTTCTAAATCGAGTAACGTTTCTATGGAAATGACAGGATTTTCTTTTGGGATACGACAATCACATTTCCGATCCACTAATCCTTCTTTACTGCATCCCTGACTCCCAAACATTGACGAATTCACACGGAAATTGCGTCGCTTTGATATACGAGTACTATGTGTTCTAAGACATTTCCTGCTAAATCGAGTAACGTTTGTATGGAAACGACAGGATTTTCTTTTGGGATACGACAATCACATTTCCGATCCACTAATCATTCTTTACTGCATCCCTCACTCCCAAACATTGACGAATTCACACGGAAATTCCGTCGCTATGAAATACGAGTACTATGTGTTCTAAGACATTTCCTTCTAAATCGAGTAACGTTTCTATGGAAACGACAGGATTTTCTTTTGGGATACGACAATCTCATTTCCGATCCACTAATCGTTCTTTACTGCATCCCTCACTCCCAAACATTGACGAATTCACACGAAAGTTGCGTCGCTATGAAATGCGAGTACTATGTGTTCTAAGACATTTCCTTCTAAATCGAGTAACGTTTCTATGGAAACGACAGGATTTTGTTTTGGGATACGACAATCACATTTCCGATCCACTAATCATTCTTTACTGCATCCCTCACTCCCAAACATTGACGAATTCACACGGAAATTCCGTCGCTATGAAATACGAGTACTATGTGTTCTAAGACATTTCCTTCTAAATCGAGTAACGTTTCTATGGAAACGACAGGATTTTCTTTTGGGATACGACAATCTCATTTCCGATCCACTAATCCTTCCTTACTGCATCCCTCACTCCCAAACAATGACGAATTCACACGGAAATTCCGTCGCTATGAAATACGAGTACTATGTGTTCTAAGACATTTCCTTCTAAATCGAGCAACTTTTCTATGGAAACGACAGGATTTTCTTTTGGGAAACGACAATCACATTTCCGATCCACTAATCCTTCTTTACGGCATCTCTCACTCCCAAACATTGACGAATTCACGCGGAAATTCCGTCGCTATGAAATACGAGTACTATGTGTTCTAAGACATTTCCTTCTAAATTGAGTAACGTTTCTATGGAAACGACAGGATTTTCTTTTGGGATACGACAATCTCATTTCCGATCCAATAATCGTTTTTACTGCATCCCTCACTCCCAAACATTGACGAATTCACACGGAAATTCCGTCGCTATGAAATACGAGTACTATGTGTTCTAAGACATTTCCTTCTAAATCGAGTAACGTTTCTATGGAGACGACAGGATTTTCTTTTGGGATACGACAATCTCATTTCCGATCCACTAATCCTTCTTTACTGCATCCCTCTCTCCCAAACATTGACGAATTCACACGGATATTGCGTCGCTATGAAATACGAGTACTATGTGTTCTAAGACATTTCCTTCTAAATCGAGTAACGTTTCTATGGAAACGACAGGATTTTCTTTTGGGATACGACAATCACATTTCCGATCCACTAATCCTTCTTTACTGCATCCCTCACTCCCACGCATTGACGAATTCACACGGAAATTGCGTCGCAATGAAATACGAGTACTATGTGTTCTAAGACATTTCCATCTAAATCGAGTAACGTTTCTATGGAAGCGATAGGATTTTCTTTTGGGATACGACAATCTCATTTCCGATCCACTAATCCTTCTTTACTGCATCCCTCTCTCCCAAACAATGACGAATTCACACGGAAATTCCGTCGCTATGAAATACGAGTACTATGTGTTCTAAGACATTTCCTTCTAAATCGAGCAACGTTTCTATGGAAACGACAGGATTTTCTTTTGGGATACGACAATCACATTTCCGATCCACTAGTCCTTCTTTACTGCATCTCTCACTCCCAAACATTGACGAATTCACATGGAAATTCCGTCGCTATGAAATACGAGTACTATGTGTTCTAAGACATTTCCTTCTAAATCGGGTAACGCTTCTATGGAAACGACAGGATTTTCTTTTGGGATACGACAATCTCGTTTCCGATCCACTAATCCTTCTTTACTGCATCCCTCACTCCCACACATTGACGAATTCACACGGAAATTGCGTCGCTATGAAATACGAGTACTATGTGTTCTAAGACATTTCCTTCTAAATCGAGTAACGTTTCTATGGTAACGACAGGATTTTCTTTTGGGATACGACAATCTCATTTCCGATCCACTAATCCTTCTTTACTGCATCCCTCTCTCCCAAACAATGACGAATTCACACGGAAATTCCGTCGCTATGAAATACGAGTACTATGTGTTCTAAGACATTTCCTTCTAAATCGAGCAACGTTTCTATGGAAACGACAGGATTTTCTTTTGGGATACGACAATCACATTTCCGATCCACTAGTCCTTCTTTACTGCATCTCTCACTCCCAAACATTGACGAATTCACATGGAAATTCCGTCGCTATGAAATACGAGTACTATGTGTTCTAAGACATTTCCTTCTAAATCGGGTAACGCTTCTATGGAAACGACAGGATTTTCTTTTGGGATACGACAATCTCGTTTCCGATCCACTAATCCTTCTTTACTGCATCCCTCACTCCCACACATTGACGAATTCACACGGAAATTGCGTCGCTATGAAATACGAGTACTATGTGTTCTAAGACATTTCCTTCTAAATCGAGTAACGTTTCTATGGTAACGACAGGATTTTCTTTTGGGATACGACAATCTCATTTCCGAACCACTAATCCTTCTTTACTGCATCCCACACTCCCAAACATTGACGAATTCACACGGAATTTCCGTCGCTATGAAATACGAGTTCTATGTGTTCTAAAACATTTCTTTCTAAATCGAGTAACGTTTCTATGGAAACGACAGGATTTCCTTTTGGGATACGACAATCTCATTTCCGATCCACTAATCCTTCTTTACTGCATCCCTCACTACCACACATTGACGAATTCACACAGAAATTGCGTCGCCATGAAATACGAGTACTATGTGTTCTAAGACATTTCCTTCTAAATCGAGTAACGTTTCTATGGAAACGACAGGATTATCTTTTGGGATATGACAGTCCCATTTCCGATCCACTAATTCTTCTTTACTGCATCCCTCACTCCCACACATTGACAAATTCACACGGAAATTGAGTCCCTATGAAATACGAGTACTATGGGTTCTACGACTTCTCCTTCTAAATCGAGTAACGTTTCTATGGAAACTACAGGATTTTCTTTTGGGATACGACAATCTCATTTCCGATCCACTAATCCTTCTTTACTACATCGATCACTCCCACACATTGACGAATTCACACGGAAATTGCGTCGCTATGAAATACGAGTACTATGGGTTCTATGACTTCTCCTTCTAAATCGTGTAACGTTTCTATGGAAACGATAGGATTTTCTTTTGGGATACGACAATCACATTTCCGATCCACTAATCCTTCTTTACTGCATCCCTCACTCCCAAACATTGACGAAATCACACAGAAATTCAGTCGCTATGAAATACGAGTACTATGTTTTCTAAGACATTTCCATCTAAATCGAGTAACGTTTCTATGGAAACGACAGGATTTTCTTTTGGGATACGACAATCTCATTTCCGATCCACTAATCCTTCTTTACTGCATCCCTCACTCCCAAACATTGACGAAATCACACGGAAATTCAGTCGCTATGAAGTACGAGTACTATGTGTTCTAAGACATTTCCTTCTAAATCGAGTCACGTTTCTATGGAAACGACAGGATTTTCTTTTGGGATACGACAATCTCATTTCCGATCCACTAATCCTTCTTTAATGCATCCCTCACTCCCAAACATTGACGAATTCACTCGGATATTGCGTCGCTATGAAATACGAGTACTATGTGTTCTAAGACATTTCCTTCTAAATCGAGTAACGCTTCTATGGAAACGACAGGATTTTCTTTTGGGATACGACAATCACATTTCCGATCCACTAATCGTTCTTTACTGCATCCCTCACTCCCAAACATTGACGCATTCACACGGAAATTGCGTCGCTATGAAATACGAGTACTATGTGTTCTAAGACATTTCCTTGTAAATCGAGTAACGTTTCTATGGAAACGACAGGATTTTCTTTTGGGATACGACAATCACATTTCCGATCCACTAATCGTTCTTTACTGCATCCCTCACTCCCAAACATTGGCGAATTCACACGGAAATTGCGTCGCTATGAAATACGAGTACTATATGTTCTAAGACATTTCCTTCTAAATCGAGTAACGTTTCTATGGAAACGACAGGATTTTCTTTTGGGATACGACAATCACATTTCCAATCCACTAATCGTTCTTTACTGCATCCCTCACTCCCAAACATTGACGAATTCACACAGAAATTGCGTCGCTATGCAATACGAGTACTATGTGTTCTAAGACATTTCCTTCTAAATCGAGTAACGTTTCTATGGAAACGACAGGATTTTCTATTGGGATACGACAATCACATTTCCGATCCACTAATCGTTCTTTACTGCATCCCTCACTCCCAAACATTGACGAATTCACACGGAAATTGCATCGCTATGAAATACGAGTACTATGTGTTCTAAGACATTTCCTTCTAAATCGAGTAACGTTTCTATGGAAACGACAGGATTTTCTTTTGGGATACGACAATCACATTTCCGATCCACTAATCCTTCTTTACTGCATCCCTCACTCCCAAGCATTGACGAATTCACACGGATATTCCGTCGCTATGAATTACGAGTACTATGTGTTCTAAGACATTTCCTTCTAAATCGAGTAACGTTTCTATGGAAACGACAGGATTTTCTTTTGGGATACGACAATCACATTTCCGATCCACTAATCGTTCTTTACTGCATCCCTCACTCCCAAACATTGACGAATTCACACGGAAATTGCGTCGCTATGAAATACGAGTACTATATGTTCTAAGACATTTCCTTCTAAATCGAGTAACGTTTCTATGGAAACGACAGGATTTTCTTTTAAAATACGACAATCTCATTTCCGATCCACTAATCCTTCTTTACTGCATCCCTCACTCCCAAACATTGACGAATTCACACGGAAATTGCGTCGCTATGAAATACGAGTACTATATGTTCTAAGACATTTCCCTCTAAATCGAGTAACGTTTCTATGGAAACGACAGGATTTTCTTTTAAAATACGACAATCTCATTTCCGATCCACTAATCCTTCTTTACTGCATCCCTCACTCCCAAACATTGACGAATTCACACGGAAGTTGCGTCGCTATGAAATACGAGTACTATGTGTTCTAAGACATTTCCTTCTAAATCGAGTAACGTTTCTATGGAAACGACAGGATTTTCTTTTGGGATACGACAATCACATTTCCGATCCACTAATCGTTCTTTACTGCATCCCTCACTCCCAAACATTGACGCATTCACACGGAAATTGCGTCGCTATGGAATACGAGTACTATGTGTTCTAAGACATTTCCTTCTAAATCTAGTAACGTGTCTATGGAAACGACAGGATTTTCTTTTGGGATACGACAATCACATTTCCGATCCACTAATCGTTCTTTACTGCATCCCTCACTCCCAAACATTGACGAATTCACACGGAAATTGCGTCGCTATGAAATACGAGTACTATGTGTTCTAAGACATTTCCTTCTAAATCAAGTAACGTTTCTATGGAAACGACAGAATTTTCTTTTGGGATACGACAATCACATTTCCGATCCACTAATCCTTCTTTACTGCATCCCTCACTCCCAAGCATTGACGAATTCACACGGAAATTCCGTCGCTATGAATTACGAGTACTATGTGTTCTAAGACATTTCCTTCTAAATCGAGTAACGTTTCTATGGAAACGACAGGATTTTCTTTTGGGATACGACAACCACATTTCCGATCCACTAATCCTTCTTTACTGCATCCCTCACTCCCACGCATTGACGAATTCACACGGAAATTGCGTCGCAATGAAATACGAGTACTATGTGTTCTAAGACATTTCCTTCTAAATCGAATAACGTTTCTATGGAAGCGATAGGATTTTCTTTTGGGATACGACAATCTCATTTCCGATCCACTAATCCTTCTTTACTGCATCCCTCTCTCCCAAACAATGACGAATTCACACGGAAATTCCGTCGCTATGAAATACGAGTACTATGTGTTCTAAGACATTTCCTTCTAAATCGAGCAACGTTTCTATGGAAACGACAGGATTTTCTTTTGGGATACGACAATCACATTTCCGATCCACTAGTCCTTCTTTACTGCATCTCTCACTCCCAAACATTGACGAATTCACATGGAAATTCCGTCGCTATGAAATACGAGTACTATGTGTTCTAAGACATTTCCTTCTAAATCGGGTAACGCTTCTATGGAAACGACAGGATTTTCTTTTGGGATACGACAATCTCGTTTCCGATCCACTAATCCTTCTTTACTGCATCCCTCACTCCCACACATTGACGAATTCACACGGAAATTGCGTCGCTATGAAAAACGAGTACTATGTGTTCTAAGACGTTTCCTTCTAAATCGAGTAACGTTTCTATGGAAACGACAGGATTTTCTTTTGGGATACGACAATCTCATTTCCGATCCACTAATCCTTCTTTACTGCATCCCTCACTCCCACACATTGACGAATTCACACGGAAATTGCGTCGCTATGAAATACGAGTACTATGTGTTCTAAGACCTTTCCTTCTAAATCGAGTAACGTTTCTATGGAAACGACAGGGTTTTCTTTTGGGATACGACAATCTCATTTCCGAACCACTAATCCTTCTTTACTGCATCCCACACTCCCAAACATTGACGAATTCACACGGAATTTCCGTCGCTATGAAATACGAGTACTATGTGTTCTAAAACATTTCTTTCTAAATCGAGTAACGTTTCTATGGAAACGACAGGATTTCCTTTTGGGATACGACAATCTCATTTCCGATCCACTAATCCTTCTTTACTGCATCCCTCACTACCACACATTGACGAATTCACACAGAAATTGCGTCGCCATGAAATACGAGTACTATGTGTTCTAAGACATTTCCTTCTAAATCGAGTAACGTTTCTATGGAAACGACAGGATTTTCTTTTGGGATATGACAGTCCCATTTCCGATCCACTAATTCTTCTTTACTGCATCCCTCACTCCCACACATTGACAAATTCACACGGAAATTGAGTCCCTATGAAATACGAGTACTATGGGTTCTACGACTTCTCCTTCTAAATCGAGTAACGTTTCTATGGAAACTACAGGATTTTCTTTTGGGATACGACAATCTCATTTCCGATCCACTAATCCTTCTTTACTGCATCGATCACTCCCACACACTGACGAATTCACACGGAAATTGCGTCGCTATGAAATACGAGTACTATGGGTTCTATGACTTCTCCTTCTAAATCGTGTAACGTTTCTATGGAAACGATAGGATTTTCTTTTGGGATACGACAATCACATTTCCGATCCACTAATCCTTCTTTACTGCATCCCTCACTCCCAAACATTGACGAATTCACACAGAAATTCAGTCGCTATGAAATACGAGTACTATGTTTTCTAAGACATTTCCATCTAAATCGAGTAACGTTTCTATGGAAACGACAGGATTTTCTTTTGGGATACGACAATCTCATTTCCGATCCACTAATCCTTCTTTACTGCATCCCTCACTCCCAAACATTGACGAAATCACACGGAAATTCAGTCGCTATGAAGTACGAGTACTATGTGTTCTAAGACATTTCCTTCTAAATCGAGTAACGCTTCTATGGAAACGACAGGATTTTCTTTTGGGATACGACAATCACATTTCCGATCCACTAATCATTCTTTACTGCATCCCTCACTCCCAAACATTGACGAATTCACACGGAAATTCCGTCGCTATGAAATACGAGTACTATGTGTTCTAAGACATTTCCTTCTGAATCGAGTAACGTTTCTATGGAAACGACAGGATTTTCTTTTGGGATACGACAATCTCATTTCCGATCCACTAATCGTTCTTCACTGCATCCCTCACTCCCAAACATTGACGAATTCACACGAAAGTTGCGTCGCTATGAAATGCGAGTACTATGTGTTCTAAGACATTTCCTTCTAAATCGAGTAACGTTTCTATGGAAACGACAGGATTTTGTTTTGGGATACGACAATCACATTTCCGATCCACTAATCCTTCTTTACTGCATCCCTCACTCCCACGCATTGACGAATTCACACGGAAATTGCGTCGCTATGAAATACGAGCACTATGTGTTCTAAGACATTTCCTTCTAAATCGAGTAACGTCTATATGGAAGCGACAGGATTTTCTTTTGGGATACGACAATCTCATTTCCGATCCACTAATCCTTCTTTACTGCATCCCTCACTCCCAAACAATGACGAATTCACACGGAAATTCCGTCGCTATGAAATACGAGTACTATGTGTTCTAAGACATTTCCTTCTAAATCGAGCAACTTTTCTATGGAAACGACAGGATTTTCTTTTGGGAAACGACAATCACATTTCCGATCCACTAATCCTTCTTTACGGCATCTCTCACTCCCAAACATTGACGAATTCACACGGAAATTCCGTCGCTATGAAATACGAGTACTATGTGTTCTAAGACATTTCCTTCTAAATTGAGTAACGTTTCTATGGAAACGACAGGATTTTCTTTTGGGATACGACAATCTCATTTCCGATCCAATAATCGTTTTTACTGCATCCCTCACTCCCAAACATTGACGAATTCACACGGAAATTCCGTCGCTATGAAATACGAGTACTATGTGTTCTAAGACATTTCCTTCTAAATCGAGTAACGTTTCTATGGAGACGACAGGATTTTCTTTTGGGATACGACAATCTCATTTCCGATCCACTAATCCTTCTTTACTGCATCCCTCTCTCCCAAACATTGACGAATTCACACGGATATTGCGTCGCTATGAAATACGAGTACTATGTGTTCTAAGACATTTCCTTCTAAATCGGGTAACGCTTCTATGGAAACGACAGGATTTTCTTTTGGGATACGACAATCTCGTTTCCGATCCACTAATCCTTCTTTACTGCATCCCTCACTCCCACACATTGACGAATTCACACGGAAATTGCGTCGCTATGAAATACGAGTACTATGTGTTCTAAGACATTTCCTTCTAAATCGAGTAACGTTTCTATGGTAACGACAGGATTTTCATTTGGGATACGACAATCTCATTTCCGAACCACTAATCCTTCTTTACTGCATCCCACACTCCCAAACATTGACGAATTCACACGGAATTTCCGTCGCTATGAAATACGAGTACTATGTGTTCTAAAACATTTCTTTCTAAATCGAGTAACGTTTCTATGGAAACGACAGGATTTCCTTTTGGGATACGACAATCTCATTTCCGATCCACTAATCCTTCTTTACTGCATCCCTCACTACCACACATTGACGAATTCACACAGAAATTGCGTCGCCATGAAATACGAGTACTATGTGTTCTAAGACATTTCCTTCTAAATCGAGTAACGTTTCTATGGAAACGACAGAATTTTCTTTTGGGATACGACAATCACATTTCCGATCCACTAATCCTTCTTTACTGCATCCCTCACTCCCAAGCATTGACGAATTCACACGGAAATTCCGTCGCTATGAATTACGAGTACTATGTGTTCTAAGACATTTCCTTCTAAATCGAGTAACGTTTCTATGGAAACGACAGGATTTTCTTTTGGGATACGACAACCACATTTCCGATCCACTAATCCTTCTTTACTGCATCCCTCACTCCCACGCATTGACGAATTCACACGGAAATTGCGTCGCAATGAAATACGAGTACTATGTGTTCTAAGACATTTCCTTCTAAATCGAATAACGTTTCTATGGAAGCGATAGGATTTTCTTTTGGGATACGACAATCTCATTTCCGATCCACTAATCCTTCTTTACTGCATCCCTCTCTCCCAAACAATGACGAATTCACACGGAAATTCCGTCGCTATGAAATACGAGTACTATGTGTTCTAAGACATTTCCTTCTAAATCGAGCAACGTTTCTATGGAAACGACAGGATTTTCTTTTGGGAAACGACAATCACATTTCCGATCCACTAATCCTTCTTTACGGCATCTCTCACTCCCAAACATTGACGAATTCACACGGAAATTCCGTCGCTATGAAATACGAGTACTATGTGTTCTAAGACATTTCCTTCTAAATTGAGTAACGTTTCTATGGAAACGACAGGATTTTCTTTTGGGATACGACAATCTCATTTCCGATCCAATAATCGTTTTTACTGCATCCCTCACTCCCAAACATTGACGAATTCACACGGAAATTCAGTCGCTATGAAATACGAGTACTATGTGTTCTAAGACATTTCCTTCTAAATCGAGTAACGTTTCTATGGAGACGACAGGATTTTCTTTTGGGATACGACAATCTCATTTCCGATCCACTAATCCTTCTTTACTGCATCCCTCTCTCCCAAACATTGACGAATTCACACGGATATTGCGTCGCTATGAAATACGAGTACTATGTGTTCTAAGACATTTCCTTCTAAATCGGGTAACGCTTCTATGGAAACGACAGGATTTTCTTTTGGGATACGACAATCTCGTTTCCGATCCACTAATCCTTCTTTACTGCATCCCTCACTCCCACACATTGACGAATTCACACGGAAATTGCGTCGCTATGAAATACGAGTACTATGTGTTCTAAGACATTTCCTTCTAAATCGAGTAACGTTTCTATGGTAACGACAGGATTTTCTTTTGGGATACGACAATCTCATTTCCGATCCACTAATCCTTCTTTACTGCATCCCTCACTACCACACATTGACGAATTCACACAGAAATTGCGTCGCCATGAAATACGAGTACTATGTGTTCTAAGACATTTCCTTCTAAATCGAGTAACGTTTCTATGGAAACGACAGGATTTTCTTTTGGGATATGACAGTCCCATTTCCGATCCACTAATTCTTCTTTACTGCATCCCTCACTCCCACACATTGACAAATTCACACGGAAATTGAGTCCCTATGAAATACGAGTACTGTGGGTTCTACGACTTCTCCTTCTAAATCGAGTAACGTTTCTATGGAAACTACAGGATTTTCTTTTGGGATACGACAATCTCATTTCCGATCCACTAATCCTTCTTTACTGCATCGATCACTCCCACACACTGACGAATTCACACGGAAATTGCGTCGCTATGAAATACGAGTACTATGGGTTCTATGACTTCTCCTTCTAAATCGTGTAACGTTTCTATGGAAACGATAGGATTTTCTTTTGGGATACGACAATCACATTTCCGATCCACTAATCCTTCTTTACTGCATCCCTCACTCCCATACATTGACGAATTCACACAGAAATTCAGTCGCTATGAAATACGAGTACTATGTTTTCTAAGACATTTCCATCTAAATCGAGTAACGTTTCTATGGAAACGACAGGATTTTCTTTTGGGATACGACAATCTCATTTCCGATCCACTAATCCTTCTTTACTGCATCCCTCACTCCCAAACATTGACGAAATCACACGGAAATTCAGTCGCTATGAAGTACGAGTACTATGTGTTCTAAGACATTTCCTTCTAAATCGAGTAACGCTTCTATGGAAACGACAGGATTTTCTTTTGGGATACGACAATCACATTTCCGATCCACTAATCATTCTTTACTGCATCCCTCACTCCCAAACATTGACGAATTCACACGGAAATTCCGTCGCTATGAAATACGAGTACTATGTGTTCTAAGACATTTCCTTCTGAATCGAGTAACGTTTCTATGGAAACGACAGGATTTTCTTTTGGGATACGACAATCTCATTTCCGATCCACTAATCGTTCTTTACTGCATCCCTCACTCCCAAACATTGACGAATTCACACGAAAGTTGCGTCGCTATGAAATGCGAGTACTATGTGTTCTAAGACATTTCCTTCTAAATCGAGTAACGTTTCTATGGAAACGACAGGATTTTGTTTTGGGATACGACAATCACATTTCCGATCCACTAATCCTTCTTTACTGCATCCCTCACTCCCACGCATTGACGAATTCACACGGAAATTGCGTCGCTATGAAATACGAGCACTATGTGTTCTAAGACATTTCCTTCTAAATCGAGTAACGTCTATATGGAAGCGACAGGATTTTCTTTTGGGATACGACAATCTCATTTCCGATCCACTAATCCTTCTTTACTGCATCCCTCACTCCCAAACAATGACGAATTCACACGGAAATTCCGTCGCTATGAAATACGAGTACTATGTGTTCTAAGACATTTCCTTCTAAATCGAGCAACTTTTCTATGGAAACGACAGGATTTTCTTTTGGGAAACGACAATCACATTTCCGATCCACTAATCCTTCTTTACGGCATCTCTCACTCCCAAACATTGACGAATTCACACGGAAATTCCGTCGCTATGAAATACGAGTACTATGTGTTCTAAGACATTTCCTTCTAAATTGAGTAACGTTTCTATGGAAACGACAGGATTTTCTTTTGGGATACGACAATCTCATTTCCGATCCAATAATCGTTTTTACTGCATCCCTCACTCCCAAACATTGACGAATTCACACGGAAATTCCGTCGCTATGAAATACGAGTACTATGTGTTCTAAGACATTTCCTTCTAAATCGAGTAACGTTTCTATGGAGACGACAGGATTTTCTTTTGGGATACGACAATCTCATTTCCGATCCACTAATCCTTCTTTACTGCATCCCTCTCTCCCAAACATTGACGAATTCACACGGATATTGCGTCGCTATGAAATACGAGTACTATGTGTTCTAAGACATTTCCTTCTAAATCGGGTAACGCTTCTATGGAAACGACAGGATTTTCTTTTGGGATACGACAATCTCGTTTCCGATCCACTAATCCTTCTTT
This sequence comes from Schistocerca piceifrons, assembly GCF_021461385.2. Taxonomy (NCBI): domain Eukaryota; kingdom Metazoa; phylum Arthropoda; class Insecta; order Orthoptera; family Acrididae; genus Schistocerca; species Schistocerca piceifrons. The sequence goes on from NW_025728281.1 coordinate 1,958,994, forward strand.
ACTGCATCCCTCACTCCCACACATTGACGAATTCACACGGAAATTGCGTCGCTATGAAATACGAGTACTATGTGTTCTAAGACAATTCCTTCTAAATCGAGTAACGTTTCTATGGTAACGACAGGATTTTCTTTTGGGATACGACAATCTCATTTCCGAACCACTAATCCTTCTTTACTGCATCCCACACTCCCAAACATTGACGAATTCACACGGAATTTCCGTCGCTATGAAATACGAGTACTATGTGTTCTAAAACATTTCTTTCTAAATCGAGTAACGTTTCTATGGAAACGACAGGATTTCCTTTTGGGATACGACAATCTCATTTCCGATCCACTAATCCTTCTTTACTGCATCCCTCACTACCACACATTGACGAATTCACACAGAAATTGCGTCGCCATGAAATACGAGTACTATGTGTTCTAAGACATTTCCTTCTAAATCGAGTAACGTTTCTATGGAAACGACAGAATTTTCTTTTGGGATACGACAATCACATTTCCGATCCACTAATCCTTCTTTACTGCATCCCTCACTCCCAAGCATTGACGAATTCACACGGAAATTCCGTCGCTATGAATTACGAGTACTATGTGTTCTAAGACATTTCCTTCTAAATCGAGTAACGTTTCTATGGAAACGACAGGATTTTCTTTTGGGATACGACAACCACATTTCCGATCCACTAATCCTTCTTTACTGCATCCCTCACTCCCACGCATTGACGAATTCACACGGAAATTGCGTCGCAATGAAATACGAGTACTATGTGTTCTAAGACATTTCCTTCTAAATCGAATAACGTTTCTATGGAAGCGATAGGATTTTCTTTTGGGATACGACAATCTCATTTCCGATCCACTAATCCTTCTTTACTGCATCCCTCTCTCCCAAACAATGACGAATTCACACGGAAATTCCGTCGCTATGAAATACGAGTACTATGTGTTCTAAGACATTTCCTTCTAAATCGAGCAACGTTTCTATGGAAACGACAGGATTTTCTTTTGGGATACGACAATCACATTTCCGATCCACTAGTCCTTCTTTACTGCATCTCTCACTCCCAAACATTGACGAATTCACATGGAAATTCCGTCGCTATGAAATACGAGTACTATGTGTACTAAGACATTTCCTTCTAAATCGGGTAACGCTTCTATGGAAACGACAGGATTTTCTTTTGGGATACGACAATCTCGTTTCCGATCCACTAATCCTTCTTTACTGCATCCCTCACTCCCACACATTGACGAATTCACACGGAAATTGCGTCGCTATGAAAAACGAGTACTATGTGTTCTAAGACGTTTCCTTCTAAATCGAGTAACGTTTCTATGGAAACGACAGGATTTTCTTTTGGGATACGACAATCTCATTTCCGATCCACTAATCCTTCTTTACTGCATCCCTCACTCCCACACATTGACGAATTCACACGGAAATTGCGTCGCTATGAAATACGAGTACTATGTGTTCTAAGACCTTTCCTTCTAAATCGAGTAACGTTTCTATGGAAACGACAGGATTTTCTTTTGGGATACGACAATCTCATTTCCGAACCACTAATCCTTCTTTACTGCATCCCACACTCCCAAACATTGACGAATTCACACGGAATTTCCGTCGCTATGAAATACGAGTACTATGTGTTCTAAAACATTTCTTTCTAAATCGAGTAACGTTTCTATGGAAACGACAGGATTTCCTTTTGGGATACGACAATCTCATTTCCGATCCACTAATCCTTCTTTACTGCATCCCTCACTACCACACATTGACGAATTCACACAGAAATTGCGTCGCCATGAAATACGAGTACTATGTGTTCTAAGACATTTCCTTCTAAATCGAGTAACGTTTCTATGGAAACGACAGGATTTTCTTTTGGGATATGACAGTCCCATTTCCGATCCACTAATTCTTCTTTACTGCATCCCTCACTCCCACACATTGACAAATTCACACGGAAATTGAGTCCCTATGAAATACGAGTACTATGGGTTCTACGACTTCTCCTTCTAAATCGAGTAACGTTTCTATGGAAACTACAGGATTTTCTTTTGGGATACGACAATCTCATTTCCGATCCACTAATCCTTCTTTACTGCATCGATCACTCCCACACACTGACGAATTCACACGGAAATTGCGTCGCTATGAAATACGAGTACTGTGGGTTCTATGACTTCTCCTTCTAAATCGTGTAACGTTTCTATGGAAACGATAGGATTTTCTTTTGGGATACGACAATCACATTTCCGATCCACTAATCCTTCTTTACTGCATCCCTCACTCCCAAACATTGACGAATTCACACAGAAATTCAGTCGCTATGAAATACGAGTACTATGTTTTCTAAGACATTTCCATCTAAATCGAGTAACGTTTCTATGGAAACGACAGGATTTTCTTTTGGGATACGACAATCTCATTTCCGATCCACTAATCCTTCTTTACTGCATCCCTCACTCCCAAACATTGACGAAATCACACGGAAATTCAGTCGCTATGAAGTACGAGTACTATGTGTTCTAAGACATTTCCTTCTAAATCGAGTAACGCTTCTATGGAAACGACAGGATTTTCTTTTGGGATACGACAATCACATTTCCGATCCACTAATCATTCTTTACTGCATCCCTCACTCCCAAACATTGACGAATTCACACGGAAATTCCGTCGCTATGAAATACGAGTACTATGTGTTCTAAGACATTTCCTTCTGAATCGAGTAACGTTTCTATGGAAACGACAGGATTTTCTTTTGGGATACGACAATCTCATTTCCGATCCACTAATCGTTCTTTACTGCATCCCTCACTCCCAAACATTGACGAATTCACACGAAAGTTGCGTCGCTATGAAATGCGAGTACTATGTGTTCTAAGACATTTCCTTCTAAATCGAGTAACGTTTCTATGGAAACGACAGGATTTTGTTTTGGGATACGACAATCACATTTCCGATCCACTAATCCTTCTTTACTGCATCCCTCACTCCCACGCATTGACGAATTCACACGGAAATTGCGTCGCTATGAAATACGAGCACTATGTGTTCTAAGACATTTCCTTCTAAATCGAGTAACGTCTATATGGAAGCGACAGGATTTTCTTTTGGGATACGACAATCTCATTTCCGATCCACTAATCCTTCTTTACTGCATCCCTCACTCCCAAACAATGACGAATTCACACGGAAATTCCGTCGCTATGAAATACGAGTACTATGTGTTCTAAGACATTTCCTTCTAAATCGAGCAACTTTTCTATGGAAACGACAGGATTTTCTTTTGGGAAACGACAATCACATTTCCGATCCACTAATCCTTCTTTACGGCATCTCTCACTCCCAAACATTGACGAATTCACACGGAAATTCCGTCGCTATGAAATACGAGTACTATGTGTTCTAAGACATTTCCTTCTAAATTGAGTAACGTTTCTATGGAAACGACAGGATTTTCTTTTGGGATACGACAATCTCATTTCCGATCCAATAATCGTTTTTACTGCATCCCTCACTCCCAAACATTGACGAATTCACACGGAAATTCCGTCGCTATGAAATACGAGTACTATGTGTTCTAAGACATTTCCTTCTAAATCGAGTAACGTTTCTATGGAGACGACAGGATTTTCTTTTGGGATACGACAATCTCATTTCCGATCCACTAATCCTTCTTTACTGCATCCCTCTCTCCCAAACATTGACGAATTCACACGGATATTGCGTCGCTATGAAATACGAGTACTATGTGTTCTAAGACATTTCCTTCTAAATCGAGTAACGTTTCTATGGAAACGACAGGATTTTCTTTTGGAATACGACAATCACATTTCCGATCCACTAATCCTTCTTTACTGCATCCCTCACTCCCACGCATTGACGAATTCACACGGAAATTGCGTCGCAATGAAATACGAGTACTATGTGTTCTAAGACATTTCCTTCTAAATCGAGTAACGTTTCTATGGAAGCGATAGGATTTTCTTTTGGGATACGACAATCTCATTTCCGATCCACTAATCCTTCTTTACTGCATCCCTCTCTCCCAAACAATGACGAATTCACACGGAAATTCCGTCGCTATGAAATACGAGTACTATGTGTTCTAAGACATTTCCTTCTAAATCGAGCAACGTTTCTATGGAAACGACAGGATTTTCTTTTGGGATACGACAATCACATTTCCGATCCACTAGTCCTTCTTTACTGCATCTCTCACTCCCAAACATTGACGAATTCACATGGAAATTCCGTCGCTATGAAATACGAGTACTATGTGTTCTAAGACATTTCCTTCTAAATCGGGTAACGCTTCTATGGAAACGACAGGATTTTCTTTTGGGATACGACAATCTCGTTTCCGATCCACTAATCCTTCTTTACTGCATCCCTCACTCCCACACATTGACGAATTCACACGGAAATTGCGTCGCTATGAAATACGAGTACTATGTGTTCTAAGACATTTCCTTCTAAATCGAGTAACGTTTCTATGGTAACGACAGGATTTTCTTTTGGGATACGACAATCTCATTTCCGAACCACTAATCCTTCTTTACTGCATCCCACACTCCCAAACATTGACGAATTCACACGGAATTTCCGTCGCTATGAAATACGAGTACTATGTGTTCTAAAACATTTCTTTCTAAATCGAGTAACGTTTCTATGGAAACGACAGGATTTCCTTTTGGGATACGACAATCTCATTTCCGATCCACTAATCCTTCTTTACTGCATCCCTCACTACCACACATTGACGAATTCACACAGAAATTGCGTCGCCATGAAATACGAGTACTATGTGTTCTAAGACATTTCCTTCTAAATCGAGTAACGTTTCTATGGAAACGACAGGATTTTCTTTTGGGATATGACAGTCCCATTTCCGATCCACTAATTCTTCTTTACTGCATCCCTCACTCCCACACATTGACAAATTCACACGGAAATTGAGTCCCTATGAAATACGAGTACTATGGGTTCTACGACTTCTCCTTCTAAATCGAGTAACGTTTCTATGGAAACTACAGGATTTTCCTTTGGGATACGACAATCTCATTTCCGATCCACTAATCCTTCTTTACTGCATCGATCACTCCCACACATTGACGAATTCACACGGAAATTGCGTCGCTATGAAATACGAGTACTATGGGTTCTATGACTTCTCCTTCTAAATCGTGTAACGTTTCTATGGAAACGATAGGATTTTCTTTTGGGATACGACAATCACATTTCCGATCCACTAATCCTTCTTTGCTGCATCCCTCACTCCCAAACATTGACGAATTCACACAGAAATTCAGTCGCTATGAAATACGAGTACTATGTTTTCTAAGACATTTCCATCTAAATCGAGTAACGTTTCTATGGAAACGACAGGATTTTCTTTTGGGATACGACAATCTCATTTCCGATCCACTAATCCTTCTTTACTGCATCCCTCACTCCCAAACATTGACGAAATCACACGGAAATTCAGTCGCTATGAAGTACGAGTACTATGTGTTCTAAGACATTTCCTTCTAAATCGAGTCACGTTTCTATGGAAACGACAGGATTTTCTTTTGGGATACGACAATCTCATTTCCGATCCACTAATCCTTCTTTACTGCATCCCTCACTCCCAAACATTGACGAATTCACTCGGATATTGCGTCGCTATGAAATACGAGTACTATGTGTTCTAAGACATTTCCTTCTAAATCGAGTAACGCTTCTATGGAAACGACAGGATTTTCTTTTGGGATACGACAATCACATTTCCGATCCACTAATCGTTCTTTACTGCATCCCTCACTCCCAAACATTGACGCATTCACACGGAAATTGCGTCGCTATGAAATACGAGTACTATGTGTTCTAAGACATTTCCTTGTAAATCGAGTAACGTTTCTATGGAAACGACAGGATTTTCTTTTGGGATACGACAATCACATTTCCGATCCACTAATCGTTCTTTACTGCATCCCTCACTCCCAAACATTGACGAATTCACACGGAAATTGCGTCGCTATGAAATACGAGTACTATATGTTTTAAGACATTTCCTTCTAAATCGAGTAACGTTTCTATGGAAACGACAGGATTTTCTTTTGGGATACGACAATCACATTTCCAATCCTCTAATCGTTCTTTACTGCATCCCTCACTCCCAAACATTGACGAATTCACACAGAAATTGCGTCGCTATGCAATACGAGTACTATGTGTTCTAAGACATTTCCTTCTAAATCGAGTAACGTTTCTATGGAAACGACAGGATTTTCTATTGGGATACGACAATCACATTTCCGATCCACTAATCGTTCTTTACTGCATCCCTCACTCCCAAACATTGACGAATTCACACGGAAATTGCATCGCTATGAAATACGAGTACTATGTGTTCTAAGACATTTCCTTCTAAATCGAGTAACGTTTCTATGGAAACGACAGGATTTTCTTTTGGGATACGACAATCACATTTCCGATCCACTAATCCTTCTTTACTGCACCCCTCACTCCCAAGCATTGACGAATTCACACGGATATTCCGTCGCTATGAATTACGAGTACTATGTGTTCTAAGACATTTCCTTCTAAATCGAGTAACGTTTCTATGGAAACGACAGGATTTTCTTTTGGGATACGACAATCACATTTCCGATCCACTAATCGTTCTTTACTGCATCCCTCACTCCCAAATATTGACGAATTCACACGGAAATTGCGTCGCTATGAAATACGAGTACTATATGTTCTAAGACATTTCCTTCTAATTCGAGTAACGTTTCTATGGAAACGACAGGATTTTCTTTTAAAATACGACAATCTCATTTCCGATCCACTAATCCTTCTTTACTGCATCCCTCACTCCCAAACATTGACGAATTCACACGGAAATTGCGTCGCTATGAAATACGAGTACTATATGTTCTAAGACATTTCCTTCTAAATCGAGTAACGTTTCTATGGAAACGACAGGATTTTCTTTTAAAATACGACAATCTCATTTCCGATCCACTAATCCTTCTTTACTGCATCCCTCACTCCCAAACATTGACGAATTCACACGGAAGTTGCGTCGCTATGAAATACGAGTACTATGTGTTCTAAGACATTTCCTTCTAAATCGAGTAACGTTTCTATGGAAACGACAGGATTTTCTTTTGGGATACGACAATCACATTTCCGATCCACTAATCGTTCTTTACTGCATCCCTCACTCCCAAACTTTGACGCATTCACACGGAAATTGCGTCGCTATGGAATACGAGTACTATGTGTTCTAAGACATTTCCTTCTAAATCTAGCAACGTGTCTATGGAAACGACAGGATTTTCTTTTGGGATACGACAATCACATTTCCGATCCACTAATCGTTCTTTACTGCATCCCTCACTCCCAAACATTGACGAATTCACACGGAAATTGCGTCGCTATGAAATACGAGTACTATGTGTTCTAAGACATTTCCTTCTAAATCAAGTAACGTTTCTATGGAAACGACAGAATTTTCTTTTGGGATACGACAATCACATTTCCGATCCACTAATCCTTCTTTACTGCATCCCTCACTCCCAAGCATTGACGAATTCACACGGAAATTCCGTCGCTATGAATTACGAGTACTATGTGTTCTAAGACATTTCCTTCTAAATCGAGTAACGTTTCTATGGAAACGACAGGATTTTCTTTTGGGATACGACAATCACATTTCCGATCCACTAATCCTTCTTTACTGCATCCCTCACTCCCACGCATTGACGAATTCACACGGAAATTGCGTCGCAATGAAATACGAGTACTATGTGTTCTAAGTCATTTCCTTCTAAATCGAATAACGTTTCTATGGAAGCGATAGGATTTTCTTTTGGGATACGACAATCTCATTTCCGATCCACTAATCCTTCTTTACTGCATCCCTCTCTCCCAAACAATGACGAATTCACACGGAAATTCCGTCGCTATGAAATACGAGTACTATGTGTTCTAAGACATTTCCTTCTAAATCGAGCAACGTTTCTATGGAAACGACAGGATTTTCTTTTGGGATACGACGATCACATTTCCGATCCACTAGTCCTTCTTTACTGCATCTCTCACTCCCAAACATTGACGAATTCACATGGAAATTCCGTCGCTATGAAATACGAGTACTATGTGTTCTAAGACATTTCCTTCTAAATCGGGTAACGCTTCTATGGAAACGACAGGATTTTCTTTTGGGATACGACAATCTCGTTTCCGATCCACTAATCCTTCTTTACTGCATCCCTCACTCCCACACATTGACGAATTCACACGGAAATTGCGTCGCTATGAAAAACGAGTACTATGTGTTCTAAGACGTTTCCTTCTAAATCGAGTAACGTTTCTATGGAAACGACAGGATTTTCTTTTGGGATACGACAATCTCATTTCCGATCCACTAATCCTTCTTTACTGCATCCCTCACTCCCACACATTGACGAATTCACAAGGAAATTGCGTCGCTATGAAATACGAGTACTATGTGTTCTAAGACATTTCCTTCTAAATCGAGTAACGTTTCTATGGAAACGACAGGATTTTCTTTTGGGATACGACAATCTCATTTCCGAACCACTAATCCTTCTTTACTGCATCCCACACTCCCAAACATTGACGAATTCACACGGAATTTCCGTCGCTATGAAATACGAGTACTATGTGTTCTAAAACATTTCTTTCTAAATCGAGTAACGTTTCTATGGAAACGACAGGATTTCCTTTTGGGATACGACAATCTCATTTCCGATCCACTAATCCTTCTTTACTGCATCCCTCACTACCACACATTGACGAATTCACACAGAAATTGCGTCGCCATGAAATACGAGTACTATGTGTTCTAAGACATTTCCTTCTAAATCGAGTAACGTTTCTATGGAAACGACAGGATTTTCTTTTGGGATATGACAGTCCCATTTCCGATCCACTAATTCTTCTTTACTGCATCCCTCACTCCCACACATTGACAAATTCACACGGAAATTGAGTCCCTATGAAATACGAGTACTATGGGTTCTACGACTTCTCCTTCTAAATCGAGTAACGTTTCTATGGAAACTACAGGATTTTCTTTTGGGATACGACAATCTCATTTCCGATCCACTAATCCTTCTTTACTGCATCGATCACTCCCACACACTGACGAATTCACACGGAAATTGCGTCGCTATGAAATACGAGTACTATGGGTTCTATGACTTCTCCTTCTAAATCGTGTAACGTTTCTATGGAAACGATAGGATTTTCTTTTGGGATACGACAATCACATTTCCGATCCACTAATCCTTCTTTACTGCATCCCTCACTCCCAAACATTGACGAATTCACACAGAAATTCAGTCGCTATGAAATACGAGTACTATGTTTTCTAAGACATTTCCATCTAAATCGAGTAACGTTTCTATGGAAACGACAGGATTTTCTTTTGGGATACGACAATCTCATTTCCGATCCACTAATCCTTCTTTACTGCATCCCTCACTCCCAAACATTGACGAAATCACACGGAAATTCAGTCGCTATGAAGTACGAGTACTATGTGTTCTAAGACATTTCCTTCTAAATCGAGTCACGTTTCTATGGAAACGACAGGATTTTCTTTTGGGATACGACAATCTCATTTCCGATCCACTAATCCTTCTTTACTGCATCCCTCACTCCCAAACATTGACGAATTCACTCGGATATTGCGTCGCTATGAAATACGAGTACTATGTGTTCTAAGACATTTCCTTCTAAATCGAGTAACGCTTCTATGGAAACGACAGGATTTTCTTTTGGGATACGACAATCACATTTCCGATCCACTAATCGTTCTTTACTGCATCCCTCACTCCCAAACATTGACGAATTCACACGGAAATTGCGTCGCTATGAAATACGAGTACTATATGTTCTAAGACATTTCCTTCTAAATCGAGTAACGTTTCTATGGAAACGTTAGGATTTTCTTTTGGGATACGACAATCACATTTCCAATCCACTAATCGTTCTTTACTGCATCCCTCACTCCCAAACATTGACGAATTCACACAGAAATTGCGTCGCTATGCAATACGAGTACTATGTGTTCTAAGACATTTCCTTCTAAATCGAGTAACGTTTCTATGGAAACGACAGGATTTTCTATTGGGATACGACAATCACATTTCCGATCCACTAATCCTTCTTTACTGCATCCCTCACTCCCAAACATTGACGAATTCACACGGAAATTCCGTCGCTATGAAATACGACTACTATGTGTTCTAAAACATTTCTTTCTAAATCGAGTAACGTTTCTATGGAAACGACAGGATTTCCTTTTGGGATACGACAATCTCATTTCCGATCCACTAATCCTTCTTTACTGCATCCCTCACTCCCACACATTGACGAATTCACACGGATATTGCGTCGCTATGAAATACGAGTACTATGTGTTCTAAGACATTTCCTTCTAAATCGAGTAACGTTTCTATGGAAACGACAGGATTTTCTTTTGGGATACGACAATCACATTTCCGATCCACTAATCGTTCTTTACTGCATCCCTCACTCCCAAACATTGACGCATTCACACGGAAATTGCGTCGCTATGAAATACGAGTACTATGTGTTCTAAGACATTTCCTTCTAAATCGAGTAACGTGTCTATGGAAACGACAGGATTTTCTTTTGGGATACGACAATCTCATTTCCGATCCACTAATCCTTCTTTACTGCATCCCTCACTCCCAAACAATGACGAATTCACACGGAAATTCCGTCGCTATGAAATACGAGTACTATGTGTTCTAAGACATTTCCTTCTAAATCGAGCAACGTTTCTATGGAAACGACAGGATTTTCTTTTGGGATACGACAATCACATTTCCGATCCACTAATCCTTCCTTACTGCATCTCTCACTCCCAAACATTGACGAATTCACATGGAAATTCCGTCGCTATGAAATACGAGTACTATGTGTTCTAAGACATTTCCTTCTAAATCGGGTAACGTTTCTATGGAGACGACAGGATTTTCTTTTGGGATACGACAATCTCATTTCCAATCCACTAATCCTTCTTTACTGCATCCCTCACTCCCAAACATTGACGAATTCACACGGATATTGCGTCGCTATGAAATACGAGTACTATGTGTTCTAAGACATTTCCTTCTAAATCGAGTAACGTTTCTATGGAAACGACAGGATTTTCTTTTGGGATACGACAATCACATTTCCGATCCACTAATCGTTCTTTACTGCATCCCTCACTCCCAAACATTGACGCATTCACACGGAAATTGCGTCGCTATGGAATACGAGTACTATGTGTTCTAAGACATTTCCTTCTAAATCTAGTAACGTGTCTATGGAAACGACAGGATTTTCTTTTGGGATACGACAATCACATTTCCGATCCACTAATCGTTCTTTACTGCATCCCTCACTCCCAAACATTGACGAATTCACACGGAAATTGCGTCGCTATGAAATACGAGTACTATGTGTTCTAAGACATTTCCTTCTAAATCAAGTAACGTTTCTATGGAAACGACAGGATTTTCTTTTGGGATACGACAATCACATTTCCGATCCACTAATCCTTCTTTACTGCATCCCTCACTCCCAAGCATTGACGAATTCACACGGAAATTCCGTCGCTATGAATTACGAGTACTATGTGTTCTAAGACATTTCCTTCTAAATCGAGTAACGTTTCTATGGAAACGACAGGATTTTCTTTTGGGATACGACAATCTTATTTCCGATCCACTAATCCTTCTTTACTGCATCCCTCACTCCCACGCATTGACGAATTCACACGGAAATTGCGTCGCAATGACATACGAGTACTATGTGTTCTAAGACATTTCCTTCTAAATCGAGTAACGTTTCTATGGAAGCGATAGGATTTTCTTTTGGGATACGACAATCTCATTTCCGATCCACTAATCCTTCTTTACTGCATCCCTCTCTCCCAAACAATGACGAATTCACACGGAAATTCCGTCGCTATGAAATACGAGTACTATGTGTTCTAAGACATTTCCTTCTAAATCGAGCAACGTTTCTATGGAAACGACAGGATTTTCTTTTGGGATACGACAATCACATTTCCGATCCACTAATCCTTCTTTACTGCATCTCTCACTCCCAAACATTGACGAATTCACATGGAAATTCCGTCGCTATGAAATGCGAGTACTATGTGTTCTAAGACATTTCCTTCTAAATCGGGTAACGCTTCTATGGAAACGACAGGATTTTCTTTTGGGATACGACAATCTCGTTTCCGATCCACTAATCCTTCTTTACTGCATCCCTCACTCCCACACATTGACGAATTCACACGGAAATTGCGTCGCTATGAAAAACGAGTACTATGTGTTCTAAGACATTTCCTTCTAAATCGAGTAACGTTTCTATGGAAACGACAGGATTTTCTTTTGGGATACGACAATCTCATTTCCGATCTACTAATCCTTCTTTACTGCATCCCTCACTCCCACACATTGACGAATTCACACGGAAATTGCGTCGCTATGAAATACGAGTACTATGTGTTCTAAGACATTTCCTTCTAAATCGAGTAACGTTTCTATGGAAACGACAGGATTTTCTTTTGGGATACGACAATCTCATTTCCGAACCACTAATCCTTCTTTACTGCATCCCACACTCCCAAACATTGACGAATTCACACGGAATTTCCGTCGCCATGAAATACGAGTACTATGTGTTCTAAGACATTTCCTTGTAAATCGAGTAACGTTTCTAGGGAAACGACAGGATTTTCTTTTGGGATATGACAGTCCCATTTCCGATCCACTAATTCTTCTTTACTGCATCCCTCACTCCCACACATTGACAAATTCACACGAAAATTGAGTCCCTATGAAATACGAGTGCTATGGGTTCTACGACTTCTCCTTCTAAATCGAGTAACGTTTCTATGGAAACTACAGGATTTTCTTTGGGATACGACAATCTCATTTCCGATCCACTAATCCTTCTTTACTGCATCGATCACTCCCACACATTGACGAATTCACACGGAAATTGCGTCGCTATGAAATACGAGTACTATGGGTTCTATGACTTCTCCTTCTAAATCGTGTAACGTTTCTATGGAAACGATAGGATTTTCTTTTGGGATACGACAATCACATTTCCGATCCACTAATCCTTCTTTACTGCATCCCTCACTCCCAAACATTGACGAATTCACACAGAAATTCAGTCGCTATGAAATACGAGTACTATGTGTTCTAAGACATTTCCTTCCAAATCGAGTAACGTTTCTATGGAAACGACAGGATTTTCTTTTGGGATACGACAATCTCATTTCCGATCCACTAATCCTTCTTTACTGCATCCCTCACTCCCAAACATTGACGAAATCACACGGAAATTCAGTCGCTATGAAGTACGAGTACTATGTGTTCTAAGACATTTCCTTCTAAATCGAGTCACGTTTCTATGGAAACGACAGGATTTTCTTTTGGGATACGACAATCTTATTTCCGATCCACTAATCCTTCTTTACTGCATCCCTCACTCCCAAACATTGACGAATTCACTCGGATATTGCGTCGCTATGAAATACGAGTACTGTGTGTTCTAAGACATTTCCTTCTAAATCGAGTTACGCTTCTATGGAATCGACAGGATTTTCTTTTGGGATACGACAATCACATTTCCGATCCACTAATCGTTCTTTACTGCATCCCTCACTCCCAAACATTGACGCATTCACACGGAAATTGCGTCGCTATGAAATACGAGTACTATGTGTTCTAAGACATTTCCTTGTAAATCGAGTAACGTTTCTATGGAAACGACAGGATTTTCTTTTGGGATACGACAATCACATTTCCGATCCACTAATCGTTCTTTACTGCATCCCTCACTCCCAAACATTGACGAATTCACACGGAAATTGCGTCGCTATGAAATACGAGTACTATATGTTCTAAGACATTTCCTTCTAAATCGAGTAACGTTTCTATGGAAACGACAGGATTTTCTTTTGGGATACGACAATCACATTTCCAATCCACTAATCGTTCTTTACTGCATCCCTCACTCCCAAACATTGACGAATTCACACAGAAATTGCGTCGCTATGCAATACGAGTACTATGTGTTCTAAGACATTTCCTTCTAAATCGAGTAACGTTTCTATGGAAACGACAGGATTTTCTATTGGGATACGACAATCACATTTCCGATCCACTAATCGTTCTTTACTGCATCCCTCACTCCCAAACATTGACGAATTCACACGGAAATTGCGTCGCTATGAAATACGAGTACTATGTGTTCTAAGACATTTCCTTCTAAATCGAGTAACGTTTCTATGGAAACGACAGGATTTTCTTTTGGGATACGACAATCACATTTCCGATCCACTAATCCTTCTTTACTGCATCCCTCACTCCCAAGCATTGACGAATTCACACGGAAATTCCGTCGCTATGAATTACGAGTACCATGTGTTCTAAGACATTTCCTTCTAAATCGAGTAACGTTTCTATGGAAACGACAGGATTTTCTTTTGGGATACGACAATCACATTTCCGATCCACTAATCCTTCTTTACTGCATCCCTCACTCCCACGCATTGACGAATTCACACGGAAATTGCGTCGCTATGAAATACGAGTACTATGTGTTCTAAGACACTTCCTTCTAAATCGAGTAACGTGTCTATGGAAACGACAGGATTTTCTTTTGGGATACGGCAATCACATTTCCGATCCACTAATCGTTCTTTACTGCATCCCTCACTCCCACACATTGACGAATTCACACGGAAATTGCGTCGCTATGAAATACGAGTACTATGTGTTCTAAGACATTTCCTTCTAAATCGAGTAACGTTTCTATGGAAACGACAGGATTTTCTTTTGGGATACGACAATCTCATTTCCGATCCACTAATCCTTCTTTACTGCATGCCTCACTCCCACACATTGACGAATTCACACGGAAATTGCGTCGCTATGAAATACGAGTACTATGTGTTCTAAGACATTTCCTTCTAAATCGAGCAACGTTTCTATGGAAACGACAGGATTTTCATTTGGGATACGACAATCACATTTCCGATCCACTAATCCTTCTTTACTGCATCCCTCACTCCCAAACATTGACGAATTCACACGGAAATTCCGTCGCTATGAAATACGACTACTATGTGTTCTAAAACATTTCTTTCTAAATCGAGTAACGTTTCTATGGAAACGACAGGATTTCCTTTTGGGATACGACAATCTCATTTCCGATCCACTAATCCTTCTTTACTGCATCCCTCACTCCCACACATTGACGAATTCACACGGATATTGCGTCGCTATGAAATACGAGTACTATGTGTTCTAAGACATTTCCTTCTAAATCGAGTAACGTTTCTATGGAAACGACAGGATTTTCTTTTGGGATACGACAATCACATTTCCGATCCACTAATCGTTCTTTACTGCATCCCTCACTCCCAAACATTGACGCATTCACACGGAAATTGCGTCGCTATGAAATACGAGTACTATGTGTTCTAAGACACTTCCTTCTAAATCGAGTAACGTGTCTATGGAAACGACAGGATTTTCTTTTGGGATACGGCAATCACATTTCCGATCCACTAATCGTTCTTTACTGCATCCCTCACTCCCAAACATTGACGAATTCACACGGAAATTGCGTCGCTATGAAATACGAGTACTATGTGTTCTAAGACATTTCCTTCTAAATCGAGTAACGTTTCTATGGAAACGACAGGATTTTCTTTTGGGATACGACAATCACATTTCCGATCCACTAATCCTTCTTTACTGCATCCCTCACTCCCAAGCATTGACGAATTCACACGGAAATTCCGTCGCTATGAATTACGAGTACTATGTGTTCTAAGACATTTCCTTCTAAATCGAGTAACGTTTCTATGGAAACGACAGGATTTTCTTTTGGGATACGACAATCACATTTCCGATCCACTAATCCTTCTTTACTGCATCCCTCACTCCCACGCATTGACGAATTCACACGGAAATTGCGTCGCAATGAAATACGAGTACTATGTGTTCTAAGACATTTCCTTCTAAATCCAGTAACGTTTCTATGGAAGCGACAGGATTTTCTTTTGGGATACGACAATCTCATTTCCGATCCACTAATCCTTCTTTACTGCATCCCTCACTCCCAAACAATGACGAATTCACACGGAAATTCCGTCGCTATGAAATACGAGTACTATGTGTTCTAAGACATTTCCTTCTAAATCGAGCAACGTTTCTATGGAAACGACAGGATTTTCTTTTGGGATACGACAATCACATTTCCGATCCACTAATCCTTCCTTACTGCATCTCTCACTCCCAAACATTGACGAATTCACATGGAAATTCCGTCGCTATGAAATACGAGTACTATGTGTTCTAAGACATTTCCTTCTAAATCGGGTAACGCTTCTATGGAAACGACAGGATTTTCTTTTGGGATACGACAATCTCGTTTCCGATCCACTAATCCTTCTTTACTGCATCCCTCACTCCCACACATTGATGAATTCACACGGAAATTGCGTCGCTATGAAAAACGAGTACTATGTGTTCTAAGACGTTTCCTTCTAAATCGAGTAACGTTTCTATGGAAACGACAGGATTTTCTTTTGGGATACGACAATCTCATTTCCGATTCACTAATCCTTCTTTACTGCATCCCTCACTCCCACACATTGACGAATTCACACGGAAATTGCGTCGCTATGAAATACGAGTACTATGTGTTCTAAGACATTTCCTTCTAAATCGAGTAACGTTTCTATGGAAACGACAGGATTTTCTTTTGGGATACGACAATCTCATTTCCGATCCACTAATCCTTCATTACTGCATCCCACACTCCCAAACATTGACGAATTCACACGGAATTTCCGTCGCTATGAAATACGAGTACTATGTGTTCTAAAACATTTCTTTCTAAATCGAGTAACGTTTCTATGGAAACGACAGGATTTCCTTTTGGGATACGACAATCTCATTTCCGATCCACTAATCCTTCTTTACTGCATCCCTCACTACCGCACATTGACGAATTCACACAGAAATTGCGTCGCCATGAAATACGAGTACTATTTGTTCTAAGACATTTCCTTCTAAATTGAGTAACGTTTCTATGGAAACGACAGGAGTTTCTTTTGGGATATGACAGTCCCATTTCCGATCCACTACTTCTTCTTTACTGCATCCCTCACTCCCACACATTGACGAATTCACACGGAAATTGAGTCCCTATGAAATACGAGTACTATGGGTTCTACGACTTCTCCTTCTAAATCGAGTAACGTTTCTATGGAAACTACAGGATTTTCTTTTGGGATACGACAATCTCATTTCCGATAAACTAATCCTTCTTTACTGCATCCCTCACTCCCAAACATTGACGAATTCACACGGAAATTGCGTCGCTATGAAATACGAGTACTATATGTTCTAAGACATTTCCTTCTAAATCGAGTAACGTTTCTATGGAAACGACAGGATTTTCTTTTGGGATACGACAATCATATTTCCAATCCACTAATCGTTCTTTACTGCATCCCTCACTCCCAAACATTGACGAATTCACACAGAAATTGCGTCGCTATGCAATACGAGTACTATGTGTTCTAAGACATTTCCTTCTAAATCGAGTAACGTTTCTATGGAAACGACAGGATTTTCTATTGGGATACGACAATCACATTTCCGATCCACTAATCCTTCTTTACTGCATCCCTCACTCCCAAGCATTGACGAATTCACACGGAAATTCCGTCGCTATGAATTACGAGTACTATGTGTTCTAAGACATTTCCTTCTAAATCGAGTAACGTTTCTATGGAAACGACAGGATTTTCTTTTGGGATACGACAATCACATTTCCGATCCACTAATCCTTCTTTACTGCATCCCTCACTCCCACGCATTGACGAATTCACACGGAAATTGCGTCGCTATGAAATACGAGTACTATGTGTTCTAAGACATTTCCTTCTCAATCGGGTAACGTTTCTATGGAAACGACAGGATTATCTTTTGGGATATGACAATCTCGTTTCCGATCCACTAATCCTTCTTTACTGCATCCCTCACTCCCACACATTGACGAATTCACACGGAAATTGCGTCGCTATGAAATACGAGTACTATGTGTTCTAAGACATTTCCTTCTAAATCGAGTAACGTTTCTATGGAAACGACAGGATTTTCTTTTGGGATACGACAATCTCATTTCCGATCCACTAATCCTTCTTCACTGCATCCCTCACTCCCACACATTGACGAATTCACACGGAAATTGCGTCGCTATGAAATACGAGTACTATGTGTTCTAAGACATTTCCTTCTAAATCGAGTAACGTTTCTATGGAAACGACAGGATTTTCATTTGGGATACGACAATCACATTTCCGATCCACTAATCCTTCTTTACTGCATCCCTCTCTCCCAAACATTGACGAATTCACACGGAAATTCCGTCGCTATGAAATACGACTACTATGTGTTCTAAAACATTTCTTTCTAAATCGAGTAACGTTTCTATGGAAACGACAGGATTTCCTTTTGGCATACGACAATCTCATTTCCGATCCACTAATCCTTCTTTACTGCATCCCTCACTCCCACACATTGACGAATTCACACGGATATTGCGTCGCTATGAAATACGAGTACTATGTGTTCTAAGACATTTCCTTCTAAATCGAGTAACGTTTCTATGGAAACGACAGGATTTTCTTTTGGGATACGACAATCACATTTCCGATCCACTAATCGTTCTTTACTGCATCCCTCACTCCCAAACATTGACGCATTCACACGGAAATTGCGTCGCTATGAAATACGAGTACTATGTGTTCTAAGACATTTCCTTCTAAATCGAGTAACGTGTCTATGGAAACGACAGGATTTTCTTTTGGGATACGACAATCACATTTCCGATCCACTAATCGTTCTTTACTGCATCCCTCACTCCCAAACATTGACGAATTCACACGGAAATTGCGTCGCTATGAAATACGAGTACTATGTGTTCTAAGACATTTCCTTCTAAATCGAGTAACGTTTCTATGGAAACGACAGGATTTTCTTTTGGGATACGACAATCACATTTCCGATCCACTAATCCTTCTTTACTGCATCCCTCACTCCCAAGCATTGACGAATTCACACGGAAATTCCGTCGCTATGAATTACGAGTACTATGTGTTCTAAGACATTTCCTTCTAAATCGAGTAACGTTTCTATGGAAACGACAGGATTTTCTTTTGGGATACGACAATCACATTTCCGATCCACTAATCCTTCTTTACTGCATCCCTCACTCCCACGCATTGACGAATTCACACGGAAATTGCGTCGCAATGAAATACGAGTACTATGTGTTCTAAGACATTTCCTTCTAAATCCAGTAACGTTTCTATGGAAGCGACAGGATTTTCTTTTGGGATACGACAATCTCATTTCCGATCCACTAATCCTTCTTTACTGCATCCCTCACTCCCAAACAATGACGAATTCACACGGAAATTCCGTCGCTATGAAATACGAGTACTATGTGTTCTAAGACATTTCCTTCTAAATCGAGCAACGTTTCTATGGAAACGACAGGATTTTCTTTTGGGATACGACAATCACATTTCCGATCCACTAATCCTTCCTTACTGCATCTCTCACTCCCAAACATTGACGAATTCACATGGAAATTCCGTCGCTATGAAATACGAGTACTATGTGTTCTAAGACATTTCCTTCTAAATCGGGTAACGCTTCTATGGAAACGACAGGATTTTCTTTTGGGATACGACAATCTCGTTTCCGATCCACTAATCCTTCTTTACTGCATCCCTCACTCCCACACATTGACGAATTCACACGGAAATTGCGCCGCTATGAAAAACGAGTACTATGTGTTCTAAGACGTTTCCTTCTAAATCGAGTAACGTTTCTATGGAAACGACAGGATTTTCTTTTGGGATACGACAATCTCATTTCCGATCCACTAATCCTTCTTTACTGCATCCCTCACTCCCACACATTGACGAATTCACACGGAAATTGCGTCGCTATGAAATACGAGTACTATGTGTTCTAAGACATTTCCTTCTAAATCGAGTAACGTTTCTATGGAAACGACAGGATTTTCTTTTGGGATACGACAATCTCATTTCCGATCCACTAATCCTTCTTTACTGCATCCCACACTCCCAAACATTGACGAATTCACACGGAATTTCCGTCGCTATGAAATACGAGTACTATGTGTTCTAAAACATTTCTTTCTAAATCGAGTAACGTTTCTATGGAAACGACAGGATTTCCTTTTGGGATACGACAATCTCATTTCCGATCCACTAATCCTTCTTTACTGCATCCCTCACTACCGCACATTGACGAATTCACACAGAAATTGCGTCGCCATGAAATACGAGTACTATTTGTTCTAAGACATTTCCTTCTAAATCGAGTAACGTTTCTATGGAAACGACAGGAGTTTCTTTTGGGATATGACAGTCCCATTTCCGATCCACTAATTCTTTTTTACTGCATCCCTCACTCCCACACATTGACGAATTCACACGGAAATTGAGTCCCTATGAAATACGAGTACTATGGGTTCTACGACTTCTCCTTCTAAATCGAGGAACGTTTCTATGGAAACTACAGGATTTTCTTTTGGGATACGACAATCTCATTTCCGATCCACTAATCCTTCTTTACTGCATCGATCACTCCCACACATTGACGAATTCGCACGGAAATTGCGTCGCTATGAAATACGAGTACTATGGGTTCTATGACTTCTCCTTCTAAATCGTGTAACGTTTCTATGGAAACGATAGGATTTTCTTTTGGGATACGACAATCACATTTCCGATCCACTAATCCTTCTTTACTGCATCCCTCACTCCTAAACATTGACGAATTCACACAGAAATTCAGTCGCTATGAAATACGAGTACTATGTGTTCTAAGACATTTCCTTCTAAATCGAGTAACGTTTCTATGGAAACGACAGGATTTTCTTTTGGGATACGACAATCTCATTTCCGATCCACTAATCCTTCTTTACTGCATCCCTCACTCCCAAACATTGACGAAATCACACGGAAATTCAGTCGCTATGAAGTACGAGTACTATGTGTTCTAAGACATTTCCTTCTAAATCGAGTCACGTTTCTATGGAAACGACAGGATTTTCTTTTGGGATACGACAATCTCATTTCCGATCCACTAATCCTTCTTTATTGCATCCCTCACTCCCAAACATTGACGAATTCACTCGGATATTGCGTCGCTATGAAATACGAGTACTATGTGTTCTAAGACATTTCCTTCTAAATCGAGTAACGTTTCTATGGAAACGACAGGATTTTCTTTAGGGATACGACAATCACATTTCCGATCCACTAATCGTTCTTTACTGCATCCCTCAATCCCAAACATTGACGCATTCACACGGAAATTGCGTCGCTATGAATTACGAGTACTATGTGTTCTAAGACATTTCCTTCTAAATCGAGTAACGTTTCTATGGAAACGACAGGATTTTCTTTTGGGATACGACAATCACATTTCCGATCCACTAAACATTCTTTACTGCATCCCTCACTCCCAAACATTGACGAATTCACACGGAAATTGCGTCGCTATGAGATACGAGTACTATGTGTTCTAAGACATTTCCTTCGAAATCGAGTAACGTTTCTATGGAAACGACAGGATTTTCTTTTGGGATACGACAATCACATTTCCAATCCACTAAGCGTCCTTTACTGCATCCCTCACTCCCAAACATTGACGAATTCACACAGAAATTGCGTCGCTATGAAATACGAGTACTATGTGTTCTAAGACATTTCCTTCTAAATCGAGTAACGTTTCTATGGAAACGACAGGATTTTCTATTGGGATACGACAATCACATTTCCGATCCACTAATCGTTCTTTACTGCATCCCTCTCTCCCAAACATTGACGAATTCACACGGAAATTGCGTCGCTATGAAATACGAGTACTATGTGTTCTAAGACATTTCCTTCTAAATCGAGTAACGTTTCTATGGAAACGACAGGATTTTCTTTTGGGATACGACAATCACATTTCCGATCCACTAATCCTTCTTTACTGCATCCCTCACTCCCAAGCATTGACGAATTCACACGGAAATTCCGTCGCTATGAATTACGAGTACTATGTGTTCTAAGACATTTCCTTCTAAATCGAGTAACGTTTTTATGGAAACGACAGGATTTTCTTTTGGGATACGACAATCACATTTCCGATCCACTAATCCTTCTTTACTGCATCCCTCACTCCCACGCATTGACGAATTCACACGGAAATTGCGTCGCTATGAAATACGAGTACTATGTGTTCTAAGACATTTCCTTCTAAATCGGGTAACGTTTCTATGGAAACGACAGGATTTTCTTTTGGGATATGACAATCTCGTTTCCGATCCACTAATCCTTCTTTACTGCATCCCTCACTCCCACACATTGACGAATTCACACGGAAATTGCGTCGCTATGAAATACGAGTACTATGTGTTCTAAGACATTTCCTTCTAAATCGAGTAACGTTTCTATGGAAACGACAGGATTTTCTTTTGGGGTACGACAATCTCATTTCCGATCCACTAATCCTTCTTTACTGCATCCCTCACTCCCACACATTGACGAATTCACACGGAAATTGCGTCGCTATGAAATACGAGTACTATGTGTTCTAAGACATTTCCTTCTAAATCGAGCAACGTTTCTATGGAAACGACAGGATTTTCATTTGGGATACGACAATCACATTTCCGATCCACTAATCCTTCTTTACTGCATCCCTCACTCCCAAACATTGACGAATTCACACGGAAATTCCGTCGCTATGAAATACGAGTACTATGTGTTCTAAAACATTTCTTTCTAAATCGAGTAACGTTTCTATGGAAACGACAGGATTTCCTTTTGGGATACGACAATCTCATTTCCGATCCACTAATCCTTCTTTACTGCATCCCTCACTACCACACATTGACGAATTCACACGGAAATTGCGTCGCTATGAAATACGAGCACTATGTGTTCTAAGACATTTCCTTCTAAATCGAGTAACGTTTCTATGGAAACGACAGGATTTTCTTTTGGGATATGACAGTCTCATTTCCGATCCACTAATTCTTCTTTACTGCATCCCTCACTCCCACACATTGACGAATTCACACGGAAATTGCGTCGCTATGAAATACGAGTACTATGGGTTCTACGACTTCTCCTTCTAAATCGAGTAACGTTTCTATGGAAACGACATGATTTTCTTTTGGGATACGACAATCTCATTTCTGATCCACTAATCCTTCTTTACTGCATCGATCACTCCCACACATTGACGAATTCACACAGAAATTCAGTCGCTATGAAATACGAGTACTATGTGTTCTAAGACATTTCCTTCTAAATCGAGTAACGTTTCTATGGAAACGACAGGATTTTCTTTTGGGATACGACAATCTCATTTCCGATCCACTAATCCTCCTTTACTGCATCCCTCACTCCCACACATTGACGAATTCACACGGAAATTGCGTCGCTATGAAATACGAGTACTATGTGTTCTAAGACATTTCCTTCTAAATCGAGTAACGTTTCTATGGAAACGACAGGATTTTCTTTTGGGATACCACAATCTCATTTCCGATCCACTAATCCTTCTTTACTGCATCCCACACTCCCAAACATTGACGAATTCACACGGAAATTCCGTCGCTATGAAATACGAGTACTATGTGTTCTAAGACATTTCCTTCTAAATGGAGCAACGTTTCTATGGAAACGACAGGATTTTCTTTTGGAATACGACAATCACATTTCCGATCCACTAATCCTTCTTTACTGCATCCCTCACTCCCAAACATTGACGAATTCACACGGAAATTACGTCGCTATGAAATAGGAGTACTATGTGTTCTAAAACATTTCTTTCTAAATCGAGTAACGTTTCTATGGAAACGACAGGATTTCCTTTTGGGATACGACAATCTCATTTCCGATCCACTAATCCTACTTTACTGCATCCCTCACTCCCACACATTGACAAATTCACACGGAAATTGCGTCGCTATGAAATACGAGTACTATGTGATCTAAGACATTTCCTTCTAAATCGAGTAACGTTTCTATGGAAACGACAGGATTTTCTTTTGGGATAAGACAGTCTCATTTCCGATCCACTAATTCTTCTTTACTGCATCCCTCACTCCCACACATTGCCGAATTCACACGGAAATTGCGTCGCTATGAAATACGAGTACTATGGGTTCTACGACTTCTCCTTCTAAATCAAGTAACGTTTCTATGGAAACGACAGGATTTTCTTTTGGGTTACGACAATCTCATTTCCGATCCACTAATCCTTCTTTACTGCATCGATCACTCCCACACATTGACGAATTCACACGGAAATTGCGTCGCTATGAAATACGAGTACTATGGGTTCTATGACTTCTCCTTCTAAATCGTGTAACGTTTCAATGGAAACGACAGGATTTTCTTTTGGGATACTACAATCACATTTCCGATCCACTAATCCTTCTTTACTGCATCCCTCACTCCCAAACATTGACGAATTCACACAGAAATTCAGTCGCTATGAAATACGAGTACTATGTGTTCTAAGACATTTCCTTCTAAATCGAGTAACGTTTCTATGGAAACGATAGGATTTTCTTTTGGGATACGACAATCACATTTCCGATCCACTAATCCTTCTATACTGCATTCCTCACTCCCAGACATTGAGGAAATCACACGGAAATTCAGTCGCTATGAAGTACGAGGACTATGTGTTCTAAGACAATTCCTTCTAAATCGAGTAACGTTTCTATGGAAACGACAGGATTTTCTTTTGGGATACGACAATCTCATTTCCGTTCCACTAATCCTTCTTTACTGCATCCCTCACTCCCACACATTGTCGAATTCACACGGAAATTACGTCGCTATGAAATACGAGTACTATGTGTTCTAAGACATTTCCTTCTAAATCGAGTAACGTTTCTATGGAAACAACAGGATTTTGTTTTGGGATACGACAATCACATTTCCGATCCACTAATCCTTCTTTACTGCATCCCTCACTCCCAAACATTGACTAATTCACACGGAAATTCCGTCGCTATGGAATACGAGTACTATGTGTTCTAAGACATTTCCTTCTAAATCGAGTAACGTTTCTATGGAAACGACAGGATTTTCTTTTAAAATACGACAATCTCATTTCCGATCCACTAATCCTTCTTTACTGCATCCCTCACTCCCAAACATTGACGAATTCACACGGAAGTTGCGTCGCTATGAAATGCGAGTACTATGAGTTCTAAGACAGATCCTTCTAAATCGAGTAACGTTTCTATGGAAACGACAGGATTTTCTTTTGGGTATACGACAATCACATTTCCGATCCACTAATCCTTCTTTACTGCATCCCTCACTCCCAAACATTGATGAAATCACACGGAAGTTGCGTCGCTATGAAATGCGAATACTATGTGTTCTAAGACATTTCCTTCTAAATCGAGTAACGTTTCTATGGAAACGACAGGATTTTCTTTTGGGATACGACAATCACATTTCCGATCCAATATTCGTTCATTACTGCATCCCTCACTCCCAAACATTGACGAATTCACACGGAAATTCCGTCGCTATGAAATACGAGTACTATGTGTTCTAAGACATTTCCTTCTAAATCGAGTAACGTTTCTATGGAAACGACAGGATTTTCTTTCGGGATACGACAATCTCATTTCCGATCCACTAATCGTTCTTTACTGCATCCCTCACTCCCAAACATTGACGAATTCACACGGAAATTGCGTCGCTATGAAATACGAGTACTATTTGTTCTAAGACATTTCCTTCTAAATCGAGTAACGTATCTATGGAAACGACAGGATTTTCTTTTGGGATACGACAATCACATTTCCGATCCACTAATCGTTCTTTACTGCATCCCTCACTCCCAAACATTGACGAATTCACACGGAAATTGCGTCGCTATGAAATACGAGTACTATGTGTTCTAAGACATTTCCTTCTAAATCGAGTAACGTTTCTATGGAAACGACAGGATTTTCTTTTGGGATACGACAATCTCATTTCCGATCCACTAACCCTACTTTACTGCATCAATCACTCCCACACATTGACGAATTCACACGGAAATTGCGTCGCTATGAAATACGAGTACTATGTGTTCTAAGACATTTCCTTCTAAATCGAGTAACGTTTCTATGGAAACGACAGGATTTTCTTTTGGGATACGACTATCTCATTTCCGATCCACTAATCCTTCTTTACTGCATCCCACACTCCCAAACATTGACGAATTCACACGGAAATTCCGTCGCTATGAAATACGAGTACAATGTGTTCTAAGACATTTCCTTCTAAATCGAGCAACGTTTCTATGGAAACGACAGGATTTCCTTTTGGGATACGACAATCTCATTTCCGATCCACTAATCCTTCTTTACTGCATACCTCACTCCCACACATTGACGAATTCACACGGAAATTGCGTCGCTATGAAATACGAGTACTATGTGTTCTAAGACATTTCCTTCTAAATCGAGTAACGTTTCTATGGAAACGACAGGATTTTCTTTTGGGATATGACAGTCTCATTTCCGTTCCACTAATTCTTCTTTACTGCATCCCTCACTCCCACACATTGACTAATTCACCCTAAAATTGCGTCGCTATGAAATACGAGTACTATGGGTTCTACGACTTCTCCTTCTAAATCGAGTAACGTTTCTATGGAAACGACAGGATTTTCTTTTGGGATGCGACAATCTCATTTCCGATCCACTAATCCTTCTTTACTGCATCCATCACTCCCACACATTGACGAATTCACACGGAAATTGCGTCGCTATGAATTACGAGTACTATGGGTTCTATGACTTCTCCTTCTAAATCGTGTAACGTTTCTATGGCAACGACAGGATTTTCTTTTGGGATACGACAATCACACATCCGATCCACTAATCCTTCTTTACTGCATCCCTCACTCCCCAACATTGACGAATTCCCACAGAAATTCAGTCGCTATGAAATACGAGTACTATGTGTTCTAAGACATTTCCGTCTAAATCGAGTAACGTTTCTATGGAAACGACAGGATTTTCTTTTGGGATACGACAATCACATTTCCGATCCACTAATCCTTCTTTACTGCATCCCTCACTCCCAAACATTGACGAATTCACACGGAAATTCTGTCGCTATGAAGTACGAGTACTATGTGTTCTAAGACATTTCCTTCTAAATCGAGTAACGTTTCTATGGAAACGACAGGATTTTCTTTTGGGTTACGACAAACTCATTTCCGATCCACTAATCCTTCTTTACTGCATCCCTCACTCCCACACATTGTCGAATTCACACGGAAATTACCTCGCTATGAAATCCGAGTACTATGTGTTCTAAGACATTTCCTTCTAAATCGAGTAACGTTTGTGTGGAAACGACAGGATTTTCTTTTGGGATACGACAATCTCATTTCCGATCCACTAATCCTTCTTTACTGCATCCCTCACTCCCAAACATTGACGAATTCACACGGAAATTCCGTCGCTATGAAATACGAGTACTATGTATTCTAAGACATTTCCATCTAAATCGAGTAACGTTTCTATGGAAACGACAGGATTTTCTTTTTGGATGCGACAATCTCATTTCCGATCCACTAATCCTTCTTTACTGCATTATTCACTCCCACACATTGACGAATTCACACGGAAATTGCGTCGCTATGAAATACGAGTACTATGTGTTCTAAGACATTTCCTTCTAAATCGAGTAACGTTTCTATGGAAACGACAGGATATTCTTTTGGGATACGACAATCACATTTCCGATCCACTAATCGTTCTTTACTGCATCCCTCACTCCCAAACATTGACAAATTCACACGGAAATTGCGTCGCTATGAAATACGAGAACTATGTGTTCTAAAACATTTCCTTCTGAATCGAGTAACGTTTCTATGGAAACGACAGGATTATCTTTTGGGATACGACAATCTCATTTCCGATCCACTAATCGTTCTTTGCTGCATCCCTCACTCCCAAACATTGACGAATTCACACGGAAATTGCGTCGCCATGAAATACGAGGACTATGTGTTCTAAGACATTTCCTTCTAAATCGAGTAACGTTTCTATGGAAATGACAGGATTTTCTATTGGGATACGACAATCACGTTTCCGATCCACTAATCGTTCTTCACTGCATCCCTCACTCCCAAACATTGACGAATTCACACGGAAATTGCGTCGCTATGAAATACGAGTACTATGTGTTCTAAGACATTTCCTTCTAAATCGAGTAACGTTTCTATGGAAACGACAGGATTTTCGTTTGGGATACGACAATCACATTTCCGATCCACTAATCGTTCTTTACTGCATCCCTCAGTCCCAAACATTGACGATTTCACACGGAAATTGCGTCGCTATGAAATACGATTACTATGTGTTCTAAGACAGTTCTTTCTAAATCGAGTAACGTTTCTATGGAAACGACAGGATTTTCTTTTGGGATACGACAATAACATTTTCGATCGACTAATCGTTCTTTACTGCATCCCTCACTCCCAAACATTGACGAATTCACACAGAAATTCAGTCGCTATGAAATACGAGTACTATGTGTTCTAAGACATTTCCTTCTAAATCGAGTAACGTTTCTATGGAAACGACAGGATTTTCTTTTGGGATACGACAATCACATTTCCGATCCACTAATCCTTCTTTACTGCATCCCTCACTCCCAAACATTGACGAAATCACACGGAAATTCAGTCGCTTTGAAGTACGAGTACTATGTGTTCTAAGACATTTCCTTCTAAATCGAGTAACGTTTCTATGGAAACGACAGGATTTTCTTTTGGGATACGACAATCTCATTTCCGATCCACTAATCCTTCTTTACTGCATCCCTCACTCCCACACATTGTCGAATTCACACGGAAATTACGTCGCTATGAAATACGAGTACTATGTGTTCTAAGACATTTCCTTCTAAATCTAGTAACGTTTCTATGGAAACAACAGGATTTTCTTTTGGAATACGACAAATAAATTTCCGATCCACTAATCCTTCTTTACTGCATCCCTCACTCCCAAACATTGACGAATTCACACGGAAATTCCGTCGCTATGAAATACGAGTACTATGTGTTCTAAGACATTTCCTTCTAAATCGAGTAACGTTTCTATGGAAACGACAGGATTTTCTTTTAAAATACGACAATCTCATTTCCGATCCACTAATCCTTCTTTACTGCATCCCTCACTCCCAAACATTGACGAATTCACACGGAAGTTGCGTCGCTATGAAATGCGAGTACTATGTGTTCTAAGACAGGTCCTTCTAAATCGAGTAACGTTTCTATGGAAACGACAGGATTTTCTTTTGGGATACGACAATCTCATTTCCGATCCACTAATCCTTCTTTACTGCATCCCTCACTCCCAAACATTGACGAATTCACACGGAAATTGCGTCGCTATGAAATACGAGTACTATGTGTTCTAAGACATTTCCTTCTAAATCGAGTAACGTTTCTATGGAAACGACAGGATTTTCTTTTGGGATACGACAATCACATTTCCGATCAACTAATCGTTCTTTACTGCATCCCTCACTCCCAAACATTGACGAATTCACACGGAAATTGCGTCGCTATGAAATACGAGTACTATGGGTTCTACGACTTCTCCTTCTAAATCGAGTAACGTTTCTATGGAAACGACAGGATTTTCTTTTGGGATACGACAATCTCATTTCCGATCCACTAATCCTTCTTTACTGCATCCCTCACTCCCACACATTGACGAATTCACACGGAAATTGCGTCGCTATGAAATACGAGTACTATTGGTTCTATGACTTCTCCTTCTAAATCGTGTAACGTTTCTATGGAAACGACAGGATTTTCTTTGGGGATACGACAATCACACCTCCGATCCACTAATCCTTCTTTACTGCATCCCTCACTCCCCAACATTGACGAATTCCCACAGAAATTCAGTCGCTATGAAATACGAGTACTATGTGTTTTAAGACATTTCCGTCTAAATCGAGTAACGTTTCTATGGAAACGACAGGATTTTCTTTTGGGATACGACAATCACATTTCCGATCCACTAATCCTTCTTTACTGCATCCCTCACTCCCAAACACTGACGAAATCACACGGAAATTCAGTCGCTATGAAGTACGAGTACTATGTGTTCTAAGACATTTCCTTCTAAATCGAGTAACGTTTCTATGGAAACGACAGGATTTTCTTTTGGGATACGACAATCTCATTTCCGATCCACTAATCCTTCTTTACTGCATCCCTCACTCCCAAACATTGACGAATTCACACGGAAGTTGCGTCGCTATGAAATGCGAGTACTATGTGTTCTAAGACAGTTCCTTCTAAATCGAGTAACGTTTCTATGGAAACGACAGGATTTTCTTTTGGGATACGACAATCACATTTCCGATCCACTAATCCTTCTTTACTGCATCCCTCACTCCCAAACATTGACGAAATCACACGGAAGTTGCGTCGCTATGAAATGCGAGTACTATGTGTTCTAAGACATTTCCTTCTAAATCGAGTAACGTTTCTATGGAAACGACAGGATTTTCTTTTGGGATACGACAATCACATTTCCGATCCACTAATCCTTCTTTACTGCATCCCTCACTCCCAAACATTGACGAAATCACACGGAAGTTGCGTCGCTATGAAATGCGAGTACTATGTGTTCTAAGACAATTCCTTCTAAATCGAGTAACGTTTCTATGGAAACGACAGGATTTTCTTTTGGGATACGTCAATCACATTTCCGATCCACTAATCCTTCTTTACTGCATCCCTCACTCCCAAACATTGACGAAATCACACGGAAGTTGCGTCGCTATGAAATGCGAGTACTATGTGTTCTAAGACATTTCCTTCTAAATCGAGTAACGTTTCTATGGAAACGACAGGATTTTCTTTTGGGATACGACAATCACATTTCCGATCCAATAATCGTTCATTACTGCATCCCTCACTCCCAAACTTTGACGAATTCACACGGAAATTCCGTCGCTATGAAATACGATTACTATGTGTTCTAAGACATTTCTTTCTAAATCGAGTAACGTTTCTATGGAAACGACAGGATTTTCTTTTGGGATACGACAATAACATTTCCGAACGACTAATCGTTCTTTACTGCATCCCTCACTCCCAAACATTGACGAATTCACACAGAAATTCAGTCGCTATGAAATACGGGTACTATGTGTTCTAAGACATTTCCTTCTAAATCGAGTAACGTTTCTATGGAAACGACAGGATTTTCTTTTGGGATACGACAATCACATTTCCGATCCACTAATCCTTCTTTACTGCATCCCTCACTCCCAAACATTGAAGAAATCACACGGAAATTCAGTCGCTATGAAGTACGAGTACTATGTATTCTAAGACATTTCCTTCTAAATCGAGTAACGTTTCTATGGAAACGACAGGATTTCCTTTTGGGATACGACAATCTCATTTCCGATCCACTAATCCTTCTTTACTGCATCCCTCACTCCCACACATTGTCGAATTCACACGGAAATTACGTCGCTATGAAATACGAGTACTATGTGTTCTAAGACATTTCCTTCTAAATCGAGTAACGTTTCTATGGAAACAACAGGATTTTCTTTTGGGATACGACAATCACATTTCCGATCCACTAATCCTTCTTTACTGCATCCCTCACTTCCAAACATTGACGAATTCACACGGAAATTCCGTCGCTATGAAATACGAGTACTATGTGTTCTAAGACATTTCCTTCTAAATCGAGTAACGTTTCTATGGAAACGACAGGATTTTCTTTTAAAATACGACAATCTGATTTCCGATCCACTAATCCTTCTTTACTGCATCCCTCACTCCCAAACATTGACGAATTCACACGGAAGTTGCGTCGCTATGAAATGCGAGTACTATGTGTTCTAAGACATTTCCTTCTAAATCGAGTAACGTTTCTATGGAAACGACAGGATTTCCTTTTGGGATACGACAATCTCATTTCCGATCCACTAATCCTTCTTCACTGCATCCCTCACTCCCACACATTGTCGAATTCACACGGAAATTACGTCGCTATGAAATACGAGTACTATGTGTTCTAAGACATTTCCTTCTAAATCGAGTAACGTTTCTATGGAAACAACAGGATTTTCTTTTGGGATACGACAATCACATTTCCGATCCACTAATCCTTCTTTACTGCATCCCTCACTCCCAAACATTGACGAATTCACACGGAAATTCCGTCGCTATGAAATACGAGTACTATGTGTTCTAAGACATTTCCTTCTAAATCGAGTAGCGTTTCTATGGAAACGACAGGATTTTCTTTTAAAATACGACAATCTCATTTCCGATCCACTAATCCTTCTTTACTGCATCCCTCACTCCCAAACATTGACGAATTCACACGGAAGTTGCGTCGCTATGAAATGCGAGTACTATGTGTTCTAAGACAGTTCCTTCTAAATCGAGTAACGTTTCTATGGAAACGACAGGATTTTCTTTTGGGATACGACAATCACATTTCCGATCCACTAATCCTTCTTTACTGCATCCCTCACTCCCAAACATTGACGAAATCACACGGAAGTTGCGTCGCTATGAAATGCGAGTACTATGTGTTCTAAGACATTTCCTTCTAAATCGAGTAACGTTTCTATGGAAACGACAGGATTTTCTTTTGGGATACGACAATCTCATTTCCGATCCACTAATCCTTCTTTACTGCATCCCTCACTCCCAAACATTGGAGAATTCACACGGAAATTCCGTCGCTATGAAATACGAGTACTATGTGTTCTAAAACATTTCTTTCTAAATCGAGTAACGTTTCTATGGAAACGACAGGATTTCCTTTTGGGATACGACAATCTCATTTCCGATCCACTAATCCTTATTTACTGCATCCCTCACTCCCACACATTGACGAATTCACACGGAAATTGCGTCGCTATGAAATACGAGTACTATGTGTTCTAAGACATTTCCTTCTAAATCGAGTAACGTTTCTATGGAAACGACAGGATTTTCTTTTGGGATATGACAGTCTCATTTCCGATCCACTAATTCTTCTTTACTGCATCCCTCACTCCCACACATTGGCGAATTCACCCTAAAATTGCGTCGCTATGAAATACGAGTACTATGGGTTCTACGACTTCTCCTTCTAAATCGAGTAACGTTTCTATGGAAACGACAGGATTTTCTTTTGGGATACGACAATCTCATTTCCGATCCACTAATCCTTCTTTACTGCATCCCTCACTCCCACACATTGACGAATTCACACGGAAATTGCGTCGCTATGAAATACGAGTACTATTGGTTCTATGACTTCTCCTTCTAAATCGTGTAACGTTTCTATGGAAACGACAGGATTTTCTTTGGGGATACGACAATCACACCTCCGATCCACTAATCCTTCTTTACTGCATCCCTCACTCCCCAACATTGACGAATTCCCACAGAAATTCAGTCGCTATGAAATACGAGTACTATGTGTTTTAAGACATTTCCGTCTAAATCGAGTAACGTTTCTATGGAAACGACAGGATTTTCTTTTGGGATACGACAATCTCATTTCCGATCCACTAATCCTTCTTTACTGCATCCCTCACTCCCAAACATTGACGAATTCACACGGAAATTGCGTCGCTATGAAATACGAGTACTATGTGTTCTAAGACATTTCCTTCTAAATCGAGTAACGTTTCTATGGAAACGACAGGATTTTCTTTTGGGATACGACAATCTCATTTCCGATCCACTAATCCTTCTTTACTGCATCCCTCACTCCCAAACATTGACGAATTCACACGGAAATTGCGTCGCTATGAAATACGAGTACTATGTGTTCTAAGACATTTCCTTCTAAATCGAGTAACGTTTCTATGGAAATGACAGTATTTTCTTTTGGGATACGACAATCACATTTCCGATCCACTAAACGTTCTTTACTGCATCCCACACTCCCAAACATTGACGAATTCACACGGAAATTGCGTCGCTATGAAATACGAGTACTATGTGTTCTAAAACATTTCCTTCTAAATCGAGTAACGTTTCTATGGAAACGACAGGATTAACTTTTGGGATACGACAATCTCATTTCCGATCCACTAATCGTTCTTTGCTGCATCCCTCACTCCCAAACATTGACGAATTCACACGGAAATTGCGTCGCCATGAAATACGAGTACTATGTGTTCTAAGACATTTCCTCCTAAATCGAGTAACGTTTCTATGGAAACGACAGGATTTTCTTTTGGGTTACGACAATCTCATTTCCGATCCACTAATCCTTCTTTACAGCATCCCTCACTCCCAAACATTGACGAATTCACACGGAAATTCCGTCGCTATGAAATACGAGTACTATGTGTTCTAAGACATTTCCTTCTAAATCGAGTAACGTTTCTATGGAAACGACAGGATTTTCTTTTGGGATACGACAATCTCATTTCCGATCCACTAATCCTTCTTTACTGCATCCCTCACTCCCAAACATTGACGAATTCACACGGAAATTGCGTCGCTATGAAATACGAGTACTATGTGTTCTAAGACATTTCCTTCTAAATCGAGTAACGTTTCTATGGAAACGACAGGATTTTCTTTTGGGTTACGACAATCTCATTTCCGATCCACTAATCCTTCTTTATTGCATCCCTCACTCCCAAACATTGACGAATTCACACGGAAATTCCGTCGCTATGAAATACGAGTACTATGTGTTCTAAGAAATTTCCTTCTAAATCGAGTAACGTTTCTATGGAAACGACAGGATTTTCTTTTGGGATACGACAATCTCATTTCCGATCCACTAATCCTTCTTTACTGCATCCCTCACTCCCAAACATTGACGAATTCACACGGAAATTGCGTCGCTATGAAATACGAGTACTATGTGTTCTAAAACATTTCCTTCTAAATCGAGTAACGTTTCTATGGAAACGACAGGATTTTCTTTTGGGATACGACAATCTCATTTCCGATCCACTAATCGTTCTTTGCTGCATCCCTCACTCCCAAACATTGACGAATTCACACGGAAATTGCGTCGCCATGAAATACGAGTACTATGTGTTCTAAGACATTTCCTTCTAAATCGAGTAACGTTTCTATGGAAACGACAGGATTTTCTTTTGGGTTACGACAATCTCATTTCCGATCCACTAATCCTTCTTTACTGCATCCCTCACTCCCAAACATTGACGAATTCACACGGAAATTCCGTCGCTATGAAATACGAGTACTATGTGTTCTAAGACATTTCCTTCTAAATCGAGTAACGTTTCTATGGAAACGACAGGATTTTCTTTTGGGATACGACAATCTCATTTCCGATCCACTAATCCTTCTTTACTGCATCCCTCACTCCCAAACATTGACGAATTCACACGGAAATTGCGTCGCTATGAAATACGAGTACTATGTGTTCTAAGACATTTCCTTCTAAATCGAGTAACGTTTCTATGGAAACGACAGGATTTTCTTTTGGGTTACGACAATCTCATTTCCGATCCACTAATCCTTCTTTACTGCATCCCTCACTCCCAAACATTGACGAATTCACACGGAAATTCCGTCGCTATGAAATACGAGTACTATGTGTTCTAAGACATTTCCTTCTAAATCGAGTAACGTTTCTATGGAAACGACAGGATTTTCTTTTGGGATACGACAATCTCATTTCCGATCCACTAATCCTTCTTTACTGCATCCCTCACTCCCAAACATTGACGAATTCACACGGAAATTGCGTCGCTATGAAATACGAGTACTATGTGTTCTAAGACATTTCCTTCTAAATCGAGTAACGTTTCTATGGAAACGACAGTATTTTCTTTTGGGATACGACAATCACATTTCCGATCCACTAAACGTTCTATACTGCATCCCACACTCCCAAACATTGACGAATTCACACGGAAATTGCGTCGCTATGAAATACGAGTACTATGTGTTCTAAAACATTTCCTTCTAAATCGAGTAACGTTTCTTTGGAAACGACAGGATTTTCTTTTGGGATACGACAATCTCATTTCCGATCCACTAATCGTTCTTTGCTGCATCCCTCACTCCCAAACATTGACGAATTCACACGGAAATTCCGTCGCTATGAAATACGAGTACTATGTGTTCTAAGACATTTCCTTCTAAATCGAGTAACGTTTCTATGGAAACGATAGGATTTTCTTTTGGGATACGACAATCACATTTCCGATCCACTAATCCTTCTATACTGCATTCCTCACTCCCAGACATTGAGGAAATCACACGGAAATTCAGTCGCTATGAAGTACGAGTACTATGTGTTCTAAGACAATTCCTTCTAAATCGAGTAACGTTTCTATGGAAACGACAGGATTTTCTTTTGGGATACGACAATCTCATTTCCGATCCACTAATCCTTCTTTACTGCATCCCTCACTCCCACACATTGTCGAATTCACACGGAAATTACGTCGCTATGAAATACGAGTACTATGTGTTCTAAGACATTTCCTTCTAAATCGAGTAACGTTTCTATGGAAACAACAGGATTTTGTTTTGGGATACGACAATCACATTTCCGATCCACTAATCCTTCTTTACTGCATCCCTCACTCCCAAACATTGACTAATTCACACGGAAATTCCGTCGCTATGGAATACGAGTACTATGTGTTCTAAGACATTTCCTTCTAAATCGAGTAACGTTTCTATGGAAACGACAGGATTTTCTTTTAAAATACGACAATCTCATTTCCGATCCACTAATCCTTCTTTACTGCATCCCTCACTCCCAAACATTGACGAATTCACACGGAAGTTGCGTCGCTATGAAATGCGAGTACTATGTGTTCTAAGACAGATCCTTCTAAATCGAGTAACGTTTCTATGGAAATGACAGGATTTTCTTTTGGGTATACGACAATCACATTTCCGATCCACTAATCCTTCTTTACTGCATCCCTCACTCCCAAACATTGATGAAATCACACGGAAGTTGCGTCGCTATGAAATGCGAATACTATGTGTTCTAAGACATTTCCTTCTAAATCGAGTAACGTTTCTATGGAAACGACAGGATTTTCTTTTGGGATACGACAATCACATTTCCGATCCAATATTCGTTCATTACTGCATCCCTCACTCCCAAACATTGACGAATTCACACGGAAATTCCGTCGCTATGAAATACGAGTACTATGTGTTCTAAGACATTTCCTTCTAAATCGAGTAACGTTTCTATGGAAACGACAGGATTTTCTTTCGGGATACGACAATCTCATTTCCGATCCACTAATCGTTCTTTACTGCATCCCTCACTCCCAAACATTGACGAATTCACACGGAAATTGCGTCGCTATGAAATACGAGTACTATTTGTTCTAAGACATTTCCTTCTAAATCGAGTAACGTATCTATGGAAACGACAGGATTTTCTTTTGGGATACGACAATCACATTTCCGATCCACTAATCGTTCTTTACTGCATCCCTCACTCCCAAACATTGACGAATTCACACGGAAATTGCGTCGCTATGAAATACGAGTACTATGTGTTCTAAGACATTTCCTTCTAAACCGAGTAACGTTTCTATGGAAACGACAGGATTTTCTTTTGGGATACGACAATCTCATTTCCGATCCACTAACCCTACTTTACTGCATCAATCACTCCCACACATTGACGAATTCACACGGAAATTGCGTCGCTATGAAATACGAGTACTATGTGTTCTAAGACATTTCCTTCTAAATCGAGTAACGTTTCTATGGAAACGACAGGATTTTCTTTTGGGATACGACTATCTCATTTCCGATCCACTAATCCTTCTTTACTGCATCCCACACTCCCAAACATTGACGAATTCACACGGAAATTCCGTCGCTATGAAATACGAGTACAATGTGTTCTAAGACATTTCCTTCTAAATCGAGCAACGTTTCTATGGAAACGACAGGATTTCCTTTTGGGATACGACAATCTCATTTCCGATCCACTAATCCTTCTTTACTGCATACCTCACTCCCACACATTGACGAATTCACACGGAAATTGCGTCGCTATGAAATACGAGTACTATGTGTTCTAAGACATTTCCTTCTAAATCGAGTAACGTTTCTATGGAAACGACAGGATTTTCTTTTGGGATATGACAGTCTCATTTCCGTTCCACTAATTCTTCTTTACTGCATCCCTCACTCCCACACATTGACTAATTCACCCTAAAATTGCGTCGCTATGAAATACGAGTACTATGGGTTCTACGACTTCTCCTTCTAAATCGAGTAACGTTTCTATGGAAACGACAGGATTTTCTTTTGGGATACGACAATCTCATTTCCGATCCACTAATCCTTCTTTACTGCATCCATCACTCCCACACATTGACGAATTCACACGGAAATTGCGTCGCTATGAATTACGAGTACTATGGGTTCTATGACTTCTCCTTCTAAATCGTGTAACGTTTCTATGGCAACGACAGGATTTTCTTTTGGGATACGACAATCACACATCCGATCCACTAATCCTTCTTTACTGCATCCCTCACTCCCCAACATTGACGAATTCCCACAGAAATTCAGTCGCTATGAAATACGAGTACTATGTGTTCTAAGACATTTCCGTCTAAATCGAGTAACGTTTCTATGGAAACGACAGGATTTTCTTTTGGGATACGACAATCACATTTCCGATCCACTAATCCTTCTTTACTGCATCCCTCACTCCCAAACATTGACGAATTCACACGGAAATTCTGTCGCTATGAAGTACGAGTACTATGTGTTCTAAGACATTTCCTTCTAAATCGAGTAACGTTTCTATGGAAACGACAGGATTTTCTTTTGGGTTACGACAAACTCATTTCCGATCCACTAATCCTTCTTTACTGCATCCCTCACTCCCACACATTGTCGAATTCACACGGAAATTACCTCGCTATGAAATACGAGTACTATGTGTTCTAAGACATTTCCTTCTAAATCGAGTAACGTTTGTGTGGAAACGACAGGATTTTCTTTTGGGATACGACAATCTCATTTCCGATCCACTAATCCTTCTTTACTGCATCCCTCACTCCCAAACATTGACGAATTCACACGGAAATTCCGTCGCTATGAAATACGAGTACTATGTATTCTAAGACATTTCCATCTAAATCGAGTAACGTTTCTATGGAAACGACAGGATTTTCTTTTTGGATACGACAATCTCATTTCCGATCCACTAATCCTTCTTTACTGCATTATTCACTCCCACACATTGACGAATTCACACGGAAATTGCGTCGCTATGAAATACGAGTACTATGTGTTCTAAGACATTTCCTTCTAAATCGAGTAACGTTTCTATGGAAACGACAGGATATTCTTTTGGGATACGACAATCACATTTCCGATCCACTAATCGTTCTTTACTGCATCCCTCACTCCCAAACATTGACAAATTCACACGGAAATTGCGTCGCTATGAAATACGAGAACTATGTGTTCTAAAACATTTCCTTCTGAATCGAGTAACGTTTCTATGGAAACGACAGGATTATCTTTTGGGATACGACAATCTCATTTCCGATCCACTAATCGTTCTTTGCTGCATCCCTCACTCCCAAACATTGACGAATTCACACGGAAATTGCGTCGCCATGAAATACGAGGACTATGTGTTCTAAGACATTTTCTTCTAAATCGAGTAACGTTTCTATGGAAATGACAGGATTTTCTATTGGGATACGACAATCACGTTTCCGATCCACTAATCGTTCTTCACTGCATCCCTCACTCCCAAACATTGACGAATTCACACGGAAATTGCGTCGCTATGAAATACGAGTACTATGTGTTCTAAGACATTTCCTTCTAAATCGAGTAACGTTTCTATGGAAACGACAGGATTTTCGTTTGGGATACGACAATCACATTTCCGATCCACTAATCGTTCTTTACTGCATCCCTCAGTCCCAAACATTGACGATTTCACACGGAAATTGCGTCGCTATGAAATACGATTACTATGTGTTCTAAGACAGTTCTTTCTAAATCGAGTAACGTTTCTATGGAAACGACAGGATTTTCTTTTGGGATACGACAATAACATTTTCGATCGACTAATCGTTCTTTACTGCATCCCTCACTCCCAAACATTGACGAATTCACACAGAAATTCAGTCGCTATGAAATACGAGTACTATGTGTTCTAAGACATTTCCTTCTAAATCGAGTAACGTTTCTATGGAAACGACAGGATTTTCTTTTGGGATACGACAATCACATTTCCGATCCACTAATCCTTCTTTACTGCATCCCTCACTCCCAAACATTGACGAAATCACACGGAAATTCAGTCGCTTTGAAGTACGAGTACTATGTGTTCTAAGACATTTCCTTCTAAATCGAGTAACGTTTCTATGGAAACGACAGGATTTTCTTTTGGGATACGACAATCTCATTTCCGATCCACTAATCCTTCTTTACTGCATCCCTCACTCCCACACATTGTCGAATTCACACGGAAATTACGTCGCTATGAAATACGAGTACTATGTGTTCTAAGACATTTCCTTCTAAATCTAGTAACGTTTCTATGGAAACAACAGGATTTTCTTTTGGGATACGACAAATAAATTTCCGATCCACTAATCCTTCTTTACTGCATCCCTCACTCCCAAACATTGACGAATTCACACGGAAATTCCGTCGCTATGAAATACGAGTACTATGTGTTCTAAGACATTTCCTTCTAAATCGAGTAACGTTTCTATGGAAACGACAGGATTTTCTTTTAAAATACGACAATCTCATTTCCGATCCACTAATCCTTCTTTACTGCATCCCTCACTCCCAAACATTGACGAATTCACACGGAAGTTGCGTCGCTATGAAATGCGAGTACTATGTGTTCTAAGACAGGTCCTTCTAAATCGAGTAACGTTTCTATGGAAACGACAGGATTTTCTTTTGGGATACGACAATCTCATTTCCGATCCACTAATCCTTCTTTACTGCATCCCTCACTCCCAAACATTGACGAATTCACACGGAAATTGCGTCGCTATGAAATACGAGTACTATGTGTTCTAAGACATTTCCTTCTAAATCGAGTAACGTTTCTATGGAAACGACAGGATTTTCTTTTGGGATACGACAATCACATTTCCGATCAACTAATCGTTCTTTACTGCATCCCTCACTCCCAAACATTGACGAATTCACACGGAAATTGCGTCGCTATGAAATACGATTACTATGTGTTCTAAGACAGTTCTTTCTAAATCGAGTAACGTTTCTATGGAAACGACAGGATTTTCTTTTGGGATACGACAATAACATTTTCGATCGACTAATCGTTCTTTACTGCATCCCTCACTCCCAAACATTGACGAATTCACACAGAAATTCAGTCGCTATGAAATACGAGTACTATGTGTTCTAAGACATTTCCTTCTAAATCGAGTAACGTTTCTATGGAAACGACAGGATTTTCTTTTGGGATACGACAATCACATTTCCGATCCACTAATCCTTCTTTACTGCATCCCTCACTCCCAAACATTGACGAAATCACACGGAAATTCAGTCGCTTTGAAGTACGAGTACTATGTGTTCTAAGACATTTCCTTCTAAATCGAGTAACGTTTCTATGGAAACGACAGGATTTTCTTTTGGGATACGACAATCTCATTTCCGATCCACTAATCCTTCTTTACTGCATCCCTCACTCCCACACATTGTCGAATTCACACGGAAATTACGTCGCTATGAAATACGAGTACTATGTGTTCTAAGACATTTCCTTCTAAATCTAGTAACGTTTCTATGGAAACAACAGGATTTTCTTTTGGGATACGACAAATAAATTTCCGATCCACTAATCCTTCTTTACTGCATCCCTCACTCCCAAACATTGACGAATTCACACGGAAATTCCGTCGCTATGAAATACGAGTACTATGTGTTCTAAGACATTTCCTTCTAAATCGAGTAACGTTTCTATGGAAACGACAGGATTTTCTTTTAAAATACGACAATCTCATTTCCGATCCACTAATCCTTCTTTACTGCATCCCTCACTCCCAAACATTGACGAATTCACACGGAAGTTGCGTCGCTATGAAATGCGAGTACTATGTGTTCTAAGACAGGTCCTTCTAAATCGAGTAACGTTTCTATGGAAACGACAGGATTTTCTTTTGGGATACGACAATCTCATTTCCGATCCACTAATCCTTCTTTACTGCATCCCTCACTCCCAAACATTGACGAATTCACACGGAAATTGCGTCGCTATGAAATACGAGTACTATGTGTTCTAAGACATTTCCTTCTAAATCGAGTAACGTTTCTATGGAAACGACAGGATTTTCTTTTGGGATACGACAATCACATTTCCGATCAACTAATCGTTCTTTACTGCATCCCTCACTCCCAAACATTGACGAATTCACACGGAAATTGCGTCGCTATGAAATACGAGTACTATGTGTTCTAAAACATTTCCTTCTAAATCGAGTAACGTTTCTATGGAAACGACAGGATTTTCTTTTGGGATACGACAATCTCATTTCCGATCCACTAATCGTTCTTTGCTGCATCCCTCACTCCCAAACATTGACGAATTCACACGGAAATTGCGTCGCCATGATATACGAGTACTATGTGTTCTAAGACATTTCCTTCTAAATCGAGTAACGTTTCTATGGAAACGACAGGATTTTCTTTTGGGATACGACAATCACATTTCCAAACGACTAATCGTTCTTTACTTCATCCCTCACCCCCAAACATTGACGAATTCACACAGAAATTCAGTCGCTATGAAATACGATTACTATGTGTTCTAAGACAATTCTTTCTAAATCGAGTAACGTTTCTATGGAAACGACAGGATTTTCTTTTGGGATACGACAATAACATTTCCAAACGACTAATCGTTCTTTACTTCATCCCTCACTCCCAAACATTGACGAATTCACACAGAAATTCAGTCGCTATGAAATACGAGTACTATGTGTTCTAAGACATTTCCTTCTAAATCGAGTAACGTTTCTATGGAAACGACAGGATATTCTTTTGGGATACGACAATCACATTTCCGATCCACTAATCCTTCTTTACTGCATCCCTCACTCCCAAACATTGACGAAATCACACGGAAATTCAGTCGCTATGAAGTACGAGTACTATGTGTTCTAAGACATTTCCTTCTAAATCGAGTAACGTTTCTATGGAAACGACAGGATTTTCTTTTGGGATACGACAATCTCATTTCCGATCCACTAATCCTTCTTTACTGCATCCCTCACTCCCACACATTGTCGAATTCACACGGAAATTACGTCGCTATGAAATACGAGTACTATGTGTTCTAAGACATTTCCTTCTAAATCGAGTAACGTTTCTATGGAATCGACAGGATTTTCTTTTAAAATACGACAATCTCATTTCCGATCCACTATTCCTTCTTTACTGCATCCCTCACTCCCAAACATTGACGAATTCACACGGAAGTTGCGTCGCTATGAAATGCGAGTACTATGTGTTCTAAGACAGTTCCTTCTAAATCGAGTAACGTTTCTATGGAAACGACAGGATTTTCTTTTGGGATACGTCAATCACATTTCCGATCCACTAATCCTTCTTTACTGCATCCCTCACTCCCAAACATTGACGAAATCACACGGAAGTTGCGTCGCTATGAAATGCGAGTACTATGTGTTCTAAGACATTTCCTTCTAAATCGAGTAACGTTTCTATGGAAACGACAGGATTTTCTTTTGGGATACGACAATCACATTTCCGATCCAATAATCGTTCATTACTGCATCCCTCACTCCCAAACATTGACGAATTCACACGGAAATTCCGTCGCTATGAAATACGATTACTATGTGTTCTAAGACATTTCTTTCTAAATCGAGTAACGTTTCTATGGAAACGACAGGATTTTCTTTTGGGATACGACAATAACATTTCCGAACGACTAATCGTTCTTTACTGCATCCCTCACTCCCAAACATTGACGAATTCACACAGAAATTCAGTCGCTATGAAATACGAGTACTATGTGTTCTAAGACATTTCCTTCTAAATCGAGTAACGTTTCTATGGAAACGACAGGATTTTCTTTTGGGATACGACAATCACATTTCCGATCCACTAATCCTTCTTTACTGCATCCCTCACTCCCAAACATTGAAGAAATCACACGGAAATTCCGTCGCTATGAAATACGAGTACTATGTGTTCTAAGACATTTCCTTCTAAATCGAGTAACGTTTCTATGGAAACGACAGGATTTTCTTTTAAAATACGACAATCTGATTTCCGATCCACTAATCCTTCTTTACTGCATCCCTCACTCCCAAACATTGACGAATTCACACGGAAGTTGCGTCGCTATGAAATGCGAGTACTATGTGTTCTAAGACATTTCCTTCTAAATCGAGTAACGTTTCTATGGAAACGACAGGATTTTCTTTTAAAATACGACAATCTCATTTCCGATCCACTAATCCTTCTTTACTGCATCCCTCACTCCCAAACATTGACGAATCACACGGAAGTTGCGTCGCTATGAAATGCGAGTACTATGTGTTCTAAGACAGTTCCTTCTAAATCGAGTAACGTTTCTATGGAAACGAC
The DNA here is from genome assembly GCF_021461385.2 of Schistocerca piceifrons. Classification (NCBI taxonomy): domain Eukaryota; kingdom Metazoa; phylum Arthropoda; class Insecta; order Orthoptera; family Acrididae; genus Schistocerca; species Schistocerca piceifrons. The sequence continues at coordinate 2,003,819 of NW_025728281.1, forward strand.
AGGATTTTCTTTTGGGATACGACAATCACATTTCCGATCCACTAATCCTTCTTTACTGCATCCCTCACTCCCAAACATTGACGAAATCACACGGAAGTTGCGTCGCTATGAAATGCGAGTACTATGTGTTCTAAGACATTTCCTTCTAAATCGAGTAACGTTTCTATGGAAACGACAGGATTTTCTTTTGGGATACGACAATCTCATTTCCGATCCACTAATCCTTCTTTACTGCATCCCTCACTCCCAAACATTGGAGAATTCACACGGAAATTCCGTCGCTATGAAATACGAGTACTATGTGTTCTAAAACATTTCTTTCTAAATCGAGTAACGTTTCTATGGAAACGACAGGATTTCCTTTTGGGATACGACAATCTCATTTCCGATTAACTAATCCTTATTTACTGCATCCCTCACTCCCACACATTGACGAATTCACACGGAAATTGCGTCGCTATGAAATACGAGTACTATGTGTTCTAAGACATTTCCTTCTAAATCGAGTAACGTTTCTATGGAAACGACAGGATTTTCTTTTGGGATATGACAGTCTCATTTCCGATCCACTAATTCTTCTTTACTGCATCCCTCACTCCCACACATTGGCGAATTCACCCTAAAATTGCGTCGCTATGAAATACGAGTACTATGGGTTCTACGACTTCTCCTTCTAAATCGAGTAACGTTTCTATGGAAACGACAGGATTTTCTTTTGGGATACGACAATCTCATTTCCGATCCACTAATCCTTCTTTACTGCATCCCTCACTCCCACACATTGACGAATTCACACGGAAATTGCGTCGCTATGAAATACGAGTACTATTGGTTCTATGACTTCTCCTTCTAAATCGTGTAACGTTTCTATGGAAACGACAGGATTTTCTTTGGGGATACGACAATCACACCTCCGATCCACTAATCCTTCTTTACTGCATCCCTCACTCCCCAACATTGACGAATTCCCACAGAAATTCAGTCGCTATGAAATACGAGTACTATGTGTTTTAAGACATTTCCGTCTAAATCGAGTAACGTTTCTATGGAAACGACAGGATTTTCTTTTGGGATACGACAATCACATTTCCGATCCACTAATCCTTCTTTACTGCATCCCTCACTCCCAAACACTGACGAAATCACACGGAAATTCAGTCGCTATGAAGTACGAGTACTATGTGTTCTAAGACATTTCCTTCTAAATCGAGTAACGTTTCTATGGAAACGACAGGATTTTCTTTTGGGATACGACAATCTCATTTCCGATCCACTAATCCTTCTTTACTGCATCCCTCACTCCCAAACATTGACGAATTCACACGGAAATTGCGTCGCTATGAAATACGAGTACTATGTGTTCTAAGACATTTCCTTCTAAATCGAGTAACGTTTCTATGGAAACGACAGGATTTTCTTTTGGGATACGACAATCTCATTTCCGACCCACTAATCCTTCTTTACTGCATCCCTCACTCCCAAACATTGACGAATTCACACGGAAATTGCGTCGCTATGAAATACGAGTACTATGTGTTCTAAGACATTTCCTTCTAAATCGAGTAACGTTTCTATGGAAATGACAGTATTTTCTTTTGGGATACGACAATCACATTTCCGATCCACTAAACGTTCTTTACTGCATCCCACACTCCCAAACATTGACGAATTCACACGGAAATTGCGTCGCTATGAAATACGAGTACTATGTGTTCTAAAACATTTCCTTCTAAATCGAGTAACGTTTCTATGGAAACGACAGGATTTTCTTTTGGGATACGACAATCTCATTTCCGATCCACTAATCGTTCTTTGCTGCATCCCTCACTCCCAAACATTGACGAATTCACACGGAAATTGCGTCGCCATGAAATACGAGTACTATGTGTTCTAAGACATTTCCTCCCAAATCGAGTAACGTTTCTATGGAAACGACAGGATTTTCTTTTGGGTTACGACAATCTCATTTCCGATCCACTAATCCTTCTTTACAGCATCCCTCACTCCCAAACATTGACGAATTCACACGGAAATTCCGTCGCTATGAAATACGAGTACTATGTGTTCTAAGACATTTCCTTCTAAATCGAGTAACGTTTCTATGGAAACGACAGGATTTACTTTTGGGATACGACAATCTCATTTCCGATCCACTAATCCTTCTTTACTGCATCCCTCACTCCCAAACATTGACGAATTCACACGGAAATTGCGTCGCTATGAAATACGAGTACTATGTGTTCTAAGACATTTCCTTCTAAATCGAGTAACGTTTCTATGGAAACGACAGGATTTTCTTTTGGGTTACGACAATCTCATTTCCGATCCACTAATCCTTCTTTACTGCATCCCTCACTCCCAAACATTGACGAATTCACACGGAAATTCCGTCGCTATGAAATACGAGTACTATGTGTTCTAAGAAATTTCCTTCTAAATCGAGTAACGTTTCTATGGAAACGACAGGATTTTCTTTTGGGATACGACAATCTCATTTCCGATCCACTAATCCTTCTTTACTGCATCCCTCACTCCCAAACATTGACGAATTCACACGGAAATTGCGTCGCTATGAAATACGAGTACTATGTGTTCTAAAACATTTCCTTCTAAATCGAGTAACGTTTCTATGGAAACGACAGGATTTTCTTTTGGGATACGACAATCTCATTTCCGATCCACTAATCGTTCTTTGCTGCATCCCTCACTCCCAAACATTGACGAATTCACACGGAAATTGCGTCGCCATGAAATACGAGTACTATGTGTTCTAAGACATTTCCTTCTAAATCGAGTAACGTTTCTATGGAAACGACAGGATTTTCTTTTGGGTTACGACAATCTCATTTCCGATCCACTAATCCTTCTTTACTGCATCCCTCACTCCCAAACATTGACGAATTCACACGGAAATTCCGTCGCTATGAAATACGAGTACTATGTGTTCTAAGACATTTCCTTCTAAATCGAGTAACGTTTCTATGGAAACGACAGGATTTTCTTTTGGGATACGACAATCTCATTTCCGATCCACTAATCCTTCTTTACTGCATCCCTCACTCCCAAACATTGACGAATTCACACGGAAATTGCGTCGCTATGAAATACGAGTACTATGTGTTCTAAGACATTTCCTTCTAAATCGAGTAACGTTTCTATGGAAACGACAGGATTTTCTTTTGGGTTACGACAATCTCATTTCCGATCCACTAATCCTTCTTTACTGCATCCCTCACTCCCAAACATTGACGAATTCACACGGAAATTCCGTCGCTATGAAATACGAGTACTATGTGTTCTAAGACATTTCCTTCTAAATCGAGTAACGTTTCTATGGAAACGACAGGATTTTCTTTTGGGATACGACAATCTCATTTCCGATCCACTAATCCTTCTTTACTGCATCCCTCACTCCCAAACATTGACGAATTCACACGGAAATTGCGTCGCTATGAAATACGAGTACTATGTGTTCTAAGACATTTCCTTCTAAATCGAGTAACGTTTCTATGGAAACGACAGTATTTTCTTTTGGGATACGACAATCACATTTCCGATCCACTAAACGTTCTTTACTGCATCCCACACTCCCAAACATTGACGAATTCACACGGAAATTGCGTCGCTATGAAATACGAGTACTATGTGTTCTAAAACATTTCCTTCTAAATCGAGTAACGTTTCTATGGAAACGACAGGATTTTCTTTTGGGATACGACAATCTCATTTCCGATCCACTAATCGTTCTTTGCTGCATCCCTCACTCCCAAACATTGACGAATTCACACGGAAATTGCGTCGCCATGAAATACGAGTACTATGTGTTCTAAGACATTTCCTTCTAAATCGAGTAACGTTTCTATGGAAACGACAGGATTTTCTTTTGGGATACGACAATCACATTTCCGATCCACTAATCGTTCTTTACTGCATCCCTCACTCCCAAACATTGACGAATTCACACGGAAATTGCGTCGCTATGAAATACGAGTACTATGTGTTCTAAGACATTTCCTTCTAAATCGAGTAACGTTTCTATGGAAACGACAGGATTTTCTTTTGGGATACGACAATCACATTTCCGATCCACTAATCGTTCTTTACTGCATCCCTCACTCCCAAACATTGACGATTTCACACGGAAATTGCGTCGCTATGAAATACGAGTACTATGTGTTCTAAGACATTTCTTTCTAAATCGAGTAACGTTTCTATGGAAACGACAGGATTTTCTTTTGGGATACGACAATCACATTTCCAATCGACTAATCGTTCTTTACTGCATCCCTCACTCCCAAACATTGACGAATTCACACGAAAATTGCGTCGCTATGAAATACGAGTACTATGTGTTCTAAGACATTTCCTTCTAAATCGAGTCACGTTTCTATGGAAACGACAGGGTTTTCTTTTGGGATACGACAATCACATTTCCGATCCACTAATCCTTCTTTACTGCATCCCTCACTCCCAAACATTGACGAATTCACACGGAAATTGCGTCGCTATGAAATACGAGTACTATGTGTTCTAAAACATTTCCTTCTAAATCGAGTAACGTTTCTATGGAAACGACAGGATTTTCTTTTGGGATACGACAATCTCATTTCCGATCCACTAATCCTTCTTTACTGCATCCCTCACTCCCAAACATTGACGAATTCACACGGAAATTCCGTCGCTATGAAATACGAGTACTATGTGTTCTAAGACATTTCCATCTAAATCGAGTAACGTTTCTATGGAAACGACAGGATTTTCTTTTGGGATACGTCAATCTCATTTCCGATCCACTAATCCTTCTTTACTGCATCCCTCACTCCCAAACATTGACGAATTCACACGGACATTGCGTCGCTATGAAATACGAGTACTATGTGTTCTAAGACATTTCCTTCTAAATCGAGTAACGTTTCTATGGAAACGACAGGATTTTCTTTTGGGATACGACAATCACATTTCCGATCCACTAATCGTTCTTTACTGCATCCCTCACTCCCAAACATTGACGAATTCACACGGAAATTGCGTCGCTATGAAATACGAATACTATGTGTTCTAAAACATTTCCTTCTAAATCGAGTAACGTTTCTATGGAAACGACAGGATTTTCTTTTGGGATACGTCAATCTCATTTCCGATCCACTAATCCTTCTTTACTGCATCCCTCACTCCCAAACATTGACGAATTCACACGGACATTGCGTCGCTATGAAATACGAGTACTATGTGTTCTAAGACATTTCCTTCTAAATCGAGTAACGTTTCTATGGAAACGACAGGATTTTCTTTTGGGATACGACAATCTCATTTCCGATCCACTAATCGTTCTTTGCTGCATCCCTCACTCCCAAACATTGACGAATTCACTCGGAAATTGCGTCGCCATGAAATACGAGTACTATGTGTTCTAAGACATTTCCTTCTAAATCGAGTAACGTTTCTATGGAAACGACAGGATTTTCTTTTGGGTTACGACAATCTCATTTCCGATCCACTAATCCTTCTTTACTGCATCCCTCACTCCCAAACATTGACGAATTCACACGGAAATTCCGTCGCTATGAAATACGAGTACTATGTGTTCTAAGACATTTCCTTCTAAATCGAGTAACGTTTCTATGGAAACGACAGGATTTTCTTTTGGGATACGACAATCTCATTTCCGATCCACTAATCCTTCTTTACTGCATCCCTCACTCCCAAACATTGACGAATTCACACGGAAATTGCGTCGCTATGAAATACGAGTACTATGTGTTCTAAGACATTTCCTTCTAAATCGAGTAACGTTTCTATGGAAACGACAGGATTTTCTTTTGGGTTACGACAATCTCATTTCCGATCCACTAATCCTTCTTTACTGCATCCCTCACTCCCAAACATTGACGAATTCACACGGAAATTCCGTCGCTATGAAATACGAGTACTATGTGTTCTAAGACATTTCCTTCTAAATCGAGTAACGTTTCTATGGAAACGACAGGATTTTCTTTTGGGATACGACAATCTCATTTCCGATCCACTAATCCTTCTTTACTGCATCCCTCACTCCCAAACATTGACGAATTCACACGGAAATTGCGTCGCTATGAAATACGAGTACTATGTGTTCTAAGACATTTCCTTCTAAATCGAGTAACGTTTCTATGGAAACGACAGTATTTTCTTTTGGGATACGACAATCACATTTCCGATCCACTAAACGTTCTTTACTGCATCCCACACTCCCAAACATTGACGAATTCACACGGAAATTGCGTCGCTATGAAATACGAGTACTATGTGTTCTAAAACATTTCCTTCTAAATCGAGTAACGTTTCTATGGAAACGACAGGATTTTCTTTTGGGATACGACAATCTCATTTCCGATCCACTAATCGTTCTTTGCTGCATCCCTCACTCCCAAACATTGACGAATTCACACGGAAATTGCGTCGCCATGAAATACGAGTACTATGTGTTCTAAGACATTTCCTTCTAAATCGAGTAACGTTTCTATGGAAACGACAGGATTTTCTTTTGGGATACGACAATCACATTTCCGATCCACTAATCGTTCTTTACTGCATCCCTCACTCCCAAACATTGACGAATTCACACGGAAATTGCGTCGCTATGAAATACGAGTACTATGTGTTCTAAGACATTTCCTTCTAAATCGAGTAACGTTTCTATGGAAACGACAGGATTTTCTTTTGGGATACGACAATCACATTTCCGATCCACTAATCGTTCTTTACTGCATCCCTCACTCCCAAACATTGACGATTTCACACGGAAATTGCGTCGCTATGAAATACGAGTACTATGTGTTCTAAGACATTTCTTTCTAAATCGAGTAACGCTTCTATGGAAACGACAGGATTTTCTTTTGGGATACGACAATCACATTTCCAATCGACTAATCGTTCTTTACTGCATCCCTCACTCCCAAACATTGACGAATTCACACGAAAATTGCGTCGCTATGAAATACGAGTACTATGTGTTCTAAGACATTTCCTTCTAAATCGAGTAACGTTTCTATGGAAACGACAGGATTTTCTTTTGGGATACGACAATCACATTTCCGATCCACTAATCCTTCTTTACTGCATCCCTCACTCCCAAACATTGACGAATTCACACGGAAATTGCGTCGCTATGAAATACGAGTACTATGTGTTCTAAAACATTTCCTTCTAAATCGAGTAACGTTTCTATGGAAACGACAGGATTTTCTTTTGGGATACGACAATCTCATTTCCGATCCACTAATCCTTCTTTACTGCATCCCTCACTCCCAAACATTGACGAATTCACACGGAAATTCCGTCGCTATGAAATACGAGTACTATGTGTTCTAAGACATTTCCATCTAAATCGAGTAACGTTTCTATGGAAACGACAGGATTTTCTTTTGGGATACGTCAATCTCATTTCCGATCCACTAATCCTTCTTTACTGCATCCCTCACTCCCAAACATTGACGAATTCACACGGACATTGCGTCGCTATGAAATACGAGTACTATGTGTTCTAAGACATTTCCTTCTAAATCGAGTAACGTTTCTATGGAAACGACAGGATTTTCTTTTGGGATACGACAATCACATTTCCGATCCACTAATCGTTCTTTACTGCATCCCTCACTCCCAAACATTGACGAATTCACACGGAAATTGCGTCGCTATGAAATACGAATACTATGTGTTCTAAAACATTTCCTTCTAAATCGAGTAACGTTTCTATGGAAACGACAGGATTTTCTTTTGGGATACGACAATCTCATTTCCGATCCACTAATCGTTCTTTGCTGCATCCCTCACTCCCAAACATTGACGAATTCACACGGAAATTGCGTCGCTATGAAATACGAGTACTATGTGTTCTAAGACATTTCCTTCTAAATCGAGTAACGTTTCTATGGAAAAGACAGGATTTTCTTTTGGGATACGACAATCACATTTCCGATCCACTAATCGTTCTTTACTGCATCCCTCCCTCCCAAACATTGACGATTTCACACGGAAATTGCGTCGCTATGAAATACGAGTACTATGTGTTCTAAGACATTTGTTTCTAAATCGAGTAACGTTTCTATGGAAACGACAGGATTTTCTTTTGGGATACGACAGTCACATTTGCGATCGACTAATCGTTCTTTACTGCATCCCTCACTCCCAAACATTGACGAATTCACACGGAAATTGCGTCTCTATGAAATACGAGTACTATGTGTTCTAAGACATTTCCTTCTAAATCGAGTAACGTTTCTATGGAAACGACAGGATTTTCTTTTGGGATACGACAATCACATTTCCGATCCACTAATCGTTCTTTACTGCATCCCTCACTCCCAAACATTGACGAATTCACACGGAAATTGCGTCGCTATGAAATATGAGTACTATGTGATCTAAGACATTTCCTTCTAAATCGAGTAACGTTTCTATGGAAACGACAGGATTTTCTTTTGGGATACGACAATCACTTTTCCGATCCACTAATCGTTCTTTACTGCATCCCTCACTCCCAAACATTGACGAATTCACACGGAAATTCCGTCGCTATGAAATACGAGTACTATGTGTTCTAAGACATTTCCATCTAAATCGAGTAACGTTTCTATGGAAACGACAGGATTTTCTTTTGGGATACGACAATCTCATTTCCGATCCACTATTCCTTCTTTACTGCATCCCTCACTCCCAAACATTGACGAATTCACACGGAAATTGCGTCGCTATGAAATACGAGTACTATGTGTTCTAAGACATTTCCTTCTAAATCGAGTAACGTTTCAATGGAAACGACAGGATTTTCTTTTGGGATACGACAATCACATTTCCGATCCACTAATCGTTCTTTACTGCATCCCTCAGTCCCAAACATTGACGAATTCACACGGAAATTGCGTCGCTATGAAATACGAGTACTATGTGTTCTAAAACATTTCCTTCTAAATCGAGTAACGTTTCTATGGAAACGACAGGATTTTCTTTTGGGATACGACAATCTCATTTCCGATCCACTAATCATTCTTTGCTGCATCCCTCACTCCCAAACATTGACGAATTTACACGGAAATTGCGTCGCTATGAAATACGAGTACTATGTGTTCTAAGACATTTCCTTCTAAATCGAGTAACGTTTCTATGGAAAAGACAGGATTTTCTTTTGGGATACGACAATCACATTTCCGATCCACTAATCGTTCTTTACTGCATCCCTCACTCCCAAACATTGACGAATTCACACGGAAATTGCGTCACTATGAAATACGAGTACTATGTGTTCTAAGACATTTCCCTCTAAATCGAGTAACGTTTCTATGGAAACGACAGGATTTTCTTTTGGGATACGACAATCACATTTCCGATCCACTAATCGGTCTTTACTGCATCCCTCACTCCCAAACACTGACGATTTCACACGGAAATTGCGTCGCTATGAAATACGAGTACTATGTGTTCTAAGACATTTCTTTCTAAATCGAGTAACGTTTCTATGGAAACGACAGGATTTTCTCTTGGGATACGACAGTCACATTTCCGATCGACTAATCGTTCATTACTGCATCCCTCACTCCCAAACATTGACGAATTCACACGGAAACTGCGTCGCTATGAAATACGAGTACTATGTGTTCTAAGACATTTCCTTCTAAATCGAGTAACGTTTCTATGGAAACGACAGGATTTTCTTTTGGGATACGACAATCTCATTTCTGATCCACTAATCGCTCTTTACTGCATCCCTCACTCCCAAACATTGACGAATTCACACGGAAATTGCGTCGGAATGAAATACGAGTACTATGTGTTTTAAGACTTTTCCTTCTAAATCGAGTAACGTTTCTATGGAAACGACAGGATTTTCTTTTGGGATACGACAATCTCATTTCCGATCCACTAATCGTTCTTTACTGCATCCCTCACTCCCAAAAATTGACGAATTCACACGGAAATTGCGTCGCTATGAAATACGAGTACTATGTGTTCTAAGACATTTCCTTCTAAATCGAGTAACGTTTCTATGGAAACGACAGGATTTTCTTTTGGGATACGACAATCTCATTTCTGATCCACTAATCGCTCTTTACTGCATCCCTCACTCCCAAACATTGACGAATTCACACGGAAATTGCGTCGGAATGAAATACGAGTACTATGTGTTTTAAGACTTTTCCTTCTAAATCGAGTAACGTTTCTATGGAAACGACAGGATTTTCTTTTGGGATACGACAATCTCATTTCCGATCCACTAATCGTTCTTTGCTGCATCCCTCACTCCCAAACATTGACGAATTCACACGGAAATTGCGTCGCTATGAAATACGAGTACTATGTGTTCTAAGACATTTCCTTCTAAATCGAGTAACGTTTCTATGGAAAAGACAGGATTTTCTTTTGGGATACGACAATCACATTTCCGATCCACTAATCGTTCTTTACTGCATCCCTCACTCCCAAACATTGACGAATTCACACGGAAATTGCGTCGCTATGAAATACGAGTACTATGTGTTCTAAGACATTTCCCTCTAAATCGAGTAACGTTTCTATGGAAACGACAGGATTTTCTTTTGGGATACGACAATCACATTTCCGATCCACTAATCGTTCTTTACTGCATCCCTCCCTCCCAAACATTGACGATTTCACACGGAAATTGCGTCGCTATGAAATACGAGTACTATGTGTTCTAAGACATTTGTTTCTAAATCGAGTAACGTTTCTATGGAAACGACAGGATTTTCTTTTGGGATATGACAGTCACATTTGCGATCGACTAATCGTTCTTTACTGCATCCCTCACTCCCAAACATTGACGAATTCACACGGAAATTGCGTCGCTATGAAATACGAGTACTATGTGTTCTAAGACATTTCCTTCTAAATCGAGTAACGTTTCTATGGAAACGACAGGATTTTCTTTTGGGATACGACAATCACATTTCCGATCCACTAATCGTTCTTTACTGCATCCCTCACTCCCAAACATTGACGAATTCACACGGAAATTGCGTCGCTATGAAATATGAGTACTATGTGATCTAAGACATTTCCTTCTAAATCGAGTAACGTTTCTATGGAAACGACAGGATTTTCTTTTGGGATACGACAATCACTTTTCCGATCCACTAATCGTTCTTTACTGCATCCCTCACTCCCAAACATTGACGAATTCACACGGAAATTCCGTCGCTATGAAATACGAGTACTATGTGTTCTAAGACATTTCCATCTAAATCGAGTAACGTTTCTATGGAAACGACAGGATTTTCTTTTGGGATACGACAATCTCATTTCCGATCCACTATTCCTTCTTTACTGCATCCCTCACTCCCAAACATTGACGAATTCACACGGAAATTGCGTCGCTATGAAATACGAGTACTATGTGTTCTAAGACATTTCCTTCTAAATCGAGTAACGTTTCAATGGAAACGACAGGATTTTCTTTTGGGATACGACAATCACATTTCCGATCCACTAATCGTTCTTTACTGCATCCCTCAGTCCCAAACATTGACGAATTCACACGGAAATTGCGTCGCTATGAAATACGAGTACTATGTGTTCTAAAACATTTCCTTCTAAATCGAGTAACGTTTCTATGGAAACGACAGGATTTTCTTTTGGGATACGACAATCTCATTTCCGATCCACTAATCATTCTTTGCTGCATCCCTCACTCCCAAACATTGACGAATTTACACGGAAATTGCGTCGCTATGAAATACGAGTACTATGTGTTCTAAGACATTTCCTTCTAAATCGAGTAACGTTTCTATGGAAAAGACAGGATTTTCTTTTGGGATACGACAATCACATTTCCGATCCACTAATCGTTCTTTACTGCATCCCTCACTCCCAAACATTGACGAATTCACACGGAAATTGCGTCACTATGAAATACGAGTACTATGTGTTCTAAGACATTTCCCTCTAAATCGAGTAACGTTTCTATGGAAACGACAGGATTTTCTTTTGGGATACGACAATCACATTTCCGATCCACTAATCGTTCTTTACTGCATCCCTCACTCCCAAACACTGACGATTTCACACGGAAATTGCGTCGCTATGAAATACGAGTACTATGTGTTCTAAGACATTTCTTTCTAAATCGAGTAACGTTTCTATGGAAACGACAGGATTTTCTTTTGGGATACGACAGTCACATTTCCGATCGACTAATCGTTCATTACTGCATCCCTCACTCCCAAACATTGACGAATTCACACGGAAATTGCGTCGCTATGAAATACGAGTACTATGTGTTCTAAGACATTTCCTTCTAAATCGAGTAACGTTTCTATGGAAACGACAGGATTTTCTTTTGGGATACGACAATCTCATTTCTGATCCACTAATCGCTCTTTACTGCATCCCTCACTCCCAAACATTGACGAATTCACACGGAAATTGCGTCGGAATGAAATACGAGTACTATGTGTTTTAAGACTTTTCCTTCTAAATCGAGTAACGTTTCTAAGGAAACGACAGGATTTTCTTTTGGGATACGACAATCTCATTTCCGATCCACTAATCGTTCTTTACTGCATCCCTCACTCCCAAAAATTGACGAATTCACACGGAAATTGCGTCGCTATGAAATACGAGTACTATGTGTTCTAAGACATTTCCTTCTAAATCGAGTAACGTTTCTATGGAAACGACAGGATTTTCTTTTGGGATACGACAATCCTATTTCTGATCCACTAATCGTTCTTTACTGCATCCCTCACTCCCAAACATTGACGAATTCACAGGGAAATTCCGTCACTATGAAATACGAGTACTATGTGTTCTAAGACATTTCCTTCTAAATCGAGTAACGTTTCTATGGAAACGACAGGATTTTCTTTTGGGATACGACAATCTCATTTCCGATCCACTAATCGTTCTTTACTGCATCCCTCACTCCCAAGCATTGACGAATTCACACGGAAATTGCGTCGCTATGAAATACGAGTACTATGTGTTCTAAGACATTTCCTTCTAAATCGAGTAACGTTTCTATGGAAACAACAGGATTTTCTTTTGGGATACGACAATCACATTTCCGATCCACTAATCGTTCTTTACTGCATCCCTCACTCCCAAACAATGACGAATTCACACGGAAATTGCGTCGCAATGAAATACGAGTACTATGTGTTCTAAGACATTTCCTTCTAAATCGAGTAACGTTTCTATGGAAACGACAGGATTTTCTTTTGGGATACGAAAATCTCATTTCCGATCCACTAATCGTTCTTTACTGCATCCCTCACTCCCAAACATTGACGAATTCACACGGAAATTGCGTCGCAATGAAATACGAGTACTATGTGTTCTAAGACATTTCCTTCTAAATCGAGTAACGTTTCTATGGAAACGACAGGAATTTCTTTTGGGATACGACAATCACATTTCCGATCCACTAATCCTTCTTTACTGCATCCCTCACTCCCAAACATTGACGAATTCCCACGGAAATTCCGTCGCTATGACATACGAGTACTATGTGTTCTAAGACATTTCCTTCTAAATCGAGTAACGTTTCTATGGAAACGATAGGATTTTCTTTTGGGATACGACAATCTCATTTCCGATCCACTAATCGTTCTTTACTGCATCCCTCACTCCCAAACATTGACGAATTCACACGGAAATTGCGTCGCTATGAAATACGAGTACTATGTGTTCTAAGACATTTCCTGCTAAATCGAGTAACGTTTCTATGGAAACGACAGGATTTTCTTTTCGGATACGACAATCACATTTCCGATCCACTAATCGTTCTTTACCGCATCCCTCACTCCCAAACATTGACGAATTCACACGGAAATTGCGTCGCTATGAAATGCGAGTACTATGTGTTCTAAGACATTTCCTTCTAAATCGACTAACGTTTCTATGGAAACGACAGGATTTTCTCTTGGGGTTACGACAATCACATTTCCGATCCACTAATCCTTCTTTACTGCAGCCCTCACTCCCAACCATTGACGAATTCACACGGAAATTGCGTCGGTATGAAATACGAGTACTATGTGTTTTAAGACTTTTCCTTCTAAATCGAGTAACGTTTCTATGGAAACGACAGGATTTTCTTTTGGGATACGACAAACTCATTTCCGATCCACTAATCCTTCTTTACTGCATCCCTCACTCCCACACATTGACGAATTCACACGGAAATTCCGTCACTATGAAATACGAGTACTATGTGTTCTAAGACATTTCCTTCTAAATCGAGTAACGTTTCTATGGAAACGACAGGATTTTCTTTTGGGATGCGACAATCTCATTTCCGATCCACTAATCCTTCTTTACTGCATCCCTAACTCCCACACATTGACGAATTCACACGGAAATTGCGTCGCTATGAAATACGAGTACTATGTGTTCTAAGACATTTCCTTCTAAATCGAGTAACGTTTCTATGGAAACGACAGGATTTTCTTTTGTGATACGACAATCACATTTCCGATCCACTAATCCTTCTTTACTGCATCCCTCACTCCCAAACATTGACGAATTCACACGGAAATTCAGTCGCTATGAAATACGAGTACTATGTGTTCTAAGACATTTCCTTCTAAATCGAGTAACGTTTCTATGGAAACGACAGGATTTTCTTTTGGGATACGACAATCTCATTTCTGATCCACTAATCCTTCTTTACTGCATCCCTCACTCCCAAATATTGACGAATTCACACGGAAATTCCGTCGCTATGAAATACGAGTACTATGTGATCTAAGACATTTCCTTCTAAATCGAGTAACGTTTCTATGGAAACGACAGGATTTTCTTTTGGGATACGACAATCACATTTCCGATCCACTAATCCTTCTTTACTGCATCCCTCACTCCCAAACATTGACGAATTCACACGGACGTTGCGTCGCTAAGAAATGCGAGTACTATGTGTTCTAAGACATTTCCTTCTAAATCGAGTAACGTTTCTATGGAAACGACAGGATTTTCTTTTGGGATACGACAATCACATTTCCGATCCACTAATCCTTCTTTACTGCATTCCTCACTCCCAAACATTGACGAATTCACACGGACGTTGCGTCGCTAAGAAATGCGAGTACTATGTGTTCTAAGACATTTCCTTCTAAATCGAGTAACGTTTCTATGGAAACGACAGGATTTTCTTTTGGGATACGACAATCACATTTCCGATCCACTAATCCTTCTTTACTGCAGCCCTCACTCCCAACCATTGACGAATTCACACGGAAATTGCGTCGCTATGAAATACGAGTACTATGTGTTTTAAGACTTCTCCTTCTAAATCGAGTAACGTTTCTATGGAAACGACAGGATTTTCTTTTGGGATACGACAAACTCATTTCCGATCCACTAATCCTTCTTTACTGCATCCCTCACTCCCACACATTGACGAATTCACACGGAAATTCCGTCACTATGAAATACGAGTACTATGTGTTCTAAGACATTTCCTTCTAAATCGAGTAACGTTTCTATGGAAACGACAGGATTTTCTTTTGGGATGCGACAATCTCATTTCCGATCCACTAATCCTTCTTTACTGCATCCCTCACTCCCACACATTGACGAATTCACACGGAAATTGCGTCGCTATGAAATACGAGTACTATGTGTTCTAAGACATTTCCTTCTAAATCGAGTAACGTTTCTATGGAAACGACAGGATTTTCTTTTGGGATACGACAATCACATTTCCGATCCACTAATCCTTCTGTACTGCATCCCTCACTCCCAAACATTGACGAATTCACACGGAAATTCAGTCGCTATGAAATACGAGTACTATGTGTTCTAAGACATTTCCTTCTAAATCGAGTAACGTTTCTATGGAAACGACAGGATTTTCTTTTGGGATACGACAATCTCATTTCTGATCCACTAATCCTTCTTTACTGCATCCCTCACTCCCAAATATTGACGAATTCACACGGAAATTCCGTCGCTATGAAATACGAGTACTATGTGATCTAAGACATTTCCTTCTAAATCGAGTAACGTTTCTATGGAAACGACAGGATTTTCTTTTGGGATACGACAATCACATTTCCGATCCACTAATCCTTCTTTACTGCATCCCTCACTCCCAAACATTGACGAATTCACACGGACGTTGCGTCGCTAAGAAATGCGAGTACTATGTGTTCTAAGACATTTCCTTCTAAATCGAGTAACGTTTCTATGGAAACGACAGGATTTTCTTTTGGGATACGACAATCACATTTCCGATCCACTAATCGTTCTTTACTGCATCCCTCACTCCCAAACATTGACGAATTCACACGGAAATTCCATCGCTATGAAATACGAGTACTATGTGTTCTAAGACATTTCCTTCTAAATCGAGTAACGTTTCTATGGAAACGACAGGATTTTCGTTTAGGATACGACAATCTCATTTCCGATTCACTAATCCTTCTTTACTGCATCCCTCACTCCCACACATTGACGAATTCACACGGAAATTGCGTCGCTATGAAATACGAGTACTATGTGTTCTAAGACATTTCCTTCTAAATCGAGTAACGTTTCTATGGAAACGACAGGGTTTTCTTTTGGGATACGACAATCTCATTTCCGATCCACTAATCCTTCTTTACTGCATCCCTCACTCCAACTCATTGACGAATTCACACGGAAATTGCGTCGCTATGAAATACGAGTACTATGGGTTCTATGACTTCTCCTTCTAAATCGAGTAACGTTTCTATGGAAACGACAGTATTTTCTTTTGGGATACGACAATCTCATTTCCGATCCACTAATCCTTCTTTACTGCATCCCTCACTCCCAAACATTGACGAATTTACACGGAAATTGCGTCGCTATGAAATACTATGTGTTCCAAGACATTTCCTTCTAAATCGAGTAACGTTTCTAAGGAAACGACAGGATTTTCTTTTGGGATACGACAATCTCATTTCCGATCCACTAATCCTTCTTTACTGCATCCCTCACTCCCACACATTGACGAATTCACACGGAAATTCCGTCGCTATGTGTTCTAAGACAGTTCCTTCTAAATCGAGTAACGCTTCTATGGAAACGACAGGATTTTCTTTTGGGATACGACAATCACATTTCCGATCCACTAATCCTTCTTTACTGCATCCCTCACTCCCAAACATTGACGAATTCACACGGAAATTGCGTCGCAATGAAATACGAGTACTATGTGTTCTAAGACATTTCCTTCTAAATCGAGTAACGTTTCTATGGAAACGACAGGATTTTCTTTTGGGATACGACAATCTCATTTCCGATCCACTAATCGTTCTTTACTGCATCCCTCACTCCCAAACTTTGACGAATTCACACGGAAATTGCGTCGCAATGAAATACGAGTACTATGTGTTCTAAGACATTTCCTTCTAAATCGAGTAACGTTTCTATGGAAACGACAGGAATTTCTTTTGGGATACGACAATCACATTTCCGATCCACTAATCCTTCTTTACTGCATCCCTCACTCCCAACTATTGACGAATTCCCACGGAAATTCCGTCGCTATGAAATACGAGTACTATGTGTTCTAAGACATTTCCTTCTAAATCGAGTAACGTTTCTATGGAAACGACAGGATTTTCTTTTGGGATACGACAATCTCATTTCCGATCCACTAATCGTTCTTTACTGCATCCCTCACTCCCAAACATTGACGAATTCACACGGAAATTGCGTCGCTATGAAATACGAGTACTATGTGTTCTAAGACATTTCCTGCTAAATCGAGTAACGTTTCTATGGAAACGACAGGATTTTATTTTGGGATACGACAATCACATTTCCGATCCACTAATCGTTTTTTACTGCATCCCTCACTCCCAAACATTGACGAATTCACACGGAAATTGCGTCGCTATGAAATGCGAGTACTATGAGTTCTAAGACATTTCCTTCTAAATCGACTAACGTTTCTATGGAAACGACAGGATTTTCTTTTGGGATACGACAATCACATTTCCGATCCACTAACCCTTCTTCACTGCAGCCCTCACTCCCAACCATTGACGAATTCACACGGAAATTGCGTCGCTATGAAATACGACTACTATGTGTTTTAAGACTTTTCCTTCTAAATCGAGTAACGTTTCTATGGAAACGACAGGATTTTCTTTTGGGATACGACAAACTCATTTCCGATCCACTAATCCTTCTCTACTGCATCCCTCACTCGCACACATTGACGAATTCACACGGAAATTCCGTCACTATGAAATACGAGTACTATGTGTTCTAAGACATTTCCTTCTAAATCGAGTAACGTTTCTATGGAAACGACAGGATTTTCTTTTGGGATGCGACAATCTCATTTCCGATCCACTAATCCTTCTTTACTGCATCCCTCACTCCCACACATTGACGAATTCACACGGAAATTGCGTCGCTATGAAATACGAGTACTATGTGTTCTAAGACATTTCCTTCTAAATCGAGTAACGTTTCTATGGAAACGACAGGATTTTCTTTTGGGATACGACAATCACATTTCCGATCCACTAATCCTTCTTTACTGCATCCCTCACTCCCAAACATTGACGAATTCACACGGAAATTCAGTCGCTATGAAATACGAGTACTATGTGTTCTAAGACATTTCCTTCTAAATCGAGTAACGTTTCTATGGAAACGACAGGATTTTCTTTTGGGATACAACAATCTCATTTCTGATCCACTAATCCTTCTTTACTGCATCCCTCACTCCCAAATATTGACGAATTCACACGGAAATTCCGTCGCTATGAAATACGAGTACTATGTGATCTAAGACATTTCCTTCTAAATCGAGTAACGTTTCTATGGAAACGACAGGATTTTCTTTTGGGATACGACAATCACATTTCCGATCCACTAATCCTTCTTTACTGCATCCCTCACTCCCAAACATTGACGAATTCACACGGAGGTTGCGTCGCTAAGAAATGCGAGTACTATGTGTTCTAAGACATTTCCTTCTAAATCGAGTAACGTTTCTATGGAAACGACAGGATTTCCTTTTGGGATACGACAATCACATTTCCGATCCACTAATCGTTCTTTACTGCATCCCTCACTCCCAAACATTGACGAATTCACACGGAAATTCAATCGCTATGAAATACGAGTACTATGTGTTCTAAGACATTTCCTTCTAAATCGAGTAACGTTTCTATGGAAACGACAGAATTTTCGTTTAGGATACGACAATCTCATTTCCGATTCACTAATCCTTCTTTACTGCATCCCTCACTCCCACACATTGACGAATTCACACGGAAATTGCGTCGCTATGAAATACGAGTACTATGTGTTCTAAGACATTTCCTTCTAAATCGAGTAACGTTTCTATGGAAACGACAGGGTTTTCTTTTGGGATACGACAATCTCATTTCCGATCCACTAATCCTTCTTTACTGCATCCCTCACTCCAACTCATTGACGAATTCACACGGAAATTGCGACGCTATGAAATACGAGTACTATGGGTTCTATGACTTCTCCTTCTAAATCGAGTAACGTTTCTATGGAAACGACAGAATTTTTCTTTTGGGATACGACAATCTCATTTCCGATCCACTAATCCTTCTTTACTGCATCCCTCACTCCAACTCATTGACGAATTCTCACGGAAATTGCGTCGCTATGAAATACGAGTACTATGGGTTCTATGACTTCTCCTTCTAAATCGAGTAACGTTTCTATGGAAACGACAGGATTTTCTTTTGGCATACGACAATCTCATTTCCGATCCACTAATCCTTCTTTACTGCATCCCTCACTCCCACTCATTGACGAATTCACACGGAAATTCCGACGCTATGAAATACGAGTACTATGTGTTCTAAGACATTTCCTTCTAAATCGAGTAACGTTTCTATGGAAACGACAGGATTTTCTTTTGGGATACGACAATCTCATTTCTGAATCACTAATCCTTCTTTACTACATCCCTCACACCCCCCCATTGACGAATTCACACGGAAATTGCGTCGCTATGAAATGCGAGTACTATGGGTTCTATGACTTCTCCTTCTAAATCGAGTAACGTTTCTATGGAAACGACAGGATTTTCTTTTGGGATACGATAATCACTTGTCCGATCCACTAATCCCTCTTTACTGCATCCCTCACTCCCAAACATTGACGAATTCACACGGAAATTCCGTCGCTATGAAATACGAGTACTATGTGTTCTAAGACATTTCCTTTTAAATCGAGTAACGTTTCTATGGAAACGACAGGATTTTCTTTTGGGATACGACAATCTCATTTCCGATCCACTAATCCTTCTTTACTGCATCCCTCACTCCCACACATTGACGAATTCACACGGAAATTGCGTCGCTATGAAATACGAGTACTATGTGTTCTAAGACCTTTCCTTCTAAATCGAGTAACGTTTCAATGGAAACGACAGGATTTTCTTTTGGGATACGACAATCTCATTTCCGATCCACTAATCCTTCTTTACTGCATTCCTCACTCCCACACATTGACGAATTCACACGGAAATTGCGTCGCAATGAAATACGAGTACTATGTGTTCTAAGACATTTCCTTCTAAATCGAGTAACGTTTCTATGGAAACGACAGGATTTTCTTCTGGGATACGACAATCTCATTTCCGATCCACTAGTCGTTCTTTACTGCATCCCTCACTCCCAAACATTGACGAATTCACACGGAAATTGCGTCGCAATCATATACGAGTACTATGTGTTCTAAGACATTTCCTTCTAAATCGAGTAACGTTTCTATAAAAACGACAGGATTTTCTTTTGGGATACGACAATCTCATTTCCGATCCACTAATCGTTCTTTACTGCATCCCTCACTCCCAAACATTGACGAATTCACACGGAAAAATGCGTCGCAATGAAATACGAGTACTATGTGTTCAAAGACATTTCCTTCTAAATCGAGTAACGTTTCTATGGAACCGACAGGAATTTCTTTTGGGATACGACAATCACATTTCCGATCCACTAATCCTTCTTTACTGCATCCCTCACTCCTAATCATTGACTAATTCCCACGGCAATTCCGTCGCTATGAAATACGAGTACTATGTGTTCTAAGACATTTCCTTCTAAATCGAGTAACGTTTCTATGGAAACGACAGGATTTTCTTTTGGGGTACGACAATCTCATTTCCGATCCACTAATCGTTCTTTACTGCATCCCTCACTCCCAAACATTGACGAATTCACACGTAAATTGCGGCGCTATGAAATACGAGTACTATGTGATCTAAGACATTTCCTTCTAAATCGAGTAACGTTTCTATGGAAACGACAGGATATTCTTTTGGGATACGACAATCACATTTCCGATCCACTAATCCTTCTTTACTGCATCCCTCACTCCCAAACATTGACGAATTCACACGGAGGTTGCGTCGCTAAGAAATGCGAGTACTATGTGTTCTAAGACATTTCCTTCTAAATCGAGTAACGTTTCTATGGAAACGACAGGATTTCCTTTTGGGATACGACAATCACATTTCCGATTCACTAATCGTTCTTTACTGCATCCCTCACTCCCAAACATTGACGAATTCACACGGAAATTCCATCGCTATGAAATACGAGTACTATGTGTTCTAATACATTTCCTTCTAAATCGAGTAACGTTTCTATGGAAACGACAGGATTTTCGTTTAGGATACGACAATCTCATTTCCGATTCACTAATCCTTCTTTACTGCATCCCTCAGTCCCACACATTGACGAATTCACATGGAAATTGCGTCGCTATGAAATACGAGTACTATGTGTTCTAAGACATTTCCTTGTAAATCGAGTAACGTTTCTATGGAAACGATAGGGTTTTCTTTTGGGATACGACAATCTCATTTCCGATCCACTAATCCTTCTTTACTGCATCCCGCACTCCAACTCATTGACGAATTCACACGGAAATTGCGTCGCTATGAAATACGAGTACTATGGGTTCTAAGACTTCTCCTTCTAAATCGAGTAACGTTTCTATGGAAACGACAGTATTTTCTTTTGGGATACGACAATCTCATTTCCGATCCACTAATCCTTCTTTACTGCATCCCTCACTCCCAAACATTGACGAATTTACACGGAAATTGCGTCGCTATGAAATACTATGTGTTCCAAGACATTTCCTTCTAAATCGAGTAACGTTTCTATGGAAACGACAGGATTTTCTTTTGGGATACGACAATCTCATTTCCGATCCACTAATCCTTCTTTACTGCATCCCTCACTCCCACACATTGACGAATTCACACGGAAATTCCGTCGCTATGTGTTCTAAGACAGTTCCTTCTAAATCGAGTAACGCTTCTATGGAAACGACAGGATTTTCTTTTGGGATACGACAATCACATTTCCGATCCACTAATCCTTCTTTACTGCATCCCTCACTCCCAAACATTGACGAATTCACACGGAAATTGCGTCGCAATGAAATACGAGTACTATGTGTTCTAAGACATTTCCTTCTAAATCGAGTAACGTTTCTATGGAAACGACAGGATTTTCTTTTGGGATACGACAATCTCATTTCCGATCCACTAATCGTTCTTTACTGCATCCCTCACTCCCAAACTTTGACGAATTCACACGGAAATTGCGTCGCAATGAAATACGAGTACTATGTGTTCTAAGACATTTCCTTCTAAATCGAGTAACGTTTCTATGGAAACGACAGGAATTTCTTTTGGGATACGACAATCACATTTCCGATCCACTAATCCTTCTTTACTGCATCCCTCACTCCCAACTATTGACGAATTCCCACGGAAATTCCGTCGCTATGAAATACGAGTACTATGTGTTCTAAGACATTTCCTTCTAAATCGAGTAACGTTTCTATGGAAACGACAGGATTTTCTTTTGGGATACGACAATCTCATTTCCGATCCACTAATCGTTCTTTACTGCATCCCTCACTCCCAAACATTGACGAATTCACACGGAAATTGCGTCGCTATGAAATACGAGTACTATGTGTTCTAAGACATTTCCTGCTAAATCGAGTAACGTTTCTATGGAAACGACAGGATTTTATTTTGGGATACAACAATCACATTTCCGATCCACTAATCGTTCTTTACTGCATCCCTCACTCCCAAACATTGACGAATTCACACGGAAATTGCGTCGCTATGAAATGCGAGTACTATGAGTTCTAAGACATTTCCTTCTAAATCGACTAACGTTTCTATGGAAACGACAGGATTTTCTTTTGGGATACGACAATCACATTTCCGATCCACTAACCCTTCTTCACTGCAGCCCTCACTCCCAACCATTGACGAATTCACACGGAAATTGCGTCGCTATGAAATACGACTACTATGTGTTTTAAGACTTTTCCTTCTAAATCGAGTAACGTTTCTATGGAAACGACAGGATTTTCTTTTGGGATACGACAAACTCATTTCCGATCCACTAATCCTTCTCTACTGCATCCCTCACTCGCACACATTGACGAATTTACACGGAAATTCCGTCACTATGAAATACGAGTACTATGTGTTCTAAGACATTTCCTTCTAAATCGAGTAACGTTTCTATGGAAACGACAGGATTTTCTTTTGGGATGCGACAATCTCATTTCCGATCCACTAATCCTTCTTTACTGCATCCCTCACTCCCACACATTGACGAATTCACACGGAAATTGCGTCGCTATGAAATACGAGTACTATGTGTTCTAAGACATTTCCTTCTAAATCGAGTAACGTTTCTATGGAAACGACAGGATTTTCTTTTGGGATACGACAATCACATTTCCGATCCACTAATCCTTCTTTACTGCATCCCTCACTCCCAAACATTGACGAATTCACACGGAAATTCAGTCGCTATGAAATACGAGTACTATGTGTTCTAAGACATTTCCTTCTAAATCGAGTAACGTTTCTATGGAAACGACAGGATTTTCTTTTGGGATACAACAATCTCATTTCTGATCCACTAATCCTTCTTTACTGCATCCCTCACTCCCAAATATTGACGAATTCACACGGAAATTCCGTCGCTATGAAATACGAGTACTATGTGATCTAAGACATTTCCTTCTAAATCGAGTAACGTTTCTATGGAAACGACAGGATTTTCTTTTGGGATACGACAATCACATTTCCGATCCACTAATCCTTCTTTACTGCATCCCTCACTCCCAAACATTGACGAATTCACACGGAGGTTGCGTCGCTAAGAAATGCGAGTACTATGTGTTCTAAGACATTTCCTTCTAAATCGAGTAACGTTTCTATGGAAACGACAGGATTTCCTTTTGGGATACGACAATCACATTTCCGATCCACTAATCGTTCTTTACTGCATCCCTCACTCCCAAACATTGACGAATTCACACGGAAATTCAATCGCTATGAAATACGAGTACTATGTGTTCTAAGACATTTCCTTCTAAATCGAGTAACGTTTCTATGGAAACGACAGAATTTTCGTTTAGGATACGACAATCTCATTTCCGATTCACTAATCCTTCTTTACTGCATCCCTCACTCCCACACATTGACGAATTCACACGGAAATTGCGTCGCTATGAAATACGAGTACTATGTGTTCTAAGACATTTCCTTCTAAATCGAGTAACGTTTCTATGGAAACGACAGGGTTTTCTTTTGGGATACGACAATCTCATTTCCGATCCACTAATCCTTCTTTACTGCATCCCTCACTCCAACTCATTGACGAATTCACACGGAAATTGCGACGCTATGAAATACGAGTACTATGGGTTCTATGACTTCTCCTTCTAAATCGAGTAACGTTTCTATGGAAACGACAGAATTTTTCTTTTGGGATACGACAATCTCATTTCCGATCCACTAATCCTTCTTTACTGCATCCCTCACTCCAACTCATTGACGAATTCTCACGGAAATTGCGTCGCTATGAAATACGAGTACTATGGGTTCTATGACTTCTCCTTCTAAATCGAGTAACGTTTCTATGGAAACGACAGGATTTTCTTTTGGGATACGACAATCTCATTTCCGATCCACTAATCCTTCTTTACTGCATCCCTCACTCCCACTCATTGACGAATTCACACGGAAATTCCGACGCTATGAAATACGAGTACTATGTGTTCTAAGACATTTCCTTCTAAATCGAGTAACGTTTCTATGGAAACGACAGGATTTTCTTTTGGGATACGACAATCTCATTTCTGAATCACTAATCCTTCTTTACTACATCCCTCACACCCCCCCATTGACGAATTCACACGGAAATTGCGTCGCTATGAAATGCGAGTACTATGGGTTCTATGACTTCTCCTTCTAAATCGAGTAACGTTTCTATGGAAACGACAGGATTTTCTTTTGGGATACGATAATCACTTGTCCGATCCACTAATCCCTCTTTACTGCATCCCTCACTCCCAAACATTGACGAATTCACACGGAAATTCCGTCGCTATGAAATACGAGTACTATGTGTTCTAAGACATTTCCTTTTAAATCGAGTAACGTTTCTATGGAAACGACAGGATTTTCTTTTGGGATACGACAATCTCATTTCCGATCCACTAATCCTTCTTTACTGCATCCCTCACTCCCACACATTGACGAATTCACACGGAAATTGCGTCGCTATGAAATACGAGTACTATGTGTTCTAAGACGTTTCCTTCTAAATCGAGTAACGTTTCAATGGAAACGACAGGATTTTCTTTTGGGATACGACAATCTCATTTCCGATCCACTAATCCTTCTTTACTGCATTCCTCACTCCCACACATTGACGAATTCACACGGAGGTTGCGTCGCTAAGAAATGCGAGTACTATGTGTTCTAAGACATTTCCTTCTAAATCGAGTAACGTTTCTATGGAAACGACAGGATTTCCTTTTGGGATACGACAATCACATTTCCGATTCACTAATCGTTCTTTACTGCATCCCTCACTCCCAAACATTGACGAATTCACACGGAAATTCCATCGCTATGAAATACGAGTACTATGTGTTCTAAGACATTTCCTTCTAAATCGAGTAACGTTTCTATGGAAACGACAGGATTTTCGTTTAGGATACGACAATCTCATTTCCGATTCACTAATCCTTCTTTACTGCATCCCTCAGTCCCACACATTGACGAATTCACATGGAAATTGCGTCGCTATGAAATACGAGTACTATGTGTTCTAAGACATTTCCTTGTAAATCGAGTAACGTTTCTATGGAAACGATAGGGTTTTCTTTTGGGATACGACAATCTCATTTCCGATCCACTAATCCTTCTTTACTGCATCCCGCACTCCAACTCATTGACGAATTCACACGGAAATTGCGTCGCTATGAAATACGAGTACTATGGGTTCTAAGACTTCTCCTTCTAAATCGAGTAACGTTTCTATGGAAACGACAGTATTTTCTTTTGGGATACGAAAATCTCATTTCCGATCCACTAATCCTTCTTTACTGCATCCCTCACTCCAACTCATTGACGAATTCACACGGAAATTGCGTCGCTATGAAATACGAGTACTATGGGTTCTATGACTTCTCCTTCTAATTCGAGTAACGTTTCTATGGAAACGACAGGATTTTCTTTTGGGATACGACAATCTCATTTCCGATCCACTAATCCTTCTATACTGCATCCCTCACTCCCACTCATTGACGAATTCACACGGAAATTCCGTCGCTATGAAATACGAGTACTATGTGTTCTAAGACATTTCCTTCTAAATCGAGTAACGTTTCTATGGAAACGACAGGATTTTCTTTTGGGATACGACAATCTCATTTCCGAATCACTAATCCTTCTTTACTACATCCCTCACACCCCCCCATTGACGAATTCACACGGAAATTGCGTCGCTATGAAATGCGAGTACTATGGGTTCTATGACTTCTCCTTCTAAATCGAGTAACGTTTCTATGGAAACGACAGGTTTTTCTTTTGGGATACGATAATCACTTGTCCGATCCACTAATCCCTCTTTACTGCATCCCTCACTCCCAAACATTGACGAATTCACACGGAAATTCCGTCGCTATGAAATACGAGTACTATGTGTTCTAAGACATTTCCTTTTAAATCGAGTAACGTTTCTATGGAAACGACAGGATTTTCTTTTGGGATACGACAATCTCATTTCCGATCCACTAATCCTTCTTTACTGCATCCCTCACGCCCACACATTGACGAATTCACACGGAAATTGCGTCGCTATGATATACGAGTACTATGTGTTCTAAGAGGTTTCCTTCTAAATCGAGTAACGTTTCAATGGAAACGACAGGATTTTCTTTTGGGATACGACAATCTCATTTCCGATCCACTAATCCTTCTTTACTGCATTCCTCACTCCCACACATTGACGAATTCACACGGAAATTGCGTCGCAATGAAATACGAGTACTATGTGTTCTAAGACATTTCCTTCTAAATCGAGTAACGTTTCTATGGAAACGACAGGATTTTCTTCTGGGATACGACAATCTCATTTCCGATCCACTAGTCGTTCTTTACTGCATCCCTCACTCCCAAACATTGACGAATTCACACGGAAATTGCGTCGCAATCATTTACGAGTACTATGTGTTCTAAGACATTTCCTTCTAAATCGAGTAACGTTTCTATAAAAACGACAGGATTTTCGTTTGGGATACGACAATCTCACTTCCGATCCACTAATCGTTCTTTACTGCATCCCTCACTCCCAAACATTGACGAATTCACACGGAAAAATGCGTCGCAATGAAATACGAGTACTATGTGTTCTAAGACATTTCCTTCTAAATCGAGTAACGTTTCTATGGAACCGACAGGAATTTCTTTTGGGATACGACAATCACATTTCCGATCCACTAATCCTTCTTTACTGCATCCCTCACTCCCAAACATTGACTAATTCCCACGGAAATTCCGTCGCTATGAAATACGAGTAAAATGTGTTCTAAGACATTTCCTTCTAAATCGAGTAACGTTTCTATGGAAACGACAGGATTTTCTTTTGGGGTACGACAATCTCATTTCCGATCCACTAATCGATCTTTACTGCATCCCTCACTCCCAAACATTGACGAATTCACACGGAAATTGCGTCGCTATGAAATGCGAGTACTATGTGTTCTAAGACATTTCCTTCTAAATCGAGTAACGTTTCTATGGAAACGACAGGATTTTCTTTTGGGATACAACAATCACATTTCCGATTCACTAATCCTTCTTTACTGCATCCCTCACTCCCAAACATTGACGAATTCACACGGAAAATCCGTCGCTATGAAATACGAGTACTATGTGTTCTAAGACATTTCCTTCTAAATCGAGTAACGTTTCTATGGAAACGACAGGATTTTCGTTTAGGATACGACAATCTCATTTCCGATTCACTAATCCTTCTTTACTGCATCCCTCACTCCCACACATTGACGAATTCACACGGAAATTCCGTCGCTATGAAATACGAGTACTATGTGTTCTAAGACATTTCCTTCTAAATCGAGTAACTTTTCTATGGAAACGACAGGATTTTCTTTTGGGATACGACAATCTCATTTCCGATCCACTAATCCTTCTTTACTGCATCCCTCACTCCAACTCATTGACGAATTCACACGGAAATTGCGTCGCTATGAAATGCGAGTACTATGGGTTCTATGACTTCTCCTTCTAAATCGAGTAACGTTTCTATGGAGACGACAGGATTTTCTTTTGGGATACGACAATCACTTTTCCGATCCACTAATCCTTCTTTACTGCATCCCTCACTCCCAAACATTGACGAATTCACCCGGATATTCCGTCGCTATGAAATACGAGTACTATGTGTTCTAAGACATTTCCTTTTAAATCGAGTAACGTTTCTATGGAAACGACAGGATTTTCTTTTGGGATACGACAATCTCATTTCCGATCCACTAATCCTTCTTTACTGCATCCCTCACTCCCACACATTGACGAATTCACACGGAAATTGCGTCGCTATGAAATACGAGTACTATGTGTTCTAAGACGTTTCCTTCTAAATCGAGTAACGTTTCAATGCAAACGACAGGATTTTCTTTTGTGATACGACAATCTCATTTCCGATCCACTAATCCTTCTTTACTGCATTCCTCACTCCCACACATTGACGAATTCACACGGAAATTGCGTCGCTATGAAATACGAGTACTATGTGTTCTAAGACATTTCCTTCGAAATCGAGTAACGTTTCTATGGAAACGACAGGATTTTCTTTTGGGATACGACAATCACATTTCCGATCCACCAATCCTTCTTTACTGCATCCCTCACTCCCAAACATTGACGAATTCACACGGAAATTCGGTCGCTATGAAATACGAGTACTATGTGTTCTAAGACATTTCCTTCTAAATCGAGTAACGTTTCTATGGAAACGACAGGATTTTCTTTTGGGATACGACAATCTCATTTCCGATCCACTAATCCTTCTTTACTGCATCCCTCACTCCTAAACATTGACGAATTCACACGGAAATTCCGTCGCTATGAAATACGAGTACTATGTGTTCTATGACATTTCCTTCTAAATCGAGTAACGTTTCTATGGAAACGACAGGATTTTCTTTTGGGATACGACAATCTTATTTCCGATCCACTAATCCTTCTTTACTGCATCCCTCACTCCCAAACATTGACGAATTCACACGGAAATTGCGTCGCTATGAAATACGAGTACTATGTGTTCTAAGACATTTCCTGCTAAATCGAGTAACGTTTCTATGGAAACGACAGGATTTTCTTTTGGGATACGACAATCACATTTCCGATCCACTAATCGTTCTTTACTGCATCCCTCACTCCCAAACATTGACGAATTCACACGGAAATTCCGTCGCTATGAGATACGAGTACTATGTGTTCTAAGACAGTTCCTTCTAAATCGAGTAACGTTTCTATGGAAACGACAGTATTTTCGTTTGGGATACGACAATCTCACTTCCGATCCACTAATCCTTCCTTACTGCATCCCTCACTCCCACACATTGACGAATTCACACGGAAATTGCGTCGCTATGAAAAACGAGTACTATGTGTTCTAAGACATTTCCTTCTAAATCGAGTAACGTTTCTATGGAAACGACAGGATTTTCTTTTGGGATACGACAATCTCATTTCCGATTCACTAATCCTTCTTTACTGCATCCCTCACTCCCACACATTGACAAATTCACACGGAAGTTGCGTCGCTATGAAATACGTTTACTATGTGTTCTAAGACATTTCCTTCTAAATCGAGTAACGTTTCTATGGAAGCGATAGGATTCTCTTTTCGGATACGACAATCTCATTTCCGATTCACTAATCCTTCTTTACTGCATCCCTCACTCCCACACATTGACGAATTCACACGGAAATTGCGTCGCTATGATATACGAGTACTATGTATTCTAAGACATTTCCTTTTAAATCGAGTAACGTTTCTATGGAAACGTCAGGATTTTCTTTTGGGATACGACAATCACATTTCCGATCCACTAATCCTTCTTTACTGCATCCCTCACTCCAACTCATTGACGAATTCACACGGAAATTGCGTCGCTATGAAATACGAGTACTATGTGTTCTAAGACATTTCCTTCTAAATCGAGTAACGTTTCTATGGATACGACAGGATTTTCTTTTGGGATACGACAATCTCATTTCCGATCCACTAATCCTTCTTTACTGCATCCCTCACTCCCACTCATTGACGAATTCACACGGAATTTCCGTCGCTATGAAATACGAGTACTATGTGTTCTATGACTTCTCCTTCTAAATCGAGTAACGTTTCTATGGAAACGACAGGATTTTCTTTTGGGATACGACAATCACTTTTGCGATCCACTAATCCTTCTTTACTGCATCCCTCACTCCTAAACATTGACGAATTCACCCGGAAATTCCGTCGCTATGAAATACGAGTAATATGTGTTCTAAGACATTTCCTTTTAAATCGAGTAACGTTTTTATGGAAACGACAGGATTTTCTTTTGGGGTACGACAATCTCATTTCCGATCCACTAATCCTTCTTTACTGCATCCCTCACTCCCACACATTGACGAATTCACACGGAAATTGCGTCGCTATGAAATACGAGTACTATGTGTTCTAAGACGCTTCCTTCTGAATCGAGTAACGTTTCTATGGAAACGACAGGATTTTCTTTTGGGATACGACAATCTCATTTCCGATCCACTAATCCTTCTTTACTGCATCCCTCACTCCCACACATTGACGAATTCACACGGAACTTGAGTAGCTATGAAATACGAGTACTATGTGTTCTAAGACATTTCCTTCTATATCGAGTAACGTTTCTATGGAAACGACAGGATTTTCTTTTGGGATACGACTATCACATTTCCGATCCACTAATCCATCTTTACTGCATCCCTCACTCCCAAACATTGACGAATTCACATGGAAATTCCGTCGCTATGAAATACGAGTATTATGTGTTCTAAGACATTTCCTTCTAAATCGAGTAACGTTTCTATGGAAACGACAGGATTTTCTTTTGGGAAACGACAATCACATTTCCGATCCACGAATACTTCTTTACTGCATCCCTCACTCCCAAACATTGACGAATTCACACGGAAATTCCGTTGCTATGAAATACGAGTACTATGTGTTCTAAGACATTTCCTTCTAAATCGAGTAACGTTTCTATGGAAACGACAGGATTTCCTTTTGGAATACGACAATCTCATTTCCGATCCACTAATCCTTCTTTACTGCATCCCTCACTCCCACACATTGACGAATTCACACGGAGATTGCGTCGCTATGAAATACGAGTACTATGTGTTCTAAGACATTTCCTTCTAAATCGAGTAACGTTTCTATGGAAACGACAGGATTTTCTTCTGGGATACGGCAATCACATTTCCGATCCACTAATCCTTCTTTACTGCATCCCTCACTCCCAAACATTGACGAATTCACACGGAAATTCCGTCGCTATGAAATACGAGTACTATGTGTACTGAGACATTTCCTTCTAAATCGAGTAACGTTTCTATGGAAACGACAGGATTTTCTTTTGGGATACGACAATCTCATTTCCGATCCACTAATCCTTCTTCACTGCATCCCTCACTCCCACACATTGACGAATTCACACGGAAATTGCGTCGCTATGAAATACGAGAACTATGTGTTCTAAGACATTTCCTTCTAAATCGAGTAACGTTTCTATGGAAGCGATAGGATTTTCTTTTGGGATACGACAATCTCATTTACGATTCACTAATCCTTCTTTACTGCATCCCTCACTCCCACACATTGACAAATTCACACGGAAGTTGCGTCGCTATGAAATACGAGTACTATGTGTTCTAAGACATTTCCTTCTAAATCGAGTAACGTTTCTATGGAAGCGATAGGATTCTCTTTTGGGATACGACAATCTCATATCCGATTCACTAATCCTTCTTTACTGCATCCCTCACTCCCACACATTGACGAATTCACACGGAAATTGCGTCGCTATAAAATACGAGTACCATGTGTTCTAAGACATTTCCTTCTAAATCGAGTAACGTTTCTATGGAAACGACAGGATTTTTTTTGGGATACGACAATCACATTTCCGATCCACTAATCCTTCTTTACCGCATCCCTCACTCCCAAACATTTTGGAATTCACACGGAAATTCCGTCGCTATGAAATACGAGTACTATGTGTTCTAAGACATTTCCTTCTAAATCGAATAACGTTTATATGGAAACGACAGGATTTTCTTTTGGGATACGACAATCTCATTTCCGATCCACTAATCCTTCTTTACTGCATCCCTCACTCCCACACATTGACGAATTCACAAGGAAATTGCGTCGCTATGAAATACGAGTACTATGTGTTCTAAGACATTTCCTTCTAAATCGAGTAACGTTTCTATGGAAACGACAGGATTTTCTTTTGGGATACGACAATAAAATTTCCCATCCACTAATCCTTCTTTACTGCGTCCCTCACTCCCAAACATTGACGAAATCACACGGAAATTGCGTCGCTATGAAATACGAGTACTATGTGTTCTAAGACATTTCCTTCTAAATCGAGTAACGTTTCTATGGAAACGACAGGATTTTCTTTTGGGATACGACAATCCCATTTCCGATCCACTAATCCTTCTTTACTACATCCCTCACTAACACACATTGACGAATTCACACGGAAATTGCGTCGCTATGAATTACGAGTACTATGTGTTCTAAGACATTTCCTTCTAAATCGAGCAACGTTTCTATGGAAACGACAGGATTTTCCTTTGGGATACGACAATCTCATTTCCGATCCACTAATCCTTCTTTACTGCATCCATCACACCCACACATTGACGAATTCACACGGAAATTGCGTCCCTATGAAATACGAGTACTATGTGTTCTAAGACATTTCCTTCTAAATCGAGTAACGTTTCTATGGTAACGACAGGTTTTTCTTTTGGGATACGACAATCACATTTCCGATCCACTAATCCTTCTTTACTGCATCTCTCACTCCCAAACATTGACGAATTCACACGGAAATTGCGTCGCTATGAAATACGAGTACTATGTGTTCTAAGACATTTCCTTCTAAATCGAGTAACGTTTCTATGGAAACGACAGGATTTTCTTTTGGGATAGGACAATCACATTTTCTGATCCACTAATCCTTCTTTACTGCATCCCTCACTCCCAAACATTGACGAATTCACACGGAAATTGCGTCGCTATGAAATACGAGTACTATGTGTTCTAAGACATTTCCTTCTAAATCGAGTAACGTTTCTATGGAAACGACAGGAATTTCTTTTGGGATACGACAATCACATTTCCGATCCACTAATCCTTCGTTACTGCATCCCTCACTCCCAAACATTGACGAATTCACACGGAAATTCCGTCGCTATGAAATACGAGTACTATGTGTTCTAAGACATTTCCTTCTAAATCGAGTAACGTTTCTATGGAAACGACAGGATTTTCTTTTGGGATACGACAATCTCATTTCCGATCCACTAATCCTTCTTTACTGCATCCCTCACTCCCACACATTGACGAATTCACACGGAAATTGCGTCGCTATGAAATATGAGTACTATGTGTTCTAAGACATTTCCTTCTAAATCGAGTAACGTTTCTATGGAAACGACAGGATTTTCCTTTGGGATACGACAATAACATTTCCGATCCACTAATCCTTCTTTACTGCATCCCTCACTCCCAAACATTGACGAATTCACACGGAAATTCCGTCGCTATGAAATACGAGTACTATGTGTTCTAAGACATTTCCTGCTAAATCGAGTAGCGTTTCTATGGAAACGACAGGATTTTCTTTTGGGATACGACAATCACATTTTCGATCCACTAATGCTTCTTTACTGCAACCCTCACTCCCAAACATTGACGAATTCACACGGAAATTCCGTCGCTATGAAATACGAGTACTATGTGTTCTAAGACATTTATTTCTAAATCGAGTAACGTTTCTATGGAAACGACAGGATTTTCTTTTGGGATACGACAATCACATTTCCGATCCACTAATCCTTCTTTACTGCATCCCTCACTCCCAAACATTGACGAATTCACACGGAAATTCCGTCGCTATGAAATACGAGTACTATGTGTTCAAAGACATTTCCTTCTAAATCGAGTAACGTTTCTATGGAAACGACAGGATTTTCTTTTGGGATACGTCAATCTCATTTCCGATCCACTAATCCTTCTTTACTGCATCCCCCACTCCCACACATTGACGTACTCACACGGAAATTGCGTCGCTATGAAATACGAGTACTATGTGTTCTAAGACATTTCCTTCTAAATCGAGTAACGTTTCTATGGAAACGACAGGATTTTCTTTTGGGATACGACAATCACATTTCCGATCCACTAATCCTTCTTTACTGCATCCCTCACTCCCAAACATTGACGAATTCACACGGAAATTCCGTCGCTATGAAATACGAGTACTATGTGTTCTAAGACATTTCCTTCTAAATCGAGTAACGTTTCTATGGAAACGATAGGATTTTCTTCTGGGATACGACAATCACATTTCCGATCCACTAATCCTTCTTTACTGCATCCCTCACTCCCACACATTGACGAATTCACACGGAAATTGCGTCGCTATGAAATACGAGTACCATGTGTTCTAAGACATTTCCTTCTAACTCGAGTAACGTTTCTATGGAAACGACAGGATTTTCTTTTGGGATACGACAATCACATTTCCGATCCACTAATCCTTCTTTACTGCATCCCTCACTCCCAAACATTGACGAATTCACACGGAATTTCCGTCGCTATGAAATACGAGTACTATGTGTTCTAAGACATTTCCTTCTAAATCGAGTAACGTTTCTATGGAAACGACAGGATTTTCTTTTGGGATACGACAATCACATTTCCGATCCACTAATCCTTGTTTACTGCATCCCTCACTCCCAAACATTGACGAATTCACACGGAACT
Organism: Schistocerca piceifrons; assembly: GCF_021461385.2. Lineage (NCBI taxonomy): Eukaryota > Metazoa > Arthropoda > Insecta > Orthoptera > Acrididae > Schistocerca > Schistocerca piceifrons. Next base: position 2,039,254 of record NW_025728281.1, read on the forward strand.
TCTGTCGCTATGAAATACGAGTACTATGTGTTCTAAGACATTTCCTTCTGAATCGAGTAACGTTTCTATGGAAACGACAGGATTTTCTTTTGGGATACGACAATCACATTTCCGATCCGCTAATCCTTCTTTACTGCATCCCTCACTCCCAAACATTGACGAATTCACACGGAAATTGCGTCGCTATGAAATACGAGTACTATGTGTTCTAAGACATTTCCTTCTAAATCGAGTAACGTTTCTATGGAAACGACAGGATTTTCTTTTGGGATACGGCAATCACATTTCCGATCCACTAATCCTTCTTTACTGCATCCCTCACTCCCAAACATTGACGAATTCACACGGAAATTCCGTCGCTATGAAATACGAGTACTATGTGTTCTAAGACATTTCCTTCTAAATCGAGTAACGTTTCTATGGAAACGACAGGATTTTCCTTTGGGATACGACAATCTCATTTCCGATCCACTAATCCTTCTTTACTGCATCCATCACTCCCACACATTGACGAATTCACACGGAAATTGCGTCCCTATGAAATACGAGTACTATGTGTTCTAAGACATTTCCTTCTAAATCGAGTAACGTTTCTATGGAAACGACAGGATTTTCTTTTGGGATACGACAATCACATTTCCGATCCACTAATCCTTCTTTACTGCATCCCTCACTCCCAAACATTGACGAATTCACACGGAAATTGCGTCGCTATGAAATACGAGTACTATGTGTTCTAAGACATTTCCTTCTAAATCGAGTAACGTTTCTATGGAAACGACAGGATTTTCTTTTGGGATACGACAATCACATTTTCTGATCCACTAATCCTTCTTTACTGCATCCCTCACTCCCACCCATTGACGAATTCACACGGAAATTGCGTCGCTATGAAATACGAGTACTATGTGTTCTAAGACATTTCCTTCTAAATCGAGTAACGTTTCTATGGAAACGACAGGATTTTCTTTTGGGATACGACAATCACATTTCCGAACCACTAATCCTTGTTTACTGCATCCCTCACTCCCAAACATTGACGAATTCACACAGAACTTCCGTCGCTATGAAATACGAGTACTATGTGTTCTAAGACATTTCCTTCTGAATCGAGTAACGTTTCTATGGAAGCGACAGGATTTTCTTTTGGGATACGACAATCACATTTCCGATCCGCTAATCCTTCTTTACTGCATCCCTCACTCTAAAACATTGACGAATTCACACGGAAATTGCGTCGCTATGAAATACGAGTACTATGTGTTCTAAGACATTTCCTTCTAAATCGAGTAACGTTTCTATGGAAACGACAGGATTTTCTTTTGGGATACGGCAATCACGTTTCCGATCCACTAATCCTTCTTTACTGCATCCCTCACTCCCAAACATTGACGAATTCACACGGAAATTCCGTCGCTATGAAATACGAGTACTATGTGTTCTAAGACATTTCCTTCTAAATCGAGTAACGTTTCTATGGAAACGACAGGATTTTCCTTTGGGATACGACAATCTCATTTCCGATCCACTAATCCTTCTTTACTGCATCCATCACTCCCACACATTGACGAATTCACACGGAAATTGCGTCCCTATGAAATACGAGTAGTATGTGTTCTAAAACATTTCCTTCTAAATCGGGTAACGTTACTATGGAAACGACAGGATTTTCTTTTGGGATACGACAATCACATTTCCGATCCACTAAACCTTCTTTACTGCATCCCTCACTCCCAAACATTGACGAATTCACACGGAAATTGCGTCGGTATGAAATACGAGTACTATGTGTTCTAAGACATTTCCTTCTAAATCGAGTAACGTTTCTATGGAAACGACAGGATTTTCTTTTGGGATACGACAATCACATTTTCTGATCCACTAATCCTTTTTTACTGCATCCCTCACTCCCACCCATTGACGAATTCACACGGAAATTGCGTCGCTATGAAATACGAGTACTATGTGTTCTAAGACATTTCCTTCTAAATCGAGTAACGTTTCTATGGAAACGACAGGATTTTCTTTTGGGATACGACAATCTCATTTCCGATCCACTAATCCTTCTTTACTGCATCCCTCACTCCCACACATTGACGAATTCACACGGAAATTGCGTCGCTATGAAATACGAGTACTATGTGTTCTAAGACATTTCCTTCTAAATCGAGTAACGGTTCTATGGATACGGCAGGATTTTCTTTTGGGATACGACAATCACATTTCCGATCCACTAACCCTTCTTTACTGCATCCCTCACTCCCACACATTGACGAATTCACACGGAAATTGCGTCGCTATGAAATACGAGTACTATGTGTTCTAAGACATTTCCTTCTAAATCGAGTAACGTTTCTATGGAAACGACAGGATTTTCTTTTGGGATACGACAATCTCATTTCCGATCCACTAATATTTCTTTACTGCATCCCTCACTCCCACACATTGACGAATTCACACGGAAATTCCGTCGCTGTGAAATACGAGCACTATGTGTTCTAAGACATTTATTTCTAAATCGAGTAACGTTCCTATGGAAACGATAGGATTTTCTTTAGGGATACGACAATCACATTTCCGATCCACTAATCCTTCTTTACTGCATCCCTCACTCCCAAACGTTGACGAATTCACACGGAAATTGCATCGCTATGAAATACGAGTACTATGTGTTCTAAGACATTTCCTTCTAAATCGAGTAACGTTTCTATGGAAACGACAGGATTTTCCTTTGGGTTACGACAATAACATTTCCGATCCACTAATCCTTCGTTACTGCATCCCTCACTCCCAAACATTGACGAATTCACACGGAAATTGCGTCGCTATGAAATACGAGTACTATGTGTTCTAAGACATTTCCTTCTAAATCGAGTAACGTTTCTATGGAAACGACAGGATTTTCTTTTGGGATACGACAATCACATTTCCGATCCACTAATCCTTCGTTACTGCATCCCTCACTCCCAAACATTGACGAATTCACACGGAAATTCCGTCGATATGAAATACGAGTACTATGTATTCTAAGACATTTCCTTCTAAATCGAGTAACGTTTTGTATGGAAACGACAGGATTTTCTTTTGGGATACGACAATCTCATTTCCGATCCACTAATCCTTCTTTACTGCATCCCTCACTCCCACACATTGACGAATTCGCACGGAAAATGCGTCACTATGAAATATGAGTACTATGTGTTCTAAGACATTTCCTTCCAAATCGAGTAACGTTTCTATGGAAACGACAGGATTTTCCTTTGGGATGCGACAATAACATTTCCGATCCACTAATCCTTCTTTATTGCATCACTCACTCCCAAACATTGACGAATTCACACGGAAATTCCGTCGCTATGAAATACGAGTACTATGTGTTCTAAGACATTTCCTGCTAAATCGAGTAACGTTTCTATGGAAACGACAGGATTTTCTTTTGGGATACGACAATCACATTTCCGATCCACTAATGCTTCTTTACTGCAACCCTCACTCCCAAACATTGACGAATTCACACGGAAATTGCGTCGCTATGAAATACGAGTACTATGTGTTCTAAGACATTTATTTCTAAATCGAGTAACGTTTCTATGGAAACGACAGGATTTTCTTTTGGGATACGACAATCACTTTTCCGATCCACTAATCCTTCTTTACTGCATCCCTCACTCCCAAACATTGACGAATTCACACGGAAATTCCGTCGCTATGAAATACGAGTACTATGTGTTCTAAGACATTTCCTTCTAAATCGAGTAACGTTTCTATGGAAACGACAGGATTTTCTTTTGGGATACGTCAATCTCATTTCCGATCCTCTAATCCTTCTTTACTGCATCCCCCACTCCCACACATTGACGAACTCACACGGAAATTGCGTCGCTATGAAATACGAGTACTATGTGTTCTAATACATTTCCTTCTAAATCGAGTAACGTTTCAATGGAAACGACAGGATTTTCTTTTGGGATACGACAATCACATTTCCGATCCACTAATCCTTCTTTACGGCACCCCTCACTCCCAAACATTGACGAATTCACACGGAAATTACGTCGCTATGAAATACGAGTACTATGTGTTCTAAGACATTTCCTTCTAAATCGAGTAACGTTTCTATGGAAACGATAGGATTTTCTTCTGGGATACGACAATCACATTTCCGATCCACTAATCCTTCTCTACTGCATCCCTCACTCCCACACATTGACGAATTCACACAAAAATTGCGTCGCTACGAAATACGAGTACTATGTGTTCTAAGACATTTCCTTCTAAATCGAGTGACGTTTCTATGGAAACGACAGGATTTTCTTTTGGGATACGACAATCACATTTCCGATCCACTAATCCTTCTTTACTGCATCCCTCACTCCCAAACATTGACGAATTCACACGGAAATTCCGTCGCTATGAAATACGAGTACTATGTGTTCTAAAACATTTCCTTCTAAATCGAGTAACGTTTCTATGGAAACGACAAGATTTTCTTTTGGGATACGACAATCACATTTCCGATCCACTAATCCTTGTTTACTGCATCCCTCATTCCCAAACATTGACGAATTCATACGGAAATTCCGTCGCTATGAAATACGAGTACTATGTGTTCTAAGACATTTCCTTCAAAATCGAGTAACGTTTCTATGGATACGACAGGATTTTCTTTTGGGATACGACAATCACATTTCCGAACCACTAATCCTTGTTTACTGCATCCCTCACTCCCAAACATTGACGAATTCTCACGGAACTTCCGTCGCTATGAAATACGAGTACTATGTGTTCTAAGACATTTCCTTCTGAATCGAGTAACGTTTCTATGGAAACGACAGGATTTTCTTTTGGGATACGACAATCACATTTCCGATCCGCTAATCCTTCTTTACTGCATCCCTCACTCCCAAACATTGACGAATTCACACGGAAATTGCGTCGCTATGAAATACGAGTACTATGTGTTCTAAGACATTTCCTTCTAAATCGAGTAACGTTTCTATGGAAACGACAGGATTTTCTTTTGGGATACGGCAATCACGTTTCCGATCCACTAATCCTTCTTTACTGCATCCCTCACTCCCAAACATTGACGAATTCACACGGAAATTCCGTCGCTATGAAATACGAGTACTATGTGTTCTAAGACATTTCCTTCTAAATCGAGTAACGTTTCTATGGAAACGACAGGATTTTCCTTTGGGATACGACAATCTCATTTCCGATCCACTAATCCTTCTTTACTGCATCCATCACTCCCACACATTGACGAATTCACACGGAAATTGCGTCCCTATGAAATACGAGTACTATGTGTTCTAAGACATTTCCTTCTAAATCGAGTAACGTTTCTATGGAAACGACAGGATTTTCTTTTGGGATACGACAATCACATTTCCGATCCACTAATCCTTCTTTACTGCATCCCTCACTCCCAAACATTGACGAATTCACACGGAAATTGCGTCGCTATGAAATACGAGTACTATGTGTTCTAAGACATTTCCTTCTAAATCGAGTAACGTTTCTATGGAAACGACAGGATTTTCTTTTGGGATACGACAATCACATTTTCTGATCCACTAATCCTTCTTTACTGCATCCCTCACTCCCACCCATTGACGAATTCACACGGAAATTGCGTCGCTATGAAATACGAGTACTATGTGTTCTAAGACATTTCCTTCTAAATCGAGTAACGTTTCTATGGAAACGACAGGATTTTCTTTTGGGATACGACAATCTCATTTCCGATCCATTAATCCTTCTTTACTGCATCCCTCACTCCCACACATTGACGAATTCACACGGAAATTGATTCGCTATGAAGTACGAGTACTATGTGTTCTAAGACATTTCCTTCTAAATCGAGTAACGGTTCTATGGATACGGCAGGATTTTCTTTTGGGATACGACAATCATATTTCCGATCCACTAATCCTTCTTTACTGCATCCCTCACTCCCACACATTGACGAATTCACACGGAAATTGCGTCGCTATGAAATACGAGTACTATGTGTTCTAAGACATTTCCTTCTAAATCGAGTAACGTTTCTATGGAAACGACACGATTTTCCTTTGGGTTACCACAATAACATTTCCGATCCACTAATCCTTCGTTACTGCATCCCTCACTCCCAAACATTGACGAATTCACACGGAAATTGCGTCGCTATGAAATACGAGTACTATGTGTTCTAAGACATTTCCTTCTAAATCGAGTAACGTTTCTATGGAAACGATAGGATTTTCTTCTGGGATACGACAATCACATTTCCGATCCACTAATCCTTCTTTACTGCATCCCTCACTCCCACACATTGACGAATTCACACGGAAATTGCGTCGCTATGAAATACGAGTACCATGTGTTCTAAGACATTTCCTTCTAAATCGAGTAACGTTTCTATGGAAACGACAGGATTTTCTTTTGGGATACGACAATCACATTTCCGATCCACTAATCCTTCTTTACTGCATCCCTCACTCCCAAACATTGACGAATTCACACGGAATTTCCGTCGCTATGAAATACGAGTACTATGTGTTCTAAGACATTTCCTTCTAAATCGAGTAACGTTTCTATGGAAACGACAGGATTTTCTTTTGGGATACGACAATCACATTTCCGAACCACTAATCCTTGTTTACTGCATCCCTCACTCCCAAACATTGACGAATTCACACAGAACTTCCGTCGCTATGAAATACGAGTACTATGTGTTCTAAGACATTTCCTTCTGAATCGAGTAACGTTTCTATGGAAGCGACAGGATTTTCTTTTGGGATACGACAATCACATTTCCGATCCGCTAATCCTTCTTTACTGCATCCCTCACTCTAAAACATTGACGAATTCACACGGAAATTGCGTCGCTATGAAATACGAGTACTATGTGTTCTAAGACATTTCCTTCTAAATCGAGTAACGTTTCTATGGAAACGACAGGATTTTCTTTTGGGATACGGCAATCACGTTTCCGATCCACTAATCCTTCTTTACTGCATCCCTCACTCCCAAACATTGACGAATTCACACGGAAATTCCGTCGCTATGAAATACGAGTACTATGTGTTCTAAGACATTTCCTTCTAAATCGAGTAACGTTTCTATGGAAACGACAGGATTTTCCTTTGGGATACGACAATCTCATTTCCGATCCACTAATCCTTCTTTACTGCATCCATCACTCCCACACATTGACGAATTCACACGGAAATTGCGTCCCTATGAAATACGAGTAGTATGTGTTCTAAAACATTTCCTTCTAAATCGGGTAACGTTACTATGGAAACGACAGGATTTTCTTTTGGGATACGACAATCACATTTCCGATCCACTAAACCTTCTTTACTGCATCCCTCACTCCCAAACATTGACGAATTCACACGGAAATTGCGTCGGTATGAAATACGAGTACTATGTGTTCTAAGACATTTCCTTCTAAATCGAGTAACGTTTCTATGGAAACGACAGGATTTTCTTTTGGGATACGACAATCACATTTTCTGATCCACTAATCCTTTTTTACTGCATCCCTCACTCCCACCCATTGACGAATTCACACGGAAATTGCGTCGCTATGAAATACGAGTACTATGTGTTCTAAGACATTTCCTTCTAAATCGAGTAACGTTTCTATGGAAACGACAGGATTTTCTTTTGGGATACGACAATCTCATTTCCGATCCACTAATCCTTCTTTACTGCATCCCTCACTCCCACACATTGACGAATTCACACGGAAATTGCGTCGCTATGAAATACGAGTACTATGTGTTCTAAGACATTTCCTTCTAAATCGAGTAACGGTTCTATGGATACGGCAGGATTTTCTTTTGGGATACGACAATCACATTTCCGATCCACTAATCCTTCTTTACTGCATCCCTCACTCCCACACATTGACGAATTCACACGGAAATTGCGTCGCTATGAAATACGAGTACTATGTGTTCTAAGACATTTCCTTCTAAATCGAGTAACGTTTCTATGGAAACGACAGGATTTTCTTTTGGGATACGACAATCTCATTTCCGATCCACTAATCCTTCTTTACTGCATCCCTCACTCCCACACATTGACGAATTCACACGGAAATTCCGTCGCTGTGAAATACGAGCACTATGTGTTCTAAGACATTTATTTCTAAATCGAGTAACGTTCCTATGGAAACGATAGGATTTTCTTTAGGGATACGACAATCACATTTCCGATCCACTAATCCTTCTTTACTGCATCCCTCACTCCCAAACGTTGACGAATTCACACGGAAATTGCATCGCTATGAAATACGAGTACTATGTGTTCTAAGACATTTCCTTCTAAATCGAGTAACGTTTCTATGGAAACGACAGGATTTTCCTTTGGGTTACGACAATAACATTTCCGATCCACTAATCCTTCGTTACTGCATCCCTCACTCCCAAACATTGACGAATTCACACGGAAATTGCGTCGCTATGAAATACGAGTACTATGTGTTCTAAGACATTTCCTTCTAAATCGAGTAACGTTTCTATGGAAACGACAGGATTTTCTTTTGGGATACGACAATCACATTTCCGATCCACTAATCCTTCGTTACTGCATCCCTCACTCCCAAACATTGACGAATTCACACGGAAATTCCGTCGCTATGAAATACGAGTACTATGTATTCTAAGACATTTCCTTCTAAATCGAGTAACGTTTTGTATGGAAACGACAGGATTTTCTTTTGGGATACGACAATCTCATTTCCGATCCACTAATCCTTCTTTACTGCATCCCTCACTCCCACACATTGACGAATTCGCACGGAAAATGCGTCACTATGAAATATGAGTACTATGTGTTCTAAGACATTTCCTTCCAAATCGAGTAACGTTTCTATGGAAACGACAGGATTTTCCTTTGGGATGCGACAATAACATTTCCGATCCACTAATCCTTCTTTATTGCATCACTCACTCCCAAACATTGACGAATTCACACGGAAATTCCGTCGCTATGAAATACGAGTACTATGTGTTCTAAGACATTTCCTGCTAAATCGAGTAACGTTTCTATGGAAACGACAGGATTTTCTTTTGGGATACGACAATCACATTTCCGATCCACTAATGCTTCTTTACTGCAACCCTCACTCCCAAACATTGACGAATTCACACGGAAATTGCGTCGCTATGAAATACGAGTACTATGTGTTCTAAGACATTTATTTCTAAATCGAGTAACGTTTCTATGGAAACGACAGGATTTTCTTTTGGGATACGACAATCACTTTTCCGATCCACTAATCCTTCTTTACTGCATCCCTCACTCCCAAACATTGACGAATTCACACGGAAATTCCGTCGCTATGAAATACGAGTACTATGTGTTCTAAGACATTTCCTTCTAAATCGAGTAACGTTTCTATGGAAACGACAGGATTTTCTTTTGGGATACGTCAATCTCATTTCCGATCCTCTAATCCTTCTTTACTGCATCCCCCACTCCCACACATTGACGAACTCACACGGAAATTGCGTCGCTATGAAATACGAGTACTATGTGTTCTAAGACATTTCCTTCTAAATCGAGTAACGTTTCTATGGAAACGATAGGATTTTCTTCTGGGATACGACAATCACATTTCCGATCCACTAATCCTTCTCTACTGCATCCCTCACTCCCACACATTGACGAATTCACACAAAAATTGCGTCGCTACGAAATACGAGTACTATGTGTTCTAAGACATTTCCTTCTAAATCGAGTGACGTTTCTATGGAAACGACAGGATTTTCTTTTGGGATACGACAATCACATTTCCGATCCACTAATCCTTCTTTACTGCATCCCTCACTCCCAAACATTGACGAATTCACACGGAAATTCCGTCGCTATGAAATACGAGTACTATGTGTTCTAAAACATTTCCTTCTAAATCGAGTAACGTTTCTATGGAAACGACAAGATTTTCTTTTGGGATACGACAATCACATTTCCGATCCACTAATCCTTGTTTACTGCATCCCTCATTCCCAAACATTGACGAATTCATACGGAAATTCCGTCGCTATGAAATACGAGTACTATGTGTTCTAAGACATTTCCTTCAAAATCGAGTAACGTTTCTATGGATACGACAGGATTTTCTTTTGGGATACGACAATCACATTTCCGAACCACTAATCCTTGTTTACTGCATCCCTCACTCCCAAACATTGACGAATTCTCACGGAACTTCCGTCGCTATGAAATACGAGTACTATGTGTTCTAAGACATTTCCTTCTGAATCGAGTAACGTTTCTATGGAAACGACAGGATTTTCTTTTGGGATACGACAATCACATTTCCGATCCGCTAATCCTTCTTTACTGCATCCCTCACTCCCAAACATTGACGAATTCACACGGAAATTGCGTCGCTATGAAATACGAGTACTATGTGTTCTAAGACATTTCCTTCTAAATCGAGTAACGTTTCTATGGAAACGACAGGATTTTCTTTTGGGATACGGCAATCACGTTTCCGATCCACTAATCCTTCTTTACTGCATCCCTCACTCCCAAACATTGACGAATTCACACGGAAATTCCGTCGCTATGAAATACGAGTACTATGTGTTCTAAGACATTTCCTTCTAAATCGAGTAACGTTTCTATGGAAACGACAGGATTTTCCTTTGGGATACGACAATCTCATTTCCGATCCACTAATCCTTCTTTACTGCATCCATCACTCCCACACATTGACGAATTCACATGGAAATTGCGTCCCTATGAAATACGAGTACTATGTGTTCTAAGACATTTCCTTCTAAATCGAGTAACATTTCTATGGAAACGACAGGATTTTCTTTTGGGATACGACAATCACATTTCCGATCCACTAATCCTTCTTTACTGCATCCCTCACTCCCAAACATTGACGAATTCACACGGAAATTGCGTCGCTATGAAATACGAGTACTATGTGTTCTAAGACATTTCCTTCTAAATCGAGTAACGTTTCTATGGAAACGACAGGATTTTATTTTGGGATACGACAATCACATTTTCTGATCCACTAATCCTTCTTTACTGCATCCCTCACTCCCACCCATTGACGAATTCACACGGAAATTGCGTCGCTATGAAATACGAGTACTATGTGTTCTAAGACATTTCCTTCTAAATCGAGTAACGTTTCTATGGAAACGACAGGATTTTCTTTTGGGATACGACAATCTCATTTCCGATCCACTAATCCTTCTTTACTGCATCCCTCACTCCCACACATTGACGAATTCACACGGAAATTGCGTCGCTATGAAATACGAGTACTATGTGTTCTAAGACATTTCCTTCTAAATCGAGTAACGGTTCTATGGATACGGCAGGATTTTCTTTTGGGATACGACAATCACATTTCCGATCCACTAATCCTTCTTTACTGCATCCCTCACTCCCACACATTGACGAATTCACACGGAAATTGCGTCGCTATGAAATACGAGTACTATGTGTTCTAAGACATTTCCTTCTAAATCGAGTAACGTTTCTATGGAAACGACAGGATTTTCTTTTGGGATACGACAATCACATTTCCGATCCACTAATCCTTCTTTACTGCATCCCTCACTCCCAAACGTTGACGAATTCACACGGAAATCGCGTCGCTATGAAATACGAGTACTATGTGTTCTAAGACATTTCCTTCTAAATCGAGTAACGTTTCTATGGAAACGACAGGATTTTCCTTTGGGTTACGACAATAACATTTCTGATCCACTAATCCTTCGTTACTGCATCCCTCACTCCCAAACATTGACGAATTCACACGGAAATTGCGTCGCTATGAAATACGAGTACTATGTGTTCTAAGACATTTCCTTCGAAATCGAGTAACGTTTCTATGGAAACGACAGGATTTTCTTTTGGGATACGACAATCACATTTCCGATCCACTAATCCTTCGTTACTGCATCCCTCACTCCCAAACATTGACGAATTCACACGGAAATTCCGTCGCTATGAAATACGAGTACTATGTATTCTAAGACATTTCCTTCTAAATCGAGTAACGTTTCTATGGAAACGACAGGATTTTCTTTTGGGATACGACAATCTCATTTCCGATCCACTAATCCTTCTTTACTGCATCCCTCACTCCCACACATTGACGAATTCGCACGGAAAATGCGTCACTATGAAATATGAGTACTATGTGTTCTAAGACATTTCCTTCCAAATCGAGTAACGTTTCTATGGAAACGACAGGATTTTCCTTTGGGATGCGACAATCACATTTCCGATCCACTAATGCTTCTTTACTGCAACCCTCACTCCCAAACATTGACGAATTCACACGGAAATTGCGTCGCTATGAAATACGAGTACTATGTGTTCTAAGACATTTATTTCTAAATCGAGTAACGTTTCTATGGAAACGACAGGATTTTCTTTTGGGATACGACAATCACTTTTCCGATCCACTAATCCTTCTTTACTGCATCCCTCACTCCCAAACATTGACGAATTCACACGGAAATTCCGTCGCTATGAAATACGAGTACTATGTGTTCTAAGACATTTCCTCCTAAATCGAGTAACGTTTCTATGGAAACGACAGGATTTTCTTTTGGGATACGTCAATCTCATTTCCGATCCTCTAATCCTTCTTTACTGCATCCCCCACTCCCACACATTGACGAACTCACACGGAAATTGCGTCGCTATGAAATACGAGTACTATGTGTTCTAAGACATTTCCTTCTAAATCGAGTAACGTTTCTATGGAAACGACAGGATTTTCTTTTGGGATATGACAATCACATTTCCGATCCACTAATCCTTCTTTACGGCACCCCTCACTCCCAAACATTGACGAATTCACACGGAAATTACGTCGCTATGAAATACGAGTACTATGTGTTCTAAGACATTTCCTTCTAAATCGAGTAACGTTTCTATGGAAACGATAGGATTTTCTTCTGGGATACGACAATCACATTTCCGATCCACTAATCCTTCTCTACTGCATCCCTCACTCCCACACATTGACGAATTCACACGGAAATTGCGTCGCTACGAAATACGAGTACTATGTGTTCTAAGACATTTCCTTCTAAATCGAGTGACGTTTCTATGGAAACGACAGGATTTTCTTTTGGGATACGACAATCACATTTCCGATCCACTAATCCTTCTTTACTGCATCCCTCACTCCCAAACATTGACGAATTCACACGGAAATTCCGTCGCTATGAAATACGAGTACTATGTGTTCTAAAACATTTCCTTCTAAATCGAGTAACGTTTCTATGGAAACGACAAGATTTTCTTTTGGGATACGACAATCACATTTCCGATCTACTAATCCTTGTTTACTGCATCCCTCATTCCCAAACATTGACGAATTCACACGGAAATTCCGTCGCTATGAAATACGAGTACTATGTGTTCTAAGACATTTCCTTCAAAATCGAGTAACGTTTCTATGGATACGACAGGATTTTCTTTTGTGATACGACAATCACATTTCCGATCCACTAATCCTTCTTTACTGCATCCCTCACTCCCAAACATTGACGAATTCACACGGAAATTGCGTCGCTATGAAATACGAGTACTATGTGTTCTAAGACATTTCCTTCTAAATCGGGTAACGTTTCTATGGAAACGACAGGATTTTCTTTTGGGATACGGCAATCACATTTCCGATCCACTAATCCTTCTTTACTGCATCCCTCACTCCCAAACATTGACGAATTCACACGGAAATTCCGTCGCTATGAAATACGAGTACTATGTGTTCTAAGACATTTCCTTCTAAATCGAGTAACGTTTCTATGGAAACGACAGGATTTTCTTTTGGGAGACGAAAATCTCATTTCCGATCCACTAATCCCTCTTTACTGCATCCCTCACTCCCACACATTGACGAATTCACACGGAAATTGCGTCGCTATGAAATACGAGAACTATGTGTTCTAAGACATTTCCTTCTAAATCGAGTAACGTTTCTTTGGAAACGACAGGATTCTCTTTTGGGATACGACAATCTCATTTCCGATCCACTAATCCTTCTTTACTGCATCCCTCACTCCCACACATTGACGAATTCACACGGAAATTGCGTCGCTATGAAATACGAGTACTATGTGTTCTAAGACATTTCCTTCTAAATCGAGTAAAGTTTCTATGGAAACGACAGGATTTTCTTTTGGGATACGACAGTCACATTTCCGATCCACTAATCCTTCTTTACTGCATCCCTCACTCCCAAACATTGACGAATTCTAACGGAAATTGCGTCGCTATGAAATACGAGTACTATGTGTTCTAAGACATTTCCTTCTAAATCGAGTAACGTTTCTATGGAAACGACAGGATTTCCTTCTGGGATACGGCAATCACATTTCCGATCCACTAATCCTTCTTTACTGCATCCCTCACTCCCAAACATTGACGAATTCACACGGAAATTCCGTCGCTATGAAATACGAGTACTATGTGTTCTAAGACATTTCCTTCTAAATCGAGTAACGTTTCTATGGAAACGACAGGATTTTCTTTTGGGATACGACAATCACATTTCTGATCCACTAATCCTTCTTTACTGCATCCCTCACTAACACACATTGACGAATTCACACGGAAATTGCGTCGCTATGAAATACGAGTACTATGTGTTCTGAGACATTTCCTTCTAAATCGAGTAACGTTTCTATGGAAACGACAGGATTTTCTTTTGTGATACGGCAATCACATTTCCGATCCACTAATCCTTCTTTACTGCATCCCTCACTCCCAAACATTGACGAAATCACACGGAAATTCCGTCGCTATGGAATACGAGTACTATGTGTTCCAAGACATTTCCTTCTAAATCGAGTAACGTTTCTATGGAAACGACAGGATTTACTTTTGGGATACGACAATCACATTTCCGATCCACTAATCCTTCTTTACTGCATCCCTCACTCCCAAACATTGACGAATTCACACGGAAATTGCGTCGCTATGAAATACGAGTACTATGTGTGCTAAGACATTTCCTTCTAAATCGAGTAACGTTTCTATGGAAACGACAGGATTTTCTTTTGGGATACGGCAATCACATTTCCGATCCACTAATCCTTCTTTACTGCATCCCTCACTCCCAAACATTGACGAATTCACACGGAAATTCCGTCGCTATGAAATACGAGTACTATGTGTTCTAAGACATTTCCTTCTAAATCGAGTAACGTTTCTATGGAAACGACAGGATTTTCCTTTGGGATACGACAATCTCATTTCCGATCCACTAATCCTTCTTTACTGCATCCATCACTCCCACACATTGACGAATTCACACGGAAATTGCGTCATTATGAAATACGAGTACTATGTGTTCTAAAACATTTCCTTCTTAATCGAGTAACGTTTCTATGGAAGCGACAGGATTTTCTTTTGGGATACGACAATCACATTTCCGATCCACTAATCCTTCTTTACTGCATCCCTCACTCCCAAACATTGACGAATTCGCACGGAAATTGCGTCGCTATGAAATACGAGTACTATGTGTTCTAAGACATTTCCTTCTAAATCGAGTAACGTTTCTATGGAAACGACAGGATTTTCTTTTGGGATACGACAATCACATTTTCTGATCCACTAATCCTTCTTTACTGCATCCCTCTCTCCCACACATTGACGAATTCACACGGAAATTGCGTCGCTATGAAATACGAGTACTATGTGTTCTGAGACATTTCCTTCTAAATCGAGTAACGTTTCTATGGAAACGACAGGATTTACTTTTGGGATACGACAATCACATTTCCGATCCACTAATCCTTCTTTACTGCATCCCTCACTCCCAAACATTGACGAATTCACACGGAAATTGCGTCGCTATGAAATACGAGTACTATGTGTGCTAAGACATTTCCTTCTAAATCGAGTAACGTTTCTATGGAAACGACAGGATTTTCTTTTGGGATACAGCAATCACATTTCCGATCCACTAATCCTTCTTTACTGCATCCCTCACTCCCAAACATTGACGAATTCACACGGAAATTCCGTCGCTATGAAATACGAGTACTATGTGTTCTAAGACATTTCCTTCTAAATCGAGTAACGTTTCTATGGAAACGACAGGATTTTCCTTTGGGATACGACAATCTCATTTCCGATCCACTAATCCTTCTTTACTGCATCCATCACTCCCACACATTGACGAATTCACACGGAAATTGCGTCATTATGAAATACGAGTACTATGTGTTCTAAAACATTTCCTTCTTAATCGAGTAACGTTTCTATGGAAGCGACAGGATTTTCTTTTGGGATACGACAATCACATTTCCGATCCACTAATCCTTCTTTACTGCATCCCTCACTCCCAAACATTGACGAATTCACACGGAAATTGCGTCGCTATGAAATACGAGTACTATGTGTTCTAAGACATTTCCTTCTAAATCGAGTAACGTTTCTATGGAAACGACAGGATTTTCTTTTGGGATACGACAATCACATTTTCTGATCCACTAATCCTTCTTTACTGCATCCCTCTCTCCCACACATTGACGAATTCACACGGAAATTGCGTCGCTATGAAATACGAGTACTATGTGTTCTAAGACATTTCCTTCTAAATCGAGTAACGTTTCTATGGAAACGACAGGATTTTCTTTTGGGATACGACAATCTCATTTCCGATCCACTAATCCTTCTTTACTGCATCCCTCACTCCCACACATTGACGAATTCACACGGAAATTGCGTCGCTATGAAATACGAGTACTATGTGTTCTAAGACATTTCCTTCTAAATCGAGTGACGTTTCTATGGAAACGACAGGATTTTCTTTTGGGATACGGCAATCACATTTCCGATCCACTAATCCTTCTTTACTGCATCCCTCACTCCCAAACATTGACGAATTCACACGGAAATTCCGTCGCTATGAAATACGAGTACTATGTGTTCTAAGACATTTCCTTCTAAATCGAGTAACGTTTCTATGGAAACGACAGGATTTTCTTTTGGGATACGACAATCACATTTCCGATCCACTAATCCTTCTTTACTGCATCCCTCACTAACACACATTGACGAATTCACACGGAAATTGCGTCGCTATGAAATACGAGTACTATGTGTTCTGAGATATTTCCTTCTAAATCGAGTAACGTTTCTATGGAAACGACAGGATTTTCCTTTGGGATACGACAATCTCATTTCCGATCCACTAATCCTTCTTTACTGCATCCATCAATCCCACACATTGACGAATTCACACGGAAATTGCGTCATTATGAAATACGAGTACTATGTGTTCTAAAACATTTCCTTCTAAATCGAGTAACGTTTCTATGGAAACGACAGGATTTTCTTTTGGGATACGACAATCACATTTCCGATCCACTAATCCTCCTTTACTGCATCCCTCACTCCCAAACATTGACGAATTCACACGGAAATTGCGGCGCTATGAAATACGAGTACTATGTGTTCTAAGACATTTCCTTCTAAATCGAGTAACGTTTCTATGGAAACGACAGGATTTTCTTTTGGGATACGACAATCACATTTTCTGATCCACTAATCCTTCTTTACTGCATCCCTCACTCCCACACATTGACGAATTCACACGGAAATTGCGTCGCTATGAAATACGAGTACTATGTGTTCTAAGACATTTCCGTCTAAATCGAGTAACGTTTCTATGGAAACGACAGGATTTTCTTTTGGGATACGACAATCTCATTTCCGATCCACTAATCCTTCTTTACTGCATCCCTCACTCCCACACATTGACGAATTCACACGGAAATTGCGTCGCTATGAAATACGAGTACTATGTGTTCTAAGACATTTCCTTCTAAATCGAGTAACGTTTCTATGGATACGGCAGGATTTTCTTTTGGGATACGACAATCACATTTCCGATCCACTAATCCTTCTTTACTGCATCCCTCACTCCCACACATTGACGAATTCACACGGAAATTGCGTCGCTATGAAATACGAGTACTATGTGTTCTAAGACATTTCCTTCTAAATCGAGTAACGTTTCTATGGAAACGACAGGATTTTCTTTTGGGATACGACAATCACATTTCCGATCCATTAATCCTTCGTTACTGCATCCCTCACTCCCAAACATTGACGAATTCACACGGAAATTCCGTCGCTATGAAATACGAGTACTATGTGTTCTAAGACATTTCCTTCTAAATCGAGTAACGTTTCAATGGAAACGACAGGATTTTCTTTTGGTATACGACAACCTCATTTCCGATCCACTAATCCTTCTTTACTGCATCCCTCACTCCCACATTGACGAATTCACACGGAAATTGCGTCGCTATGAAATACGAGTACTATGTGTTCTAAGACATTTCCTTCTAAATCGAGTAACGTTTCTATGGAAACGACAGGATTATCCTTTGGGATACGACAATAACATTTCCGATCCACTAATCCTTCTTTACTGCATCCCTCACTCCCAAACATTGACCAATTCACACGAAAATTCCGTCGCTATGAAATACGAGTACTATGTGTTCTAAGACATTTCCTGCTAAATCGAGTAACGTTTCTATGGAAACGACAGGATTTTCTTTTGGGATACGACAATCACATTTCCGATCCACTAATGCTTCTTTACTGCAACCCTCACTCCCAAACATTGACGAATTCACACGGAAATTCCGTCGCTATGAAATACGAGTACTATGTGTTCTAAGACATTTATTTCTGAATCGAGTAACGTTTCTATGGAAACGACAGGATTTTCTTTTGGGATACGACAATCACATTTCCGATCCACTAATCCTTCTTTACTGCATCCCTCACTCCCAAACATTGACGAATTCACACGGTAATTCCGTCGCTATGAAATACGAGTACTATGTGTTCTAAGACATTTCCTTCTAAATCGAGTAACGTTTCTATGGAAACGACAGGATTTTCTTTTGGGATACGTCAATCTCATTTCCGATCCACTAATCCTTCTTTACTGCATCCCCCACTCCCACACATTGACGAACTCACACGGAAATTGCGTCGCTATGAAATACGAGTACTATGTGTTCTAAGACATTTCCTTCTAAATCGAGTAACGTTTCTATGGAAACGACAGGATTTTCTTTTGGGATACGACAATC